>NC_133517.1:62128225-62432258 GCF_049354715.1 Callithrix jacchus | reverse complement strand
TGGAGCACAGGTGGCCTTCAGGCTGAATGGCTGCCATCCGCCTCTTGGATTAATTCAGTCAATGCCACAGCTCAGGGATGGTTAGGAGTTGGCGCTCCCCACCCCCGCCTCCGCCTGGCCCCAGAGCTTGGGGAAAAGCACCTGTGATTGGGAGCCGCGGAGCAGGAGGGGCAGGCAATTCCTAGCAGATTTGGGGGCTTGTCTGGAAAGGATAAGTCTTTGTTTTTCTGTCTCGATGCTTGTCAGGGCAAAGGCAGGAGAGGGAAGGCATTTCTTAATGTATGGAATCTTCCTACCAGAAGGGAAAATCACAACTGAATCTTTGCGATCACAGAGAGAGAGAGAGAGAGAGAGAGAGAGAGAGAGAGAGAGAGAGAGACAGACAGAGAGAGAGAGAGAGAGAGAGAGAGAGAGAGAGAAGGGGTTATGTTAGACATCAGGGTGAGACTGTGGTGAATTGGCTAAAGGAAAGAAAAAAGGCAGATGATTATAAATAAAAATCTGGATTTTTTGCTTTGTCTTAAAACCAAATAAAGACAGATTGGGCAGAATGATGAAATCCCATCTCTACAAAAATTTTGGTGATATTATCCCAGGAATAAACAAATGGAGCCTTAGAAAACAGCAGTGGAGGAAGGAACATAGGCACTAATCGAAATGGGAGGCAAACAGGCCAGGATTGCCAGCTGAGCCTGACAGAGCCCAGCATCGAGTGCCGATTTGTGGGGGATGCTTTGACTTGATTATGGCCTCAGAAACTTCCTGCCCTGTTCGACTGGAAACACCTGGCAGTTAAGTTAGAGCAATCCATGAGCTACCTCTCCGTAATCCTTTGAGATGAAAATCACTCTTATTGCACCCATTTGACAGATGAAAATATTGGGCTGTGCAGAGGCTAAGTCACTTTCTCAAGGTCACAAGTGACTGAAGCTGGCAGTTTGGCTCTGGAGTTTGTCTTCCTAACCTTTTTTATTATCTCACTGGGCAAACCTTAGAATGAATAAAGAGCAGCCCCAATACCTAGTGGGAGAGGAACATGGAGCAGGGGGCAGTTGGGGAAGAAAGCGAAAGAGAGACAGATGGCTGCCCACTTTCATATCTGACCCTGAGCTGGCTGAGTGTGCCTATAGGAGGAGAAAACCTTGGGAGGGAGGGAGAGATAATGAGACCTGAGCTCAGGGCAGCTGGCCTAACCCTAGCTCTTAGCACTAACCCTAGCTCTTAGCACTTCGGATTCTCAGAAGGAGGAGAAACAAGAGCTCATTCACGACCTGACCCTTTAACTCTACTCTCTGAAATCTTCATCACTGGCGACATTGGTTTGTTGTCCTGGAATCTGCTAACCAGAGTGGCCTTCATCCCTCCTTGGAGAGATGGAGAAGGGTAGGAGCAAAGAGGGACCTGAAATACAGCTCCCAGTTACTATTTCTAGCCCCTGTTCCTGCCTCTGCCTCCTCCTTAGAAACCCTTTGTGTCAAACCTGGGGAGGGGGAGGGGAAGAACCTAAATGTATGCACCCCAAAACCTGTGCAGGTGCTTCTCCTGGCTGGGCCATGAGGAATGCCCACTTTTCCCGTTTGACAGATGAGGAATCTGAAATGATGGTTTTTATTTATTGGCTTGTTTTTATCTCCCCCACTGGAATAAGCTCCACGCAGTGATGACCTTCATGATCTTTATGTATGTTTTTCGTGGCTCACACAGTAACTGGCACCTTGCAGTTGCTCATGAAGAATGAATGCATGAAGTAATTTGCCCAGTGCCAGGGACCATAATGTAAACACAGGTCTGCAGGATTGCACTGAAAAGAATCAGCTGCATGTATTCCTTTCTGGGTGCTCAAGATAGTGAGAATCAGCCAAAGCCAGGTGCATGCACCTGGGTGTAGCTAATTTGCAGCACTTAGGACAGCAGCCCTTTGGTTCCCCTCAGGACTGGGAAGTCTATAGCATTACTATTCAATTCAACTAAATGTGTATTTATAGGGCTCCAACCATGTACCCAGCCCTGAGTAACATCAAAGAACTATATGACAAGTGAGGTAAGGAAGGGAGGACAGTCTTGTTGAGTGGTGACTGGTGTCAGCAGGTGACTGGGACTTTGTCTCACTGGAGACCTCTGGGAGACTTATTCCGGTGCTTCCTAATAAACTGTTGCTTGGGATTGGCAGGAGAATTCAGAGAACCTGAAAAAGCCAGAGCTCAAGCCCAGTTTGCTCCCAGTGTGGCAAGGATGGACAGGGGAGGCGACAGGGAGGCAACAGTGAGCCACAGAGGGCTGAGAGTGCACAACTAATGACATCTGAGAAAGTTCTGGCCCTCATTTCCTCACTGGAATCTTAGGAGACTTGTTTTACCGCTCTAAATGTGGTTCCTTATTTGAAACGTGGATCTAATAATCCCTTGCTTGTTACTTTCTTAAAGAGTTGTGCCTAATGGATGAGAAAGGGCTCTGTGGAATGGAGTGAGGGGGTGTGTGTGTCAGGTTATTCTTGTTATTGTTGTTGCTGTTGAATTTTTCTTCTCTCCGGCTCTTTTTTTTCTTTCCACTAACACTACCTTGATTTTTCTTTGTGGGGACCACTCCTCCTCGTTCTGAATTTATGAGATCTGGATTAGGCTACTCTGCTCACCTGGATTCAGGAGGGACACAGTTTCAGCCAATTGTCAAATTTGATTTCTCTGGATTTATCGATTGGTTTAGGGATGGATGTGAATCCCAAATCAGTCTGATGACTGAGTCTATGTTGGAACAATCAGGAAGAGAGTCTTTCTGCTGCAATTACAAGCTGGCAAGATCCCACAGGGGTGTGGTTAAAGGTGCCTGTGAGTTGTATGGGCTGTGGAATCAAACTTGGGTTCTTACTTCAGCTCTGCCATTTACTAGCTCTTTGTTCATTCTTGCTGCCAGAACAAGGTGCCTTAGACTGGGTAATGTACAAACAACAAAAATTAATTTTTTTGCCATTCTGGAAGTTGGGAAGTCTAAGGTCAAGGAGCTGGCAGATTTGGTATCCAGTAAAGGCCCGTTTACTTTCGGGAACTCTTTCTGTGTCCTTGTTGCAGAAGAGATGGAAGAGCAAAAGGGACCAACGGCTTTCTCAAATTTCTTTTATTAAGTCATTAATGTGATTCCTGAGGGCTCCACCTTCATGACTTACTCACCTCCCAAACACCCCAACTCTTAATCACACCAACAATTATGTTTCCATATGTGATTTTGTGGGGGGGACACATTTATACTGCAACATTAACTGCATGATTTGGGGCAAGTTACTCAACCTCTCAGCACCTCAATTTGTCATCGATAAAAAAGGTTAAAAAGCACCCACATTATGAAGTTATTTTGAGTTCTAAATGGCTGAATGTTTAGAAAACATTTAGAATAGTGTTAGATGGGGAAGGCAATCATGCATGTTAGGTAATACCAGCTGTTAGGTTGGCCTCCAACTACCTGCAGGTGCAAGGAAAGGGTCTTTCTGATGTTGAAGCTAGTACAGATCCTATGCACGGTGAGACTGAGTCCTGGTGTTCTCACTGGAGCACCTGAATTCATGTATGCTTGAATGCAACTGAATCTCGAGTTTCCTGTTTTAAGCCAGTTAGAGTTGAGTTTTTGTAACTTGTGACTGGAAGAGCATTAACTGTTGCAATGAATATTTCCACATAAGAAGGCTACTTGCTATTACAGTGTTAGAACTTCTTTTGATCCCCTTGTTTCTTCAGGCTAAAGTTCCGATTCTGTCACTAAGCCTCCAAGCTTCACCGCCCTGCCCTGCCTCATGCGTTGGCCTCATTTCTCTGCACCTACTTGTCTGCAAACCTCCAGCCTCTCCACACTTTCAGTATTTCAGTGTTTCAAATCCAACCCACTTTATCCTCCTCTGTGACTTTGCATAGGCAGTTTCCTGCTCCTGGAAATGCTTTTCCTCGTAGGTTCCTTCTTCCTTGGGTGTTCTTGCTTTGAGAAGCTCTCTTAAACCCCTGAGCTTGAACACCCTCCTCTGACTCTGCATAACAGACCCTCATCCCCAACCATCACACTCTTCCACAAGGGTCAGTTTCCTTCTTGGCTTCCCTCCAATACTCAGATTTTCTTGAGAGCAGAGACTTTAGATATGAATAAAATAACTCTGTATCTCCAGGGTATGGCACAGTGTCTGCTACATCGAAGGTGCTCAACACACATTCATGAAATGACTCACAACCACCGCTGTGACTGGGAAAGGAGAGATGAAGATAGATGCAAGGTGCCAGTATTTGGATATGCTAAGAACCCTTAATGTGGTTTGTTATAGTTGAGCCTTTAGGGTGCTAACAGAGGCAGGCTGTTCAGAAGCTTGCAATTGGGGTGCCTGCTGGATATCCACTGGTGGCCGGTCTGGTCAGGCATTGACAGTGAAACAAACTTCCACCTGACAGGTGCTTGATTTAATAAAAAACCCTAAACTCACATCAGCCCTGACATGCCCAGGGAATAGGATGGCAAATGAAAGAGACAGAAACTCCACTCTGGTGCAAAGCAAGATTTAAAAGGCCCTAATAGCCCTTATTTATTGAGTTTGGATTTCCCTTTAACCCTTGGGTGAGAATGGGAGAACCTGCTTGCCCTAAACACTAATGAATTTTGTGCCGTGTTCTGGCTCCTGGCATGAAGTGCCTGATGAATGTTCCCATCTTTCTGCAGGGAAATTTCTCTCTCTGCTAATTGCTGTCAGCATCCATCAGGATCACTGAGAAAGCAGTATCCCAGCCAGAGGGATCTTAGGGCTGAGCTCTGTCACCAGGAGGCAGTCTCTTTGGGGGGATGAGGGACTCATAAAGGGCTGCACCAACAGGACATGCCCACCATAGCCAAGGAGTCTAGACCAGTAGCTTCCAAACTGTGTCCCATGGAGCCACAGGGCCCTGGGAGAGGCCTGAGAAACGTGTGGAGGCCTCTGGGGCACTGAGCTGTAGCGTGCTGGATTCTACCAACCTCTTAAACCAGCCCCATTGATCTATTTTATATCTCAGACCAGCACCAAAATTTTGTTCAAAAGGTTCTGCTAATTCAAAAAGAAAGATTGGAAAACCACAGATTTAGTCCACCTTTGGCAGGTGAATAGACACAGCCTGGGCGGTGGGAGGCAGAGAGGGGGGAGGTACAACAAGGTCACATAGAGGATCCAGTTCAGACCTGAGCTGTGTGCACAGACCTCCTGATTGCACAGGCACCTTTCTGCCTTTGTGTTTTTCACTTTCCACATCCCACGTCTGCCTGTTTTATACTTTGACTAATGCTCAAGCACCCACCCGCTCTGTCGACCTCAGAGATTACAAGTGAGGAAGAATGAGGGGGGTTGATCTTCCGCAGAGGAGGGCATCTCACACATGCCAGACGCAGGCTAGGAACTTCAGACTTACTCTCATTTATTTAACAAAGGTTTACTGATGCATATAATGCGTTGGGGGTTCAGTGCAAAACAAGATGCAGGTCCTGATCTTAGAGCCTTTGTGTTTCTGTGAGAGGGAAGGGTAAGGAAACAAATAGATGAGTGAACACATACACAAAATAATTGCAAGTGCTGTCTGGTGCAGTGGAAGAAGGAAACTGTGTGCATTGTGATGGAAAATAACGGAGGGCTGGAGGAGGCTGATGTGTCACAGGAAGGTCATGGTGTGGTAGAGGAGGGGGCTCCTCTGAGAAGGAGACCCTTGAGTTGGGACCTGAGGGTAAGAAGCAGACAATTCAAAGCTGGCGATGAGGATCCAGGGCAGAAGCCTCCAGGCAGAGTCTAGCACCTGTAAAAAACAGTACCCCGGAACTCACTGGTCTCTGCATTCCACCGCCTCTTCCCCTAGCCACTCACTCCAGGGCCACACCCTGGTGTTTGCAGCATCTTTGGAACCTCCCTTTAGAATACAGTGCTTTCTGGGTACACCCTTGACCCTTGCAGGTGACAGGTGACACATTCAGTGCCCCAGCTCCCAGTGGCTCCACTTCATTGGCATTCATTCATGTGCCCCATTTTCATGATCAGTCACTCCCTCAGTCCTTTTATCTTCTAAGGACCATCATTAAAATCACTCTTTGAGGCTGAGCGTGGTGGCTTATGCCTGTAATCCCAGCACTTTGGGAGGCCGAGGCAGGTGGATCACCTGAGGACTTTGAAACCAGCCTGGCCAGCATGGTGAAACCTTATCTCAACGAAAAATACAAAAATTAGCTGGGTGTGGTGGTGCATGCCTGTAATCCCAGCTACTCGGGACTCTGAGGCAGGAGAATTGCTTGAACCTGGAAGGCAGAGGTTGCAGTGAGTTAAGATCGCACCATTGCACTCCAGCCTGGGCAACGAGAGTGAAACTCTGCCCCTCCCCCCCCACCAAAAATCACTCTTTGCAGATACATCTAATGTCCATGCACCTCACCTCTGCTTAACTGACCCAGCCAAAAACCTCAACCCTGATTAAGCCTAGATCTATATTTCCGTTTTATCTGTACCTACGTGGCTGAATTGACTGGAGATGGTGCTGAGATGGGTCCTGCAGGAAGACCGTGGCCTCTAATTGAAGTGGAACACTCAAGCGTGACTGACAACCTGCTACACTTGGATGTTATTTCTCATGCTCAGAAAAGGGCTCTTTTTGCAATACCCCACTAGGCCTTGCCCATCTTCCTTCTCAGCTGGTTTAAATTGCTTACGAAATTAATGAGAAGCAGTCCCATTGAGAATCCTCTTCCCACCACCAGGCCCACCTTCATTTCCTGCCTTTTCCGCATGTGACTGGCCCCAGCTTCTATCAAAGGGAAGACTTTCACTGTGCTCTGGATTATAGGACTTTACTCCTATATTTAGAATTATTCTTTCAGAATAAGTAACGTGCTACTATCTCCTGCCTTTTCATGTTCCCCACTTGCTTCGTGGCTGTCCTCTCCATCACAGAATCACTTCTTTCATGCGTTTGTACTTCTAATCTCCCATTTCCTTTCGCACCTCCTCCGGTTGGGCTGAATGGGACCCTCCACTTGTGCTTTGTCAGGTCACGGTCAGCCTCTAGACCAGCAGCTGAAAGGGTCTCGTCGGTCATCTCCTTTATTTCCCTGTAACATTCCACGTGGATAATAACGTTGGCTTCACGCACACAGCACTGTCCAGGCCGTGCTCTGCCTTCCCTGGCTGCGTTCCCTCGTTGTCTTTTCTGGATCTCCACCCTCTGCTCTGGGTCTGAGTCCCAGTCTGAAGACCATGCCAGGGTGCAGTTCTGGGTCCTGTTTTTCTTCTTTACCTATGCATGCTCTCCTCAGGTGACCCCGTCCATGGCTTTAAATACCATCTTCATGATAATCACTTCCAAATTTCTATCTCCAGCACTAACACCCTGCTGCAGATTCACATCTCTTGCTACTTGACATCTCCACTTAGATGACTAATGGGGACCTCAACTTAATACATCAAAAGTCTTAAGTTTCCCACCTTACCTCCACAGATGTTATACCCTTAGTGTTTACCATCTTGAAATGTCACCACCATCCCCCAGATCACTTAAGCCCAAGTCCCAGGAATCCTCTGTAATTCATGTCACCACTTCACCCCCACATTCAGCCCACAGGTGAGACCTGTGGGTGCTATCCTTCAGAGAGATTCGGAATCTACCTCCTTCTCTTCATCTTCCCTGCTGCTCTGAATGTGCCAAACTCCACCAGCACTCACTCCGACTTTGACAGTGGCCCCTTAACGGGTCTCTATGCTTCCTGTGTTGCTTTCTATAATCTATCCTCTACACAGAAGGTTGAGTGCTCTTTTAAAAATGTAGATCTCATCATCACTCACCTGTCTGAGGGCTTCCGAACACTCCTGCTGTGCTGCTCTTTACAGCGTTATCACCACTCACTTTGTCGGTCCTGGAAGGAGTGGCACACAAGCCACTGAATGGTTTTAGAAATTCCACAAGAGCTAAGCACATTCCTTCCATCTTACCTGATGTTTGGGGTTCAGAAGCTATTTTGGTGTGGAGAAAGAGCAAACACTTTGGAGCCAAGCAGACTAAAGTTGAAATCCTAGCTATGTTAACCACGATCTCTGTGATTCAGACAAATCGCTTTTCCCTCCGAGTCCCCATCTGTAAAGTGGAGATGCAGATGATGATATCTGTTTCACCGAATGACCACGGGGACATGTGAGGTGTCATATGGTGCCCAGCATGTGTTCCGTAACACCGGCTGCTGTTCTCCCTGGTTCCCAATCTGACATGGGTAATAAGCCATCCCAGGGGTGTGGGGTGGGGTACAGGGGAGAGCTTAATAAAGGGGCCTGAAGAGGGAGCAGATTAAAGGCATCTAGAACCTTTTTTCTTTCCTGAACTCTTTCACAGAAATAATGCTCTGTGGCTAATCATGAGCAGAAGTCTTAAGGGCAATGGAGGACAAGGGGGAATAAAAATGTTACATGAGGATAATGGCACCGATCTGAGAGCCCCATGGTGAGGAGTCTCTCTCACTCTGTAATTGTCACCAGGCTGTGTCAGTGCCCACGGCAGGGAGTCACTTCAGAGGGCCTGCCAGGAGGAGGGATGTCATATCTGCGGGGGATGCCTGCACACAGGTCAATCCTGCAATAGTGATAGGCCAGCTTCTGCTGCAAGCGCAGCTCTGTGCCAGCTGCTGACAGGGCAGGCAATGCCTGGGGAGAGACGGGAAGAGGAGATCAGCCCTTTCTGGGCACCTTCTATGGCCAGGATGCTGGGTGCAATACTCCAGCTCTCAGCACCAGCCAGGCCAAACAATGTGCAGTTCTCTGATATGACCAGCTTGTATTGACCATCTGTTTGGAAGATATTTCTTCATCCCTGCTCCCTGGAGAAACAGTACAGATTCTTTCAGCTTTTCTCTGATAGTACACCCCACAGGGAGCCTTTTCTGACTCTCTTCTATCCTAGTCTGGGAGAAGTGCCTCTCTATGCTCCATATCCTCCAAGAACTTCCTTCTCTCTCACTATAGCTTGCTGCTTACATTTTCTGAGCTTCTAAAGGCCAGGGACCATGTCTTTTTTCATCTTTCTTGCATCAACACAAAGCACATTGCTTGGCAATTAGTAGGTACTCAGCCTCTGCTAGTGTAATAACTTTCTTTTTTTTTTTTTGAGACGGAGTTTCGCTCTTGTTACCCAGGCTAATGTGCAATGGCGCGATCTCGGCTCACCGCAACCTCCGCCCTCTGGGTTCAGGCAATTCTCCTGCCTCAGCCTCCTGAGTAGCTGGGATTACAGGCACACACCACCATGCCCAGCTAATTTTTTGTAATTTTTAGTAGAGACGGGGTTTCACCATGTTGACCAGGATGGTCTCTATCTGTTGACCTCGTGATCCACCCGCCTCGGCCTCCCAAAGTGCTGGGATTACAGGCTTGAGCCACCGCGCCCGGCCATAACTTTGTTAATGCTACTTTCATGGTGAACCTGACATATAGCCTGTGAAATAAGCACTGTAACCTTCACATTTGAAATGAAGAAACAGCATGACAGCGGTAACATTATCACCGAGGACATAATGTTAATGAATCATGGTGCTTGAATGAGAATCACGATGTTCATGGTGATGGTTTCAGTTTGCTATCTGCTAGGCATTGTGTTCCGTTCTCACATGTATTATCTTTTGTCTTCCCACTAACCCTGGAAATTATATGTTATCCCCATTGCATAGGTAGAAAAATCAAGGCCTGAGGAGGCTTATTACCTTCCCAAAGTTATATAGAGAATGTAGTGGTGAGATATAGGATCTGGCTATGTCTGGTAACTTATTTACCCTCCTATTGCTGTAACATGCTTGTTTCCATTCTATTAAGGGGAGGCAAGGTAGATTCAAAGAGGGAACAGCAGACGTGGTTGATGAGTTCAGGGTGTGATGGCTGAGTGTCTTCAAAGTCAGTGTATGATATGAAGAGACAGAGAATTGTATAATCTTTACTGACGGTCCCTTGATTGTAGCTTAACCAATGATAGCTTAACCAATGATAGAAGATAATTAGAACAAAGGATGTGTTCCCCAAAGGGATTGGTGGTCAGCACAAGAAAGATTGCAGTTCAGAAAAGCAAAATTGATCAGTGTGTAGGGCTGGGAGATGTGGTGCTTTGGGGCATGAGTGTGGATGCTGCTTAGTTGCTGCTGCTCTCTGCCAGCCATCTCTGCTGGAGTTTGGAATATTGAGAGCAAGGTCTTCATTGTTGAGTCCCCGACATCTAGCACAAAAATAGTGCATAGTAGATACTCCATAAATAGTCTGTGGACACAAATGAGCACAATCCTTCTGTTCACCACAGGATGTTTTCTGGTCTGTGACTAAATATTTCACTGGGTTTTCCCAAGTGGAGGTGAACTATTTTTGACCTTTACCACACCATTTTATGTTTGTTGCTATTTTCCATGCTCCATACTGCTGAGGTATTTTTTTTGAGACAGGGTTTCATCATATTGGCCAGGTTGGTCTTGAACTCCTGACCTCTCAGATAATCTGCCTGCCTTGGCCTCCCAAAGTGCTGGGATTATAGGCATGAGCCACTGTGCCCGGCCTGAAGTACTTTTTAAGAAATGACCTTTAGTAAGGCATAATTGATACACTGTAAACCGCATATATTTAAAGCACAATTCAGTGTATTTTGGCATATGTATTGACAAGGTCTGAATGTGTCCCCCCCCCAAATTCATGTGGTGGAAACTTAATCTCCAATGCAAGTGTTGAGAGGTGGGGCTTTCTGGGAGGTGTTTAGGTCATGAGAGCTCCACCTTCATCATAAATTAATGCCTTGATAAAAGGGAGTGAGTGAGGGAGTTTGGTTCCTTTTTCTCTTCTGTGTTTTCTGCTATGTGAGGACACAGCGTTTCTTTCCTCTGGATGATGCAGTAACAGGGTGCCATCTTGAAAGCAGAGAACAGTCAGCATCAGACAGAACCTCCAGGTGCCTTGATCTTGGACTTCCAGCCTCTGGATCAATGAGAAATATATTTCTATCCTTTATAAAGTACTTTGTCTCAGGCATTTTGTTATAGCAGCACAAACTAAGACATACATATGCTGTGAAACTATCATCACACCTGAGGTAACAAACACATTAGTCAGCCCCAAAAGTGTTGCTCCAGGCCCCTTTGATTTTCCTCTCCTGCTCCTTTTGCCATCCTCTCCTGGCAACCACTGACTAGCTCCCTGTCACTGTATGTTAGTGTGCATTTCCTAGATTTTTATACAAATGTATGATATGTTCTCTTTCTTGTCTGGCTTTTTTCACAAGTATAATTACTTTGAGATTCATCTGTGCTGCTGTGTGTATCGATAGTTCATCCCTATTTACTGCTGAATGGTATTCAGTTGTGTAGATGTACCATAATTGTTTATTCATTTGATCAGCTTTGGGCTCTGTCCAGTTTTTGGCTGTTACCGGCACCACTGCTATGAAAATTCATATACAGGCCTTTGTATGAACACATGCTTTCATTTCTCTTGGGTAGTGGAATGATTGGATCATATAGTGGGTATATATTTAACTTTTTTCTTTTTTTTTTGAGACGGAATCTCACTCTATCACCCAGGCTGGAGTGTAGTGGTGTGATCTTGGCTTACTGCAACCTCTACCCACTGGGTTCAAACAATTCTCCTGCCTCACTCAGCCTCCCTAATAGCTGGGATTGCAGGCATGTGCTACCACATGTGGCTAATTTTTTATTTTTATTTTTAGTAGAGACAGAGTTTCACCATATTGGCCAGGCTAGTCTCAAATCCCTGACATCAAGTGATCTGCCCACCTCGGCCTCCCAAAGTACTGGGATTACAGGCTTGAGCCACGACACCCAGCCTGTATTTAACTTTTAAAGACATTATCCACTCTTTTACAAAGTGGTCTTACTATTTACATTCTCATCAACTGTGTATAAATTTCCAGTTTCTTCACATCCCCACCAACTTTGGGTATGGTCAGATTTTTAAATCTCTATTTGAATAGGTGTATAGAAGTATCTCCTTGTGGTGTCAATATGCATTTTTCTAATACTAATTGAAAAGTTGCTAATGCAAATTGGAAATTGATGTTGAGCCACCTTGTGACCATGAGGGTGTCTGGTCTGAGAAACAAGCCATCAGATCGACGATGGCATGCTGAAAATACGATGCAGGGATCGTGAGTTGTTGTTAAGGTCTTTGAGCTTTGATTTAACCTGTGCAAGAAAACCTAGGTTGAGATTTGGATTATGTGAACTCCCTTATTGCCTAAGCATGCTGAGGCAGGTGCTCTGTTCCTTGAAGTAGAAAGCATTGTCATTCATTGATCTGCTTGGTTTACCCAGCCTATTCCTCACAGGCTGAAAGGGGTGAAAGCAACAATGACTTTCACCCTAAAAAGGCCCCTGGTGAGGTCATGGTGATAAGGACACTTTCTTACATTTTGATAGCTTTCCATAGCCCTTATATCTTCACTCTAAGCTCCCAAGAGTGTGGTATTATCTTTGTTTTGTAGATGAAGAAACTGATATTTCATTCAAATTAAAGTGTAACAGCTCCGCGATAACAGTTTCAAGTGTGACTCCAACCAGGATGTTTTGTTGGAGAAGCAATCAAAACCGTGATCTTGAAATTTCAGGCCTCAGCCTGCACAGGGGAGAAAGAATTTGAGGGGAATTAGGACTATTTGTGTGTCCCTGAGAAAAAATCATGTAAGAAATTGTGAGCTATGCTTCTCTGGGTGGATCTGTGGCTAGGAATGATGGAGATTCTCCTGGATTCTTATGGGCTCTGCAGGAAAATGAATTTTTGCAATTTTAGAATAGTGTGTAATTTCACAGAAAGCCTGAAGACCTAGAGCAGAAAAGAAGCTGCCTCTGACTTGGGGAGAGGTGGTCCAGTCTGCCCATCACTCTTTTGTGAGGATATTTCTAGTTCCAGTGAAAAGGCTTTGGAGTAAGGGATATCTTGGCTCGGGCTCTGCAGTTGCAGATCTCTATTGGAGAACTCGCATGCAGGTGATTTATTAAGAAAGTGCTCTCAGGTGAAGCTGATGAGGAAGTTGAGGAGAGGAAAATACCAAGCAACGGTGCAGTTTCAGCAAAGCCCTGAGATGGGCACCTTCAGCCTGATCCCATAAAGAAGCTATGGACACTCTCAGCCTCAGAGTGGCCATGGCTTGAGGCAAGGGGAACAGGGCGGTCAGTCTCCGGCACCCATGCTTGTGGTCATGGTCATTGGCTAAGGGCCACCACCAGGGAGATACGAACTCCCAGGCACATCCCACTTTCCTTGAGCATGGGACAAAGTGGTTCCAGTACCTTGAGGAGACTCTTATTTTGAAGTTTCAGGTTTAGGGTTGCAAACACAAAGCACACAGAAGCCTGGGGAAGGATGCTCAGGAGAGTTCCAAGGGGCTTTGGGTGGAAGACGCCAGTGCCTCCCACAGAGGAGGGAGCCCATCTCCTTCAGGTGGGCCAGAAAACTAACAAGGGGATATATCACACTCCCCATGTAGGTGAGAGGTATAGAATTAATGCAAAGACACACAGACCTGGCAGGTAAAGATTAGTGTTTGATTCTTGGCTCTGTTACTCATAATGCAAATATGTTGGGCAAAGTAATTAATCTGAGCCTTAGTTCTTCATCTGTAAAATGGAGACAATCACACGTTCCCTCCCAGGGTGGCTGTGTTAAATGAGACTAAGTGCTGTGTAACCCGTTCTTTAAACATCAGGTATCAATGTTTTATTTTATTTTTTATTGATATATAATAGTTGCATATATTTTGGGGGTTGCAGCTGATATTTTAATATCTCTATACAAAGTATAATGGTCAAATCAGGAAAACTGGGATATTTATCACCTTAAACATTTATCTTTTCTTTGTGTTGGGAACATTATAATTCTCTTCTGGATATTTTGAAATATACAATAAATTATCAGCTGGGTGTGGTGGCTCATGCCTGTAATCCCAGCACTTTGGGAGGCCTAGGTGAGTGGATCACCGGAGGTCAGGAGTTTGAGATTAGCCTGACCAACATGGGAAAACACCATCTCTACTAAAAATACAAAATTAGCTGGGTATGGTGGCACATGCATATAATCCCAGATACTTATAAGGCTGAGGCAAGAGAATCACTTGAACCTAGGAGGGTTGCAACACTGGAGGTTGTGGTGAGCTGAGATCAGATGACGCCATTGTACTCCAGCCTGGGCCACAAGAGTGAAATTCCATCTCCAAAAGAAAAAAAAAGAAGCAATTATCAATGTTTTCTATACATCCTGAGTGGCTAGTGGAAATCGACTCTTGCTGTAAACCAGGTCATTCCCAGGGGAGATTCTGGGTGAAGAGATGTATCCTGATTTGGGTTGAGGCAGAATCAGACAAGCACAGGGTACGGGGTTCTGGTGGAAGAAGGTCTAGTCCAGCTCCTGCATGCCAGATGCCACAATAAGACATTTGCATATGTTATTTTGTTGACTTGTCTTGATAATCCTATAGCTATTGTTCTCTTTTACGGGTGGGGAAACTGCAGTTTAGATAGAGTAAGCTGGATGTCTCCTGCCCTCTCTCCAAATTCTTAGCCCTGTGCTCCCAGAGCTGACCTCTATAAACTGCTTCCACAGGCCCCCTGGTCCTCTGGCTTCTGGTTGGGTTTGTCAGTGGAAGAGAGTATGCTATGGGATTATGCTGTGGGTTGGCTGTGCCCCTCTACTGAAGGCCACAGCTCTCGTCAGGCAGCTGTCCCCAAACAGTAGCCACTCCTCTTAGCCCTTGGAGCCTTGGATGATAAGCATCCCTGCTTGTCATCCATCCTTTAGCTTTCCTCAAATCTGGCCTTTCCTTGTAAATAGTCCTCTGTTAAACTCTCCTCACCATACTCAGCTTGGGCGAGACACCTGTTTCCTGCTAGGAAACAGAAACAAAGTAATTGACCCAGGTCATGGCTAGAGTGGTGGAGCTGGGATTGGAGCCCAGGTCTTACTTTAGGCCTCCACATTTTCCATGTGGCATCACCAAACTGGTGTTGGGGCGGTGCCTGGATGGCCGTCAGTGGGCTGATTAGCTGTGGTTCCCATTCCTGTCACATCCAACACATCTGTGGGTTCAGTCAAAGCAAGGAAAAGAATCACCATGACGAAGAAGAGAGAGAAGACCTCGATGGGAGGCAGTGAGGGTGACAGGTGGCCTGTTATTTTATTGTATAAAGAGTGTGGAACCAATGCATGACAAGTTAGAAGCAGGTGTCACATGTCACCTTGGTCATCTCCTGGATAAAAGGCCACCCAGGCACTAGACCTAGACATGGAGATCTGGCCTGAAGCTTGGTGTTGTCATTCACGTATGGTGTGACCTCAGGCGGGTTGCTTAGTTTCTTTCGATCCACTTTCTTTATCCCAAACATGGGGCACCATAAATAGAGTGTTGCTGAGGAATGAATGGGATTGTACTTCTCCAAGTGGGGGGTGTATTAGGCTTAGGGAGGACACGGATGTGAGAATGCTGCTGAGTCCTCAGTGTTGGGATACTCTCACAGCCACAGGCCAGCGAGGCTCCCAGGGAAGTTCTGGGTTTTGTCCTTACTGCCCCCAACCCAGTAGGAAACATGAAACAAAGCAAAACAGAGACCTGGGATGAAGTTCTAAGGCACCATAAAACATTCATCTTTACTACTCTGATGTTTGGGGTTCAAACTGAGGAACCATATATGTAAAAATCAGAGGTCAAATGAGAAAGTGCAACTTTATGACTTTGGGCAAATATATTAGGATTTCTAAAATATGGGGCCTCTGTAAAACGGAGTTGGAGACTATGGCTTCTAATTGAGATGAAATTTCTAAAATATGGGGCCTCTGTAAAACGGAGTTGGAGACTATGGCTTCTAATTGAGATGAAATTTCTAAAATATGGGGCCTCTGTAAAACGGAGTTGGAGACTATGGTTTCTAATTGAGATGAAATTTCTAAAATATGGGGCCTCTGTAAAACTGAGTTGGAGACTATGGCTTCTAGTTGAGGAAGAATGCCAGGCCTGCAGAGCAGTGCCCTCTGACTTACCCACCCACTTGGGGGCTATCTGGGAGAGCCCAAGAGGGCCAGCCCCTCTGGGTCCAGGTGGTAGAAGAGGAGGTCTGGCCTGTGGACCCTATTCATCAGCTCCATTTTTTGGCTACCCCATTGCAGCCCCCTAGGTATGCAGACAATTTCCATCAACATTGAACATCAAAAGATTCAGAATTGGGGTCTAAATAATTTTATTCTCAAGAGGCTCTTGGGTCCCTCAGGCATATTCCTGTGTCCTTCTTAGAAGAGAAAGACCATGTTAGTCAAGTTAAAAAAGGACCATGTTAGTCAAGTTAAAAAAGCCCCAGTGTCATGCTCTAAGACTTTAGAAGGCTGTAGCTTGCGGCCAGGAGGGGTTGGAGAAGGCCTCACAGAGGAAGGAGAAATCACCATGTGTCCTCAGTAACAGAGAGACTTCAGAAAGGAAGAACACGGGGTGGTACAGAGATTCTCAGAGGCACAGCATCTTTAAGGCAATTCTCAGAAGTATAAATGCTCCGTGTGTGTTTGGGGAGGTGCTATGCAGACCGTCTTGTTCAGAATGGAGGGTATGGGAAGGTGCTGGCTTTGCTGGGGAAGGCTTGAGACCAGGAAAGGAGTATGACCATAGATGTCTGTGACGCGTGTGTTTTCAACCTGACTATCATCATTCATGGGTCACCTGAGCCCAGTTGTGACTTAAGCCTGAACACCCCTGTACATCTCAGGCATGGGAGTCAGTGAATTCTTCCTGTTCAGCTTGTTTGAGTTGGGTTTGTTCCAACTGAAATTGCTCTATTTTAGCAATGATGGGAGAGACTGGGGGAATGTGTGTGTTGGCTTCATGGTGGGGAGACACACAGGGCAGGGGCTCCAGCAGTCTCTGGTGGATTCCTCTCTAAGATGATCAGGATAGAGTGTGGTGGGGAGGAAAGACCGTATAATTCTAGGAACATGGAGTTGATTTCCAGTCCCCCTGAGCCTAGCTGGGGTTCTCTGGGAAAGCCACTACAGTAGTGGAGACTCAGTTTCCACTTTTGTAAGTTGGAGGAAATATTAAAATATTGATATTGTCCAAGGGCCAATAAAAGATGAAGCAAAACGTGTGCAGGGGCTTCGGTGCTCTGCAGTGCCATACATACATACACACATACATACATTCACATATACATACATACACATACACACACACATACACACATACATATGCACACATACACACATACATACACACATACACACATACATACATACGCACACACACATACACACATACATACACATATACACACATACACGCAAGCAGCGAACACACAGGCTCTGGGCACTGCACTTTTCCTTTGTATGATGCTTGTTTTTAATTTTGTTTTCTTCCATAGTAATGATGGTGATTACACTTTACACATTGGAGTTTTACTCATCTCAGAGAACCATCCATACAGCATCTTGTTTTCTTTCAAGATTGCATTTTCCCTGGAGCTCAGGTGGCTGCTGTGCCAGGGGGAAGTAGCTGGGAGATGGAGAACTGACATTTAGAAATAGTCTCGTGTTCTGGGTTTCATGCATACTTTGCCTCGTCTAGTTGTCTCAACAGCCCTGTGAGGCCGGGATTACCACTTGCATTCTTAAATGGGAAACTGGGTTTCTGTGGGGTTGCTTGATTGGCCTTGGGTCATGCACTTGGCAATAGTGGGGTCTGGATTCAAATCCAGGCTGGAATGGCAGCAACGTCCCACCTACAAGTGGGAGTGAGACTGGAATGGTGTTGGCTCTGTTTTGCAGCTTCATCCAAGGACAGAGTCCCAGGGCTCCCAGGAGAGGTGTAAAGTGGTAGTGGATCACATTGCCTTCCTGTCTTCAGCTTCACTAGGACCCTTGGGCCTGCGGTGCTGGTGCCTCTGCTATGGGGTTGGCACACACTTGTCTTCCGCACCCCTCTACCTGGATCTCTCTTGGACCTTCCCTGAGATAGTGGGAGCGGCCCCAATCTCCGCCTAATGAAGGCTTCCTTTTCTCAGTCTAAACACTAGCAAAACCACCTCCCCTTCCTCCCACCTCTCAGGAGGCTGCTCCAAAGCTGTTGAGTTGACAACTCAGAAGAGAAGGCAACTTAGGCAGCTGCAAACTTTCTCTGGCAACTGCCTGAGGGAGCCTGAAGCAGGAGAGCCATATACTCTCCAATTGCTTTTGTTTTTAAGAAAAAAATTTAAACAAGCCCCCACACACCCTCTTCTACATGGAATACATTATAAATGTATCTACTTCCCTGAGGGAAGACTGTTGGTGGAATCTGCTCCCTGCACGTATCACTGCTGCTAGAAGGACGCCTGCCCACACTATGTATACTGATATATATTAATAAAATGTTATATATGTTAGTATAAATCCACCTACCACACACGGGGCACTGTGCCAGATATTAAGGGCATGAGGGTGACTTCACATATAATTCTTGACAATAAGAAGGTCACCGCTCATAAGGATGTAGGATGGGAGACAAGTAGGCAAACAGGAGACTGTAGTCAAGGTTGACGCAAGTTTAGTGGGGGGTTTTAGGGGAGCTTGGAGGGAGGGTGAGATGGTGGATGGTCACCTTGCCTTGGAAGGGAGCCTGGGAGAGCTAGAAACTGAAAAGTGCATAGGAGGTAGGAACTAGCAAGGTACAAGAGTGGTAGATAGAAGGTGGGGAGGAAAAGATGCTCCAGCCGAAGAAACAGCCCAGCCAGAGGCTCAGAGGCAAGGAAGAGCATTGCTTTGGGGGTATGAAAAGATCTTGGCTAGTTCTCCATGTGTGACTCTCTAAGTAGGTATGAAGCCCACTCTGGGAACTTTGTGGTTAAGTGTGTGTAAGGAAAGGGAATGCTACCAACCAGCAGCCTTATGGTGTTTGGCAATTTACAAACCCTCCTGAGGCTAACATTTCAGTGGGGCTTGCAATGGTCCTGTGAAATAGGGCTGTCTGATCCTGTTATGGTTCCAACTTTACACGTGGGAACACCATACTTGTTTCCCCACAGTTTGTATTAAGTTTCCATTGCTGTGTAGCAAATTGACACAAACTTAGTAGGTTTAAATTACACATATTTATTATCTCAGTTTTTGCAAGTCCAGAGTCTGAGCATATCTTAGCCAGGTTCTCTGCTTCAGAATTTCACCAGGCTGTAGTCAAGGGGACCCCTTAATGTCCGCCTGTCTCACACTTCTACCCCTCTCCCTATACAGGAATTCAAGACCAGTCTGGGCAAAATGGTGAGACCCCCATCGCCATGAAAAATAAAAAATTAGCCAGTGGAGTGTGTCTGTAGTCCCAGCTACTTGGAAGGGTGAAGTGGGAAGATCACTTACTCTGCAGAGGTCCGGCTGCAGTGAGCTGTGATTGCAACACTGCAGCCTGGTCAACAGAGTAAAACACTATCTCAAAAAAAGAGAACAGAACTTTTTCTGGTGTGATGCTTAATATTGAGTGTCAGGTTGATTGGATTGAAGCATACAAAGCATTGTTCTTGGGTGTGTCTGTGAGGGTGTTGCCAAAGGACATTAACATTCAAGTCAGTGGAATAGGAGAGGCAGATCCACCCTCAGTCTGGATTGGCACCATCCAATCAACTGTCAGTATGGCTAGAATAAAGCAGGCAGAAGAAGGTGGAATGAGGAGACTTGTTGAGTCTCTGGCTTCATCTTTCTCCCGTGTTGGATGCTTCCTGCCCTCGAACATCAGACTCCAAGTTCATCAGCTTTTGTACTCTTGGATTTATATGGGTGGCTTGCCAGGGGCTCTTGGGCCTTTGGCCACAGACTGAAGGCTGCACTGTCGACTTCCCTACTTTAGAGGTTTGGGGACTCGAACTGGTTTCCTTGCTCCTTTCGCTTATTGTGGGACTTCAACTTGTGATTGTGTGAGTCAATTCTCCTAATAACGAGTCAACTCCCCTTCCTATATATGTATGTCCTATTAGTTCTGTCCCTTTAGAGAACTCTGACTAATACACCTGGGTTCTCCGTGGCAAGCCCTACCCCATTCTCTAAATTGCCGCTCCACCTTTGGAAGCCTCTCCATGTGCGGCGCTGGTGTCCTTTCCTCTCCCGTTCTCACTGTAGCAGTTACTAGGAGATGCTGAACTCTTACTGCCAGTTTGCAAACCCCTCACCCTGTAGGTGGGAACTGAGCCTTCTTCTCACTTTGGCATCTCCAGTGGCTAATGATGGTCATTGTTCAGTAAGTATTTGTGACTGATGAAATTGATCAACTAAGTTTGATTGATGGATGGGTGGGGCTTGCCACAGAGAACCCAGATGTATTAATCAGAGTTCTCTAAAGGGACAGAACTAATAGGATAACATGTATAGAAAGGAGAGTTTATTAGGAGAATTGATTCACAGAATCACAAGGTGCTTTGATTTGCTTCAAGTCCTAAGTCTGTCTATTTAGGGACTTGGTCTCAATTCCAGGCCTTATTTATCACACCTCTGCCTCTCCAATTTCTCAGAAACCCAAGTCAAAGTATAGGATCATAGATGTTCCTGTTGGAACTAATTAGGTTGAAAGGACCAGCTCCCCATAAGACATGATGGCAATGAGTGATAATATATAACATTTAAATTGTGTTATGTTCCAAAGCACTGTGATAGTCAATATCCCACAGAATTCCTTCAGTATCCAACTGGGTTTGGCCCCTAATCTATAGTTTAAGTAACAAAAGCTCAGACAGATGAAATGATTTGCTTAAATCTACACAGATAAAAAAAAACTGTAAAGCTGTGACTCCACCCAGGGCTTCTGACTCCAATCATTCATCAAATGCTTACAGTGTTCCAGTTCTGTGTTAGGCATCACTGGGCTGCAGATGTAAATAGGATTACTGTCTTACCCACGTACAGTTCATGCTCCCTCATGATGGAAATAAGTAGCTAAGATTGTAAATATAAGACAAATTGGCAAGTGTAGTGATGGAGTGATACACAGTAGGGTTTGGGAAGTCAGATGAGAAATATAGCACCTAGGAGGGGAAGGGGTGTCCTTAACGTGTGTGCATGGAGTCACTGGGAGTTAGTAGGCAAAGGATAGTAGAAAGGGCATTCATAGGCTGGGTGTGGTGGCTCCCTCCTGTAATCCCAGCAGTTTGGGAGGCTGAGGCAGGAGGATTGATTGAGTCCTGGAGTTTGAGACCAGCCAAGGCAATGTAGTGAGACCCTCTCTCTACAAAAAATAAACAATTAGCCAGACATGGTGGTGCACTCCTGTAGTCCCAGCTTCTTGGGAGGCTGAGGTGGGAGGACTGCTTGAGCCCAGAAGGTTGAGGCTGCAGTGAGTCATGAAAGAGAAGAGTCAGAGCAAAAACTTGCAGAAAATACCACTATGAGGTATTTGGTGAATTGTGAGAAGTCTGGTGCCAAGTCGTAGACAAATGGCAGATGAAGCATCTAAGACTGCCTCTCTTCTCCCTCTCCCTTTTGTCTCTAGAGCCTCTCCCTCTTATCAAGGCCACCTCCTCCACTTTTCCTCTGAAGACCATCCTTTCCTGCCTTCTCACAGCTTCATAGCTGGTGGTTTTCCCTTTTTCTCTTGCATCTGCAGCCTACCTCTCCCTCTGTTTTTATTGATTCCTTTCAACCCAACCTGGGCTGGCTTGACTGCCCACATCCCCCACCCTCTGCACTGTGCCAGGATTGGTCCTCATCAGACCATCCATGACCTCACACGGTGCTGAATCGTTGAATACCAGAGCCCTCGCCTTATGGAAGCTCTGGTTGTGCTGTTGAGTACAGCAATCTTTCCTTCCTGCACGTTCCCCTCATTGGATTCCTGGCCCCACTCTCTCTGGGTCACTACCCCACATTTCCAGTTGCTCACCATCATTGCTCTTTCATTGTGTTTCCCCCTCCTACTCTTTGCAGTCCTCTGCCATTTTCTCTTCCCCTCATCTCAGAAGGAGGGAAGGGCAGCCTGTGCAGAGGCTCTGAGGTGCTGATCTCCTCATGTTTGATGACTGGGTAGGAGAAGGCCTGTGACAAGAGCTTAGTTGGTGAGAGGGTAAGTTGAGTCTCAGCTGATGCTGGAGAGATTGCCAGAACCAGGTCATGATGGCTCTTGTAGGCCATTGATAAAAAATATTGCATTGATTTGATAAAATCAGAAGTGTTTAAAAATACCTGAAGAAGTGTGGGAGAGATGTGGTTCTCTGTGTTGCTCTGATTCTTCTGAGGAAGCTTGGCAGGAAGGAGCAAGAATGAAGGCAGAGAGACAAGATGATGTACCTTAAAGGCAGAAATGACAGTGTAGTGTATGCCAATGGGTTAAATGTGGGGGCTGGTCAGTGAAGCCATCCAGTCCCTCTGTTGTTCTCCTAGTTGCACAAAACAATTTCCTTCTCTTTGTTAAGGACAAGGCCAAGTCGAGGCCAAAGTCCTGATGGATTTGTCCAGTGAAGGAACAACAAGTCATGCTTAGGTTTGAGCAGTTAATGACTTATATAGTGAAAGGAAAGGCAGCCAAAAGGGCCTCTCCCTGTGGTCTTTGTCCCACACACTAAGAACTCCCCAGCCATAGGGGCCAGAGGATAGTGCAATACAAGTGGTGGAATACCCATTGCTGAGTGCAGCCCCATGGTTCTATATTCTCAGGCATACCCTCAAGGGGTGGGGTGAGATGCCTCCTACCTCATCAGAACCCAGAGTTCATAAGAGAGTGCCTCCAGACAGCCTCTTGGGGATATGAGGAAGTGAGTAAACTGTTACAAGCCATGTATCCTCCCGTGTTCTGGAAGGATCTGTAAGTGTTCCACCAAGACTCAGATTAACTTGGGCCTTTGTCTACTTGGTTTAAGTAGGTATGCGTGAGTTTACCAGGACACCATGGAGGAATCTACATTCTTTAGTATCACCTACTGCAACTGGAATTAATATGATAGCAGACACACAGCACTTGCTATGTTCCAAGTGCATACATTCTAACCCATCTGATATGGTTTGGCTGTGTTCCCACCCAAATCTCATCTTGAATTGTAGTTCCCATAATCCCCATCTGCCATAGGAGGGACCTAGTGTGAGGTAATTGAATCATGGATGCAGTTACCCTCATGGTGTTCTTGTGATAGTGAGTTCTCATGAGATCTGATGGTTTTATAAGGGGCTTTTTCCCCTTTTGCTCAGCACTTCTTGCTGCTGCCATGTGAAGAACATGTTTGCTTTCCCTTCTGCCATGATTGTAAGTTTCCTGAGGCCTCCCCAGCCATGCTGAACTGTGAGTCAGTTAAACCTCTTTTCTTTATAAATTGTCCAGTCTCAGACATTTCTTTAAAGCAGTGTGAGAATGAACTAATACACTATCCACTGAGTCTTCACAGCAATCCTCTGAGGTAGGTACTATTTGTGTCTCAAGTTTTTAGATGAGAACCCTGAGTCACACAGATAATACATACTCTGCCTGAGCTAGCAAGGGGTGAACTGAATTTGAACCATGAGGGAGGGCATTATGTCCATTTTGGCCACCATGATTTTCCTAGAGCCAGGAGAATGCATGGACCATGCAAGAAACTCAATACATATCAAGGAGTTAAGTGAAGTCTAAGAGAAAAGATTCTCAGCCACACCCTCAAGGGGTCCTACATCCATCAACCCTAAATCTCAGAACCTCCTGACACTTGGCTCCCTGGCTTTTTAGAACCTGGTTCTAAGATTTAGGGCTGATGGATGTAGGACATGGACAACTACTGTTTGATCCTCTTCACCTCACTTCCTGCCTGAAACGCTCCCCTCTTTGGCATCCTCCTCACTCTTCGCTTCTTCTCTGGATGCAATTTTCCTTTGATTCTTTCCTCTTTGTTACCTAAATCTTAGGGTTAATGGATGTAGGCCATGAAAGGGTGTTACTCCTCACCTTCTTGCCTGGTGATTGGGGTGTCTGTGGTGTCACCAATTGAGATAGGGTATTAGGAGGAAGGACAAATCTAAGAGGTAGGTAAGGAACTCATTTTTCTATGTTTTGTTAGATGGCTGTGGACCAATTGTGAGATGTGGAGATGTTCAGCACATTTTTGTAAATAAAAGAAAAAGAAATATACTTTCTCTCTTTAGAGTGCTTGCAGAACTATCAGATATAATCGCAATTCAATGCTGCAATAAAACTGGAAAGAGAAGAAGGGGACAAAGGGTGAGAACAGGTGGAGTGAGCCTCTCATTTTGTGTAGCTCTTTATTATCCTACCTTAAAGCTCCTTTGGTGTTGAGGAGGAAGTGGAGTCATTGATCAGACCTGAGGAGCTATTCTGGTCTTGACACTTAAGCTGTGGGGTGTCTGGAATTGAGTCTATTCTGGTTAATAGTTCTTCCCAATTGTTCTCCCAATTAGGCAATGTTTCATCTCTCTGTCATACCGGATTTCCTTCTTTTTTGAATAGAGCCTCCCTACAATAACCCACTTTCCTTAATTAACTTAAAATTCTGTTCACCCACCTCCTAGTTGATATCTATGTGATTAGGTAGTCAGATGTCCTGCGGAGGTGGGCATGGGCCAGAACCCATGATGTCTACTGAGACACAGATCCAAGCGGACTCCTTTATGGGCATAGGTAAGTGACAGTCATCACAAGAGATTCAGAGCTCCGAGAAAAGAAGGAAGGCTTTTGAAGATAAATACTTCAGAAATGAAGGCGAAGACCGCAGTGGGGAACTTTATTCCTTCCATGATTTCTGACCATATTTTTCTTTATCCTCACCAACAGAGGTGGGTTTTTATGATGGAAGATTTTGAAATTGGGAGAGGGCTTGGAAGGGTTAAAATGGGAGACTTTTGATTAACCTGGACTGTTTCTGTGCCTCATACTTGAGGCAGTTTCTGCCTCTTTGGGGCCCTTCCCTCTGGGAGGTAGAATGGCGATCATTAAAAAATCTGGTGACAACAGATGCTGGAGAGGATGTGGAGAAAAAGGAACACTTTTACACTGTTGGTGGGAGTGTAAATTAGTCCAACCATTGTGGAAGACAGTGTGGCGATTCCTCAAGGCCTTAGAAATAGAAATCCCATTTGACCCAGCAATCCCATTACTGGGTATATATCCAAAGGACTATAAATTGTTCTACTACAAGGACACATGCACACGAATGCTCACTGCAGCACTGTTTACAATAGCAAAGACCTGGAATCAACCCAAATGCCCATTGATGATAGACTGGATTGGGAAAATGTGGCACATATACACCATGGAATATTATGCAGCAATCAGAAATGATGAGTTCGTGTCGTTTGTAGGGACATGGATGAATCTGGAGAACATCATTCTCAGCAAACTGACACAAGAACAGAAAATGAAACACCACATATTCTCACTCATAGGCGAGTGATGAAAAATGAGAACACATGGACACAGAGAGGGGAGTACTAAACACTGGGGTCTATAGGGGGGAAAAGGGGAGGGCCAGTGGGAGGGTAAGGTGGGGAGGGATTGCCTGGGGAGAAATGCCAAATGTGGGTGAAGGGGAGAAAGCAAACAAAACACACTGCCATGTGTGTACCTATGCAACTGTCTTGCATGCTCTGCACATGTACCCCAAAACCTAAAATGCAATTAAAAAAAAAAAAAGAAAAAAAAAAAAAAGAAAATTCTCCCAGATTACTACAGCCTGTTGAGTAATGTTTGCATCATCCTGGCAACCCTGAAGACATGAGTTGATAACTGGGGATGACTCTTCCTCTAATATACATGGTTCTCGTTTTAGCTGCCCAGCAACGCTGGGGGTAAATTATTATTTATCCTATTTTATTGAATAAGAAATGGATGCTCAGAATGATGAGAGACTTCTCTAAGAGAATACAGCTGGTAATGGCGGAATTAGAACTTGTTCTTGTAATTCTTGATTTTTGGTCCAAGGGTTGTTTCCACTACACTATAGTGCATTAAAAAAGCACCCGATTCCCTGTGCATTCTCATTCTCTCTTTCCTTTACTTCCATGACTTGTTTTACCTAAGTAGGTCAAGTGTCTGATTCTTGGTTTGGGACTCCAAGAAAATAGAATTCCCTTTCCCATGCCCACACAAAAATCTGGCCCAAACTACAATGCCCCTGGTATATGGGCATGTCACAGTCCTACTGTGCAATGACTGAAAGGCAAATGCATGTTTGTACGATGTCCAGATAGCCATGTCACGGGAAGAAAGCATGCTGGAGGAGTTGTCAGGAGGCCTGGGCCTTAGGCTAGTGCCTGCCAATCCCACGAGCTGGGTAATCTCTTTGGGGCTCAGTCCTTGTGTGTCAATTAGGAAAACCATCCTGCCCCTCTCACAGGCAGGGGAAAGAACTGGGTAAATCTGTCAGGCTCTATACAGCTCTAAAGTAGTGCTGTAATTATCCTAGAGGCATTTGAACCTGAAACCTAATATATAATTGCTTCTCTCCACATGAGAAATATGATGAGGCACTTACTTGATTCTCTCACTCACCAGGGAATAGCAGTTATCTAGGGGGCATTTGGTTAGGTTTTTAATCATGCACAGGTGTTGTAAGATTCTGGCAGCATAGAGCCTCTCTAGGTGCCCCTTTATAATCTCTGCATGTAGAGACAGAGATAAGATTATTTACACACCATTCCATTATTCACAGCGTCTTAGAATGTAGCGTTAAATAATTCAGAGACCATACAAGCTTGAGGATTGATGGTGAAGCTGATAGTTTTTGCAAATACAGCATGCAGCAGCCACAGAAAAGCCAATTCCAGTACAAGTGCATGCAGGAACAATTGTTGGGTGCCGTATACTCATCAGAGCCCTGGAGAATGGCCTTCCCTGTGGTCCAAAACACACTCTGGATCACAGGGATGGGGACCTTTGTCTCTGTCCACCCTCCAGCCACCTTCTAATCTAATGCTCCTTGGAGGCCACTCATAGGAATTCTCCATTGCACCTGGTGTTGTCCAGTTCCATAGAAGGTGTCTGATGAATGTCTTTGACAGAGTGGTCTCTGTTTCATTAGCTGCGTGCTGTCTATAGAAGTGGAATTAGCAGAGTCATCGGGAGTTAGAAGACCCAAGTCCTATTCTTCCAGCTACTAGTCTGGTGACTGTATTGGCCATGGGAAATCTGAAAGGATGAAGAGGAAAGAATCAAGGGAAGGTTGGGTCCAGAGAAGAAGCCAGCAGTGAGGAGAATGCCAAAGAGGGGAGAGTTTCAGGCAGAAAGTGTGGTGAATAGGATCAAACAGTAGGCATGCATGGAGGAAGAGTTCAGGGAAGCAATCACTGGGTTTGGAAATGAGGAGGTTGTACATGCTTGTTGCTGGCTTCTGAAGTAAAGTCTTCTTTCTCTGCAGGCCCGTGGGCAGAAGCTTGCTTGAGGCCCACTTGACACTTGGCTGCCTGGCTTCTCACTTTCTGCAATTGGCTCCTGGGCTCCAGGACTCTCTGGCCTCATGTGCTGGCTCTGAATCCTTTCCCAGGTCCTCCTCTCAGCTTGGCAAGCTATCCAGACCTTTCTTGGGCTCACTGATCTCTGGACCTCACTCCTGCTTGACTCTAAATTTACTCTCGATTCAGTGCTGCCTGCCGCTCTGGATGAGAGGCCCTGCTTCTCTGCCTGTCTCCTGGCCCCATGGAATTGTTACTGGCAGAAACTATCCAGGTTTTTGGCATCTCAAACCAAGAACTGGACAAAACACACAAAGAAAGCAAGGAAAGCAGAAGCAGGGATTTACTGAGAAGGGAAGTACATGCCACAGTGCAGGAGCAGCCCGAGCATGGGGGCTCTCCCGTTACAGAGTTTTCTGGGGTTTCAATACTCTAGATGTTTCCCATTGGTTACTTGGTGTATATTCTATGTAAATGAAGAGACTGAAGTTACAGAGTCATTTACTCAGAATGCGCCCTATTGTAAACGGAGAGTATGTTACTTGGTGCGTGTGTAATCTACGTGAATGGAGAGGATGAATGTGAAGTTATGAAGTGTAAATGGTGTGAATGCAGAGGATGAAGTGGTTACAAAGCTGTTCACATTCCTGTCATTGCTGAAGTGGTTTCATTTGATTTGGTTCTAGGAAGACAGCATGGATCGGCCTTATGTTCCCTGCCTCTAGGCCCAAGCCTCCTGCCTCAGAATCTTCCAAGGCCAGGATGGCTCCTTGTTTTAGGTTTCACATGGACATAACTGATCACCACCGAAAGGGAGATTTAGGGGTCTTATTAGTTCACCTGCTAGATTTTATTTTATTATTTATGAGACAAGATCTTGCCCAGGCTGGAGTTCAGTGATATGAACACAGCTCACTGAAGCTCCAACCTTATAGACATAAGTGATCCTCCTGCCTCAGCCTCCATAGCAGCTGGGATTATAGGTAGGTGCTACCATGCTGGGCTAATTTTTTAAATTTTTAATAGAGACAGAGTAGCCCTATGTTACCTAGGCTGGTCTTGAACTCTTAGGCTTAAGTGATCCTCCCTCCTTTGCCTTCAAAAGTGCTTGGATTACAGGCATGAGCCACTGTGACTGGCCTGACTTGCTAGATGTTAAAATATTAGGAGTACAATAATCAGCACTCTTACGTTACAAGTGACAGAAAGCTAGTAATGGAACATAGTCACAAATAAAGAGTGGGCGTTCTGTCAAGCCCTTCCTGCCAAGGGCTGGGGACATGGCCCTGCTGGATGAGTGTGCTGGGCAGTGGCCAGGGCAGACCTGTTGCTTCTCAGAGCCAAAGAACTTGGGCATTGTGGCCAGGGTAAAGAATTGAGACATTAAGGGACAGCCTGGAGATGCAAGCTCAATGGACTTAAGTTGAGAGGCAAGAGGTGGGTTCTGTTTTTCATGAGGAGGGATAGAGGAGCCTAAAAAGGAGGCTTGTGGGAGAGGCCCTCTGAGGCATGTTAAACAGTAGAAGGAGGCCTGTAGAGGGTGCCTGCCCCCCTGTTAGAATGTAAGGAGGGAGGGGAGAACCAGGGAGAACATAGGGTGGATTTAGACCAGCCAGGCTCGAGGGCATGGGCTGAGGGGCTCACCTTAGTAATGAACGATATAAATGATCCCTGAAAGTGCAGCCTTGAGGTGCTGGTTGGATAGGAGAAGAGATACTCTTAACTGAGGTGGGAAAGGAAGGCTGCAGACACAGGAGAATGCTGACAGGAAGAGGCAGGAGCTGAGGGTGCTACTGCTTGTGGGTACATGGGAGTTTGGGGGGTGCTAGATATTTGTCTTGCCCAAATCTCATGTTGAAATGTAATCCCTGATGCTGCATATGGAGCCTGGTGGGAGGTGTTTGGGTCATGAGGGTGGGATACTCATGGGTTGGTGCTGTCCCTGTGATAGTGAGTGAGTTCTGTGAGATCTGGTTGTTTAAAAGTGTATGGCACTTGCCTTCTGCCATGAGCAAAAGCTCCCTGAGGCCTCACCAGAAGCCGATGCCAGCACCATGCTTCCTGTACAGCCTGAATAATTATGGGCCAATTGAACCTTTTCTATGTAAATTGCCAAGCCTCAGGTATTGCTTTACAGCAATGCAAGAACAGCCTAATATAGTAAGTTCTGCAGAGATGAGCATGATTCCTTGGTCAGAAAATGCTTGGCCATGTGAGATGGCTAAGGGGCTGGGGCTCAGGCGCGCAGATGCGTGGCAGGGAAGCTCATGTCCCTCACAAGAATTCACACATTTTTGAGCTCCTGTGATACTTCAGGCACTTGTCATGGGCTGTAGCTTTCCAGTTTTAGAACAACATGCTACAGGAAATGTATTTTTTTTCACTGTTTTACAGATGAGAAAATGGCAGCTTAGAGAGGCGAGTTAACTTCACCAAGTTCACACAGCTAAAAGTGAATGAGATGAGATTTTAATCCTAATCTTTCTGTCTGCAACAGTCCTTGTCTTTCTATTATGCCCACATGAAGGGAACTGGGAGTGACTTTTTTATCAGCAATTCATCATCATAATGTATCATAAACTCCATTAAATGACATGGTCCAAGCTAGAAGAAAAGAATTGTGGTGGTCCCAAATAAAAAAAATAACATTTGAGGTGATAAACATTCCAATCACCCCGATTTGATCATTACGTATTGTACATAGGTATCAAAATATCACATGTACCCCCCAAAATATATATAATTATGATATATTGATAAAAAATACAAAAACCCCAACATGGCCCAGCTTCCAAACAACAACAAATATACAGCAGTTCCCCTTTATCTACAGTTTTGCTTTCTGTGGTTTCAGTTACCATGGCCCAAAAATGTTAAATGGAAAATTCCAGGAATAAACAATTCATAAATTTTCAATTGGAGGCTATTCTGAGTAGCAGGGTGAAATCTCACACTATCTTGCTCCATCCAGCCCAAGACATGAATCATCCCTTTGTCCAGTGTTTCTGTGCTGTACACGCTACCTGCCCATTAGTCATCTAGGAGCCATCTCAGTTATTAAATCGGCCATCATGGTATTGCAGTGCCTGTGTTCAAGTAATCCATCTTTTACTTGATAATGACCTCAAAGAACGAAGAGTAGTGATGCTGGCATGTTGTTATAGCTCTATTTTATTATTAATCTCTTATGGTGCCTAATTTTCAAATTAAACTTCCATAGAAGCACATGCATAGGAAAAAGACCCCAGTTTATATAAGGGTTCAGTGCGATACTCAGTTTCAGGCATCTGCTGGGTGTCTTGATGCATATCACCTGTGGATAAGGGGGGAATACTGTAAAGTCCGTTATAAAAGCATGAACCACATCCACTTCAATATTCTTCCATTGCTTGTAATTTACTTGTTTCATCAAATTCTGATCTTTACAAGATTAATTAACACAGGAAATTGGTCCCCCAGTCATGATTAAAACTAGATTTTTTTTTTTTGTATTTTAATATAGGCCACTTTGGGCCTCATTCTGCTTCCTGCATATTATCGGATTTACTGCATTTACAAGGGACTGATTAAAAGAAGAGTGTCTCAGTGACTGTGCGCCTCCCCATTACTACTCCAAGTCCAGGCCTTGCCATGTGCTGCCACCTGCACTGATGGACACAGAGGACAGGGATGAGTGTGGACCAAATACCTGCAAAATACCAGATTCAGAACTGACACGGGCCAGGTGCAGTGGTTCATGCCTCTAATCCCAACACTTTGGGAGGCCGAGGCAGTAGGATTGCTTGAGGCTAGGAGTTCAAGACCAGCCTGGGCAACAAAGCAAGACCACATATCCACAAAATAAAAATAAACATAAAAATATTAGCCTGGAATGGTGGCATGTACCTGTATTCCCAGCTACTTGGGAAGCTGAGGTGAGAGAATTGTAGGAATTTGAGCCTGCATTGAGATGTGATTGTGGCATTTCACTGAAGCGTCTAGGCGGCAGAGTGAGACCCTACCTTTAAAAAAAAAAAGAAAATAACAGACATGATCTCTTTTAATTCTCAAAAAAATCAGAAATAAAGCTGGAAAGTAGGTCTTGCTAGTATACCCATCTTGCAGATAGGGAACAGCGTGGCTAGTAGATGGTGGTGTCTGGTCTTGTTTGAATCTGAAACCTATCCTTGTCCCACAGCCTCTGGGTCCCGACCATGCTTCTTTCAAAATGCTTCCAGGCATTGGATGTGGAAGATCTGCTTTCAAACTGCATGGATGAGGGTTGGAAATATCACTCTCCTGGCTTAAGAATTAGGCTTCCTCTGCCCAACACTTATCAAATTGATTGTAATGGCTGATTTCATTGCTTTTCTTTCCTGCTAGACTGTAGGTTTTATGAGGCAGGGACTCCGTTTGTTTTGCTGACTATGAATTCTATGTCTCTGGTACATTGTAGGTGCTCAAGAAGTATGTGTTGAATGAATAAATCCCATTTTATAGCTGAGGGGCCTCCATTCCCAAGAGGTTAATAAAATGTGGTGTCAAGATTCAAATTTACTCTCTGCCTCAGAGTTGGCCTACTTCCCACTCTTTAAAAGGTTTAGGGATGAGGTGTTGTTGGTGTTTGTAAAGAGGGAGGAAGAGGCCAAACTTAGGAATAAATAATTAAAAAGAAATGTCCTGGGGAGACTTTTGTGTCAGCCCCTCTTCCGATGGTCACCCTGAGAAATGGGCCAGGAGAATTCCCATCAGAGCTGCTACGCTGAGGAACAGGCAATCCCAAGGCCTGTGTGCCAGGAAGGTAGCCACTGATTTGAAATGTGACAGGGGCTGGTGCTATCTGACCCCTATTTGCCTAAATTCCTGCTGTCCCTGAAAACTTTAGGCTGCATGGGGCATTGTGGAAGCTGCTCACTTTGGACCACACAGTCAAGTAGAAAGAGCCAGAGCATCGGAGAAGGGGCTGGAGCCCCAAATTCAGACCCTGCCTGTGTCCTCTGTGCCTTTTTGTAGCTAGTCATTAATTCTTTGAGCCAAGTTCAATAGCTCCAGCCTCGAGTGACCCTGGCTTCCATCTGCCCCACCACTCCCAGGATGGCACAGAGGAGGCATTAACAAGCCATCATGAGAGCCAGCAGTTGGGACGGTTTGTCTTATAACGTGGGCCTCATGTTCTCCATTGACCTCCTGGGGCTTCAGTCCTCATCCTAGCGAGAACTCACTAATGGACTTTGCTTGATGTCACATGGGTGGCACATGGCACATGCATGGTACAGGGTGTGGTCTTGGAGTCAGCTGCTCAGGCATGAATCCCAGCTCTACCCCTCTGTTGCTCCATGACTTGCGGCAGGTTACTAATGGTCAGTCTGCTAGGTGGGGTTAGGAAGAAAATCTCCTGCAAAGGCCTGATAGGAAAAGTGAAATTATATATACAAAACACCCACGTGGCTGGCATATGGAAAGTTCTCAGTTCAAGTACTAGTCTCATGGGCTTTGGACTGTTTTCGATCAAATGAGATAATGATGACAAAAATACTTTGCACAGAATTACAGGATCCGCATGACATCCTGTGCACCATGGGACCCTGTTGTCAGTTACACAGGGGTCCCTGAACCAACCAGAATTTTCACACCTTATGACCATATATTGCTTGTCTTCTCTGACCATAATGATAATCCACCACCTTGTCAGTCTGGCAAACTCTTACTCATCCTTCAATATTTGTGTCACCTCCTCCATGCAGCCTTCGTTGACTTTCCCAGGCATTGCTCCTTGTTTTGTCTGCTATTTACAAGGTCCTTGGTGTACAAATTCAGACTCACACAAGTCGCATGGTTCTGTGATGATCTGGGTAGTGTTGGCTGTCTAAACCCAATGCTCTCTGAGCTCAGAATACTCCAAGCTCTTGGGAGGACTCACCAATGAATCCCACTCAGCTCTGTAGCCAGTATAGGGGCTGGCACATGGAAGGGTCTGTCATCCATGCTGTCTTTAATTCAAGTCTGATGATTCACAGAAGTAATTTATGAAATTTGAAAATAATATCTGTTGCAGGCCTCAGTACAGTACTGGGCTATGAATAGAGACTTAAATTATTTGCTTTCTTAGACTTTTAAAAAATCTTTTTATAATGGAAGAAAATGCAGTAACAGGTTGTGTGGATATATGCAATTTTTTTTCCTCCAAGAATTTGTTTTCTGCCTCATTAATAGAAATCTCCCACACATTGTGAGAACCTTTTTCTCCCCCTTGCCAGAAAGGACAGCTAAGAAATGACTTGTGCTCCCCCCCGCTCCCTGCCATGGGCTTGGAATAGATAATTGCTTAAAGCTGAATTTTGGGCTGCTGATAATCCAATTAGGGTCTTGGGCATAATTGTTCCTGCATAACCTGCTGCCTTTTATTCTCCATGGTTCTGACTTCTGAAGCTGGTTCTCTTGGCAACAGCACATCTTTCTGTGGGAGAGAGGAACACGGCTATTTGGGGGTATTCTTTACTCAGCAGATAAGAAAGAGGTAACACCTGAGAAAACAGACAGGAAATTGTGGGTATTACTGGATAAATGATTGAGACTTTTATGAATATGCAGATACATCAATGTCTGAACCAGAAATAAATTTCCCTGCAACTGTGACGTGAGCCCAGTGTCTCTTTCCTCCCACGGGTTACTCCTGGCATGTTGGAAAATGAGATATTGAATCGTCTCTTTTGTGCCTTGTACTCTGGCCAAATGAAACTTTCAGGCTGAGAGGTGAGCCTCAGGTTTGCTGCTTTCTAGGTTAAATTTATAATCTTCCATTTTCTAGTCCCCTCCAAGGACTCAAAGGAGAAGTGGCAAGGTGCTATGAAAAAGGCTATAACTGGGTGATAGGATGTTGGGTTATAGACCCAGACACAAGAGGCCACTCCATTCACTTCACCAAAGCTCAGTGTCTTAGCCTGGGATGGGAAGGGTATGGGTTTGAGTCAGAGGGTGCAAACCATTGGCCCAAGTTTCCTTATCTAGTCTCAGACCTGTGTGTTTAGCCTAGAGAGTACAAAAAATAAAAAATGGAGTTATTTGTTAACACTAAAAATTCAAATAAGTTTCATAAAATATCCAATTTCTATCTTATTTTGGTAATGGAGAAATGCAGAAGTCCTAGGCCCACATTTCTACAATAGAGCTGGAACTGAACTGTTCTTTTGATGAATCTCCTTGGTTTACCACAATCCCCACTGCTCCATATTGTATTACACTGACGTTGTTTCCTTCATTTATGTGGCCAGCCTTGCTCCTAGAGGCATTCAGTTTATGACCCCTGGAGCTTAGGGATCTCGAAATTCCCTTCTAACCTTTCAATATCTGGCTAAGACACATGGGGGTAATATTATTTCATCCTTATTTGACAGCAGTTCAAGTTTTATGGGCCCAGCATGCTTCTGCTGTGCACCTCTGCTATCTCAGTTCCCATTTTATGGATGCAGAAGTTGAGGTTTGGCAAGGTCAATGGTCATGTCTAAGGTAAATGATCACATCCACAGTCATGAGGGTTATCAGTGGTGGAGCCAGTAACAAGACTGTGGGCTGTTGACCCCGGTCAGTGGTCATCTTTAAGAGCTGTCTCTTCAGTTTCCTTCCCAGGACTTCCTTGGTCTTGTGTCTGCCTATACCAAGAGAAGATTCAAGAGGTATACATCTAAGATCAAATGACCTTTAGAAACCACTTGGAATGAGCCTGAGTTACCACTTAGCAAAGCATTCCGGAGGCAAAGCTTCCAGTTCAGATCAATTCTGAATCTGAGAAAAACCCCAATCACTTTGGATATGTAGAAAAAATACCACATCTTTACATTTTGAGCACTTGGCAATTTTTATAGTACTTTTGGCATTTAACAGCTCTAATACTTGAATTGGTGAATTGTGTGTAAACTTTGACTCTGCCACTTTCTAGCTCTGTAACTTGGATTCTTGCTTTGTACCACAGGGATGGTGACATGAACTCCTGACCTCACGTGGTTGGCATGAACACTCCATGTAAAGTGTCACATGAAGCTTATGTCACCTGCATAGCACAGTACCTGGCTGATTTTAAGACCCGATTGTGCATGCAGTACTTGTTCACTGTTTTCCAGACATTTCTTCATGGGTAATATTATCCCAATTTACAATTGTAGATTTGAGTCTCAGAGCCAATAAGACATTTTATTTAAGGTTATATGGTTAAGAAATATTAACATTCTGTGTAATTTCAAATCGCGTAGTTGTTTTACAATACCCCAGTTGTTTCTCCTCAATCTCATCCTTATGCTGTTTCCATTACGAAATTCTGAATCAAAGCAGAGTTGAGTTTCAGTTTTCTTTCTGCAAAAGGAAAGGATTGTACCAGATGAACTTGAAGGCCCTTCCCAAGCCTGAGAGTCTGTGATTTCACTAATGAATTAAGAGGAAAAGGATAACATTAAAAAATGCTTATCCTTAAATTATAAAAAATATAAATCTAAATTTTGCTTACTCCATTCCTTAAAAAAAGGATTAGGTAATTAAAATAATTAGCATGAATGTAAGAAACAGTTTTTTCTTACATTTCATTTTCATTTTCTCTATTCTGTCTCCCTTTAAAAGTTCTTTTGTACAGGACAGACACTGGAACTGGTCAGAAATCCCTCCTTCTGTTCCGTGCCCCCATTTTGGTTCAAGAAATAGTTCCAAGAAGCCATTATTGACAAAAATTAGCCCAGGATTCCAGGAACAAAAGCCCAGATCCTTGTATTAGCACTCCTCCAGCAGGGGACAAAAGGGGAGTCAGTATAAAAGGAAATTTAAACACACCCTCTGATTTTTAAAATTAGTCTGGATATCTGTTCTTTTTCTTTTTTTCTGAGCAGATTATTACAGTGGTAGCAACGAATAGTCCTCAGTGATTTCCTTTTTCTTTTTTCTCCTTTATTTCAGTAGTGAAAACATTTGTTATATTTAGGATTAGTCAGCAGGACTCTGTTATATGATAGCAATTTTGGTAGTAACATCCAAAGCAACTTAGTCAGGGCAGATCAAATGCACTCCTCTTCCCTCAATCAGACCAGATCAGGGTGTCGGTCTTGGCTGGTCAAGGTCACAGAGCTTCATCACAGCTTGTTTGATCTGGTGCTTATTGGCCTTGAAGGCTACAGTGACCGTGAATGTGTGGTTGCCTTTGATCTTCTCCATGCCCAACTCCACTGTCAGGGGAAATGTGATGATGGAGGAGTGGTCAGGCTTGTTTCTCCTGTTGGTGCTCTTCTGGGGTATCTGGGCTGCCTCGAGAGCCACAGTATCTTATTCCATTCAAATGTGGATGTTATGCAATTTTCATTTATTTTTTAGCATGAGTGTTTTTCACCATTGCCTTCTTGTCCTTTAAAACCTCTGTTTGGCTTTAGTTTTAGGAGAGGCCAAAGCTTCCTTCTTTGCATTTAGTGCTGTCTTTGTGAAAATATCCTTTTCTTTTTTAAAATAACTTTTCTCCACCTATAAAAATTAATAAAAATAGTATTATTTGTGGTAGAAATTTTAGAAAATAGTAAACTTTTAAGAATGTTGCTTTTTAAAAAATGGTAAGCATATCCCTAGATAGAACCATGACATAAATACACTTGTATATATATTTTTCTTTCCATTTATTTTTCCTATATTGAATATATGCTTTGTTGAATATCTAGGCTTATATTCAGATTTTTAAACTTAACTTTATATGTGAGCATTTCTCCCATGTCACAGCATATTTTTAAAAAACAACTTTGATGATTGTATCCTTCAGGCATGAACCGGCTACAGTGTACTCCATATTTTTTTCCCTCTGAGACAGGGCCTCCATCTCTCACTCAGACTGGAGTGCAGTGACATGATCTCAGCTCGTTGGAACCTCTGCCTCCTGGGTTGAAGTGATTCTTGTGCTTCAGCCTTGAGTATCTGGGAACACAGGAGTGTGCGACCACATCCAGCTAATTTTTTGTATTCTTAGTAGAGACAGTTTCACTGTGTTAGCCAGGCTGATCTTGAACTCTTGGCCTCAAGTGATCTGCCCACCTTGGCCTCCCACAGTGCTAGAATTACAGGTGTGAGCCACTGTGCCTGCCCTCAATCTTTTGCTCCACATTTAGTTTATAGTTTTTCACCAACATAGATGATGCTACCATGAATATGCTTGTACATTTATCTTGACTTACATCTCTGATTATTTTCAGCTGGTATTTCTCAAGACTTTTATTGTTATAAATCTTTTTATTTTTTATTGATATGTAATAGATATACATACTTTGGGGTTATGTGTGATAATTTGACACATTCAGGTAATGTGTAAACATCACATCAGGATAACTGGGATATTCATTACCTTGAATATTTATCTTTATGCTAGAGACATTCAAATTATTCTCTTCTAGCTCAAGATTTTTAAAGTATTGGACTGAAAGTTTCATTTGCTTGACCCAAATCCTAATGATTTTAGATTCTGTCTTCTCCCCTATGCATTGCCCTTGGAGGAAACCCCTAACTAATTGGCAAGTGTTTAAAACCGTGTATGATATGGCTCCTTTCCAGCCACTCAGCCTCTTCCTCATACTATCCCCACATATAGTTTATAGTTCTGCCAGTTTCAACTGTCTGCAGCATCCACCTCACCATGCCTTTTTACACCTCTCTTTTAGCTCAGTGCTTCCCAAACTCCAGGCATTCAAATAGCACTTGCACAATTTTGCCACTTTTGTATACCAATTGAGAAGCTATTCAGTTAATATTTAAGATTGTTGCTGAAAAAGTAGACTTTGAGGCCGGGCATGGTGGCTCACGCCTGTAATCCCAGCACTTTGGGAGGCCGAGGCGGGTGGATCACGAGGTCAAGAGATCGAGACCATCCTGGTCAACGTGGTGAAACCTCGTCTCTACTAAAAATACAAAAAATGAGCTTGGCATGGTGGTGCGTGCCTGTAATTTCAAGTACTCAGGAGGCTGAGGCAGGAGAATTGCCTGAACCTAGGAGGCAGAGGTTGTGGTGACCTGAGATCACGCCATTGCACTCCAACCTGGGTAACAAGAGCAAAACTCCCTCTCAAAAAAGAAAAAATGTAGACTTTGAGCAACAGTAGGTGTGAGAGCATGGGTTTGATGTAGTGGACGTGTGTATATGCATATGGTGTGTGCATAGTTTTTTGTAATTCATGTGAAAATAAATGTATAAACAATGAAATAAAAATATAAAGGTTTTGGCAGGGCATGATGGCTCACACCTGTAATCCCAGCAGTTTGGGAGGCTGAGGCAGGAGGGTTGCCCAAGCTGAGGAGTTGGAGACCAGCCTGTGCAACAAGGTGAAACCCCGTCTGTACTAAAATACAAAAAATTAGCCGGGCCTGACAGTGTGCACCTGTAGTCCCAGTTACTCCAGCGGCTGAGGCAGAAGAATCACATGAACCCAGGAGGTGGTGGTTGCAGTGAGCCGAGATTGTGTCACTGCACTCCAGCCTTGGCAACTGGAGAGAGCAAGACTCCCTCTCCCCACCCTCTTCATATATATTAAGGTTTTCCTGTGCCCCCTAAAATTATCTTCCCTGATGGCATATAACCTCTATATTGGAAAACACTACATTAGTTTCATCTTTCTGATATGTCATTCTTTCCTTCTGATAGATTAACTGTTATTTATCTCATGGCTTTAGGAAGGATGCCCTGACCTTAAGTTTAAGTTAGAGCCTTGCTTCCTTGGGGTCTTTGAGCATTTTGTGCCTTTTTTTTTTTAATCTCAGCACTCAGCACATAAAATTGCATTGGTTTACTTATTTTCTTTCTTTTAAACAAGCATTTATTGAACTCCTCTATGTTCCAGCCTCTATATGAGAATGTAGTGGTGGGAAAATAATGCCTTTTTTTTTTTTTTTTTTTTTTTTTTTTTGAGAAGCTCATAGACTAGTGTTGCTTCTGTTTTGGCAATGAGAACCCAGAACCCAGAGAAAGACTTCCAATCTAGTCAGGAACATGGGCTAGATTGGGGGCTGTGTCAGGAAAGGATTCTAGGTGGAGGTAACTCTGAGCTGAGTTATAGAGAGGAATAGGTTAGTAAACATCTATTTAACACAAAATAAGGCAGTAATGAAGAAGCAGAGCAACAAGAATGACAAGAAACATAGAAAATAAACAACAAAGGGAAAACATAAATCCAACCACATCAATTGTTATATTAAACACTCCAATTAGAAGGCAGAGATTGTAAGACTGGGTGAAAACATCCCAGGATCTGACTATATGGTGTCTACAAAAGAGTCACTTTAGATTCAAAACACAAATAGGTTGAAAGTAAAAAAAAAAATGTAAAAAGATATATTATCAAACAGCATCCACGTTGGAGTGTCTTTCCTAACAAGCTGGAATGGCTATAGCAACATTAGACAAAATAGATTTTAAAACAAAATGAATGTTACTAGACACAAACAGGGACATTTAATAGTGATACAGATTCAATTTATCAGGAAGCTAGAACAATGATAAACATGTACGCAACTAACAGTGGAGCTCTAAAACCAAAAGGGTTAAAAGATGCAATAAAAAATTTGACCACAATCATTGAAGATTTCAGTACTTATTCTCAAAAACTAGTAGAAAATGTGGTAACAAAAAAAGAAAATGTAATACACAAAAAAATCAGGAAAGACCTGGAAGAATTAAAATAATGCTATCAACTAACTCAGCGAACATGACTTAACTGACCTCTGTAGAACACTTCACCCAATGATAGTAAAATATACACTTTTTTTTTTTGAGACAGGGTTTTGCTCCATCACCCGGGTTAGAGTGCAGTGGCAGAAAGGTAACTCACTGTAACCTTGAATTCCTGGGCTCAAGTAAACCTCCTGCTTTGGTCCCCTGAGTAGCTAGGACTACAGCCATATGCCATGATGCCTGGCTAATTTTTAAATATGTGTGTGTGTGTGTGTGTGAGAGAGAGAGAGAGAGAGAGAGAGAGAGAGAGAGAGAGAGAGAGAGAGAGAGAGAGAGAGATTTGGTCTCACTATGTTGTATAGGCTGGTCTTGGACTCCTCCCCTCAAGAGATCCTCCTGCCTAGGCCTCCCAAAGGGCTTGCATTATAGGCATTAGCCAGTCTTCCCAGCCTCAAATACACATTCAGGAGTATATTAAACATTCTTTATGTGCTAGGCCATAAAACAAGTCTCAGTAAATTTAAATAAATTGAAATCATACAAAATATGTTTTCTGATCATAAAATAATTATGTTAGAAATCAACATCAGAGGAAAATTGGAGAAATCAGTTCTTACTGGGGTTTGCAGCCCAGTTTGCATCCTCTCTGGGTAGTTCAACAAAATTTTAAGCCAATAAATTAATTTTAAATGGCTCTGAGTGGACAGAACTTCCAGAAGACTATTATAAGGAAATACAAATTATTTCTGAAAGAACTCATCTTTAACTCAGGCCTTAAAGAATTTCTACCAAAATTCCAAGAAAGAAGTTCCAAGAAATATGAGCTGATGTTAATAGTCACAAAGCCCACAAACAAAAAACCAACCAAACGAAAAAGCCCAAGATGTATTGAATGAGAACCGGTAAGAATAAATAACAGACTGCGAGATCAGATATTGGAGTTATCAGAGCCAGGATAGGCAATAAAGATGTTTCTGTATTTAAACAAATAACAAAATTGAAAATGAGGAAAGCATTAGAACAATAAATGTGACCAGAGAGATTTGAATAAAAAACAATTTCTATGAATGAAAAATAATTGAAATTAAAAACTCAATAGATAGAATTTGACAGCATATTATATACAACTGAAGAAAGAATCAATTTGCTAGAGGATAGACTTACAGAAATTACTTAGGGTATACCCATGAGAGATAAAGAGATGGAAAAAAGAAAGCAAGATTAACTTGTAAGGTGTTTAAATGAAAAGCTATAAACATGCCAATTTGCCATTTCAGATGGAGAGGGGACAGAGAGGGTAGAGGTAATATTTGAAAAAATAATGGTTGAGAATTTTCCTACATTGATGAAAGACACACATCTGTAAATGTGGAAGTTCTGGTGAGTCTCAGGCAGAATAAAATAAAATAAAGGGCCAGGTGCGGTGGCTCGTGCCTGTAATCCCAGCACTTTGGGAGGCCGAGGCAAGTGGATCACGAGGTCAAGAGATTGAGACCGTCCTGGTCAACATGGTGAAACTGTCTCCACTAAAAATACAAAAATTAGCTGGGCATGGTGGCATGTGCCTGTAATCCCAGCTACTCAGGAGGCTGAGGCAGGAGAATTGCCTGAACCCAGGAGGCGGAGGTTGCGGTGAGCCGAGATCACGCCATTGCACTCCAGCCTGGGTAACGAGCGAAACTCCACCTCAAAAATAAATAAATAAATAAATAAACAAATAAATAAATAAAAATAAAAAATAAAAACACACCTAGGCAAAGCCTGATTGAATTGGAGAATGCAAAAGATAGAAGATCATAAAAGCACAGAGTAAAAACATACAGGTGATTTATAAAAAAATGGCAAATACACCAACAGCTGACTTCTCAATAGCTACAAAGGAACATAAACAGTGGAATAATATCTTCAAAGTGCTATAAAAAATAACTTATAATTAAAAAATCTCTCAAGGTGAGGAGAGAAGAAAGGACTTTTTTAGATAGGCAAAAACTGAGAAAATTGACCACCGACTAACATTCAGTGAAGCAATCATGAAGACTGTATTTTAGGCAGAACACAAATAATTCCAGACGGAAGGTTGGAGATGCAAGAAGAAATGGTGGTAAAGAAAGCAGTGAATATCTGGGTAAACCCAAACAAACCTTAACATAAAACAGTGAAAATAGTATCTTGTGGAATTTTAAAGAGTATAATTAAAATACACAAACATAATATAAGATCAGAAGAAAGTGAAGGGAATAAAAATGTTCCAAGATCTTAGATTCTGAAATGTTTAATGTGCTAAATAAACATAATAGAATATCTAGGATGGGATAGAAATATAGGACATAACTTCTCAACTGGTAGATAGAAATGCATGGAATGAGAAAAATAGCAATTAAAAAGTAAAATAATAAAAGTAAAAGGAGCAAAAGAAACATAAAAATACACATAGCACAGAATTTAATGATGGAGATAAACCCAAGTATATCTGCAAGTGCTATAAAGACAAACATTACCACACTTGTTTAAAAAAAATCTGTCAACGTGATATTCATAATGACCTCAAACATAGGACATGAAACAGACAAGAATGCCCATGCCCATAATTACATTCTTGGCAAATACTACACAAACAAATTTGGCAAAACTGTTGCAATATTGGGTAAAAATTAGTTTAAGAAAACATTTTTGCTAGAGATAGATTCACTATGTAAGGAAATAACTGCCCATTCCTAGGAAGATACAACTGGCTTGTGTCTATCAAATTACATAGCCATGATGTATATGAAGCAAAGATGGACAGAACTAGAAAAATAGACAATTACAGCATTACAAGAGATTTTTAACACTTTTCTCTCAATAACTGATGGTTTAAATACTCAAATAATCAGTAAGGATAAGTAAGATTTGGACAATACAATTATCAAGCTTGAGCTAAAAGATACAACTAGAGCATTTTACCCAACAATTGCAGAAAAAAAGCAGGTTTTCAATCATACAAGAAGCATATGAAAACTGGCATATATTAGGCCACAAAACAAAACAAAATAAAACATTCAGATACTTGGTATCATAAAGCCTTTGTTTTCTGATTTCAATGAGAAGAGCAAGAAATTCTTAACGAAAATTTAACTAAAACCTTTATAGGTGTGGAAAAGAAATCTTTGATTCTGTACAAGTCATGGGGCCAAGAAAAAATATTAAAGAGAAAATGATATAAAAATATTTCATTTGAAAACATGGCATGCATCAAATCGGTTACTTGGAAGTAAACTGTAGACTGAAATGTTTGTAATAGAAAAAGATAAAGGCCAAACAGTTAGCTAAGATTCCAACTTAAGAAGTTAGAAAAAGAACAACAGAGTAAACCAGAGAAGCAAAAGAACAAAATAATAGGGATATAGACAGAAATGAATGACATTAAAAATAATAGCAAACATCAACAAATCCAAAAGCTGGTTCTTTTGAAAATATTAACAAAATGGACAAACCCGTGGAATGGGTAATCAAGAAAGTAAAATATATTTAAAATACATATTGAAAATATATTTAGTGATAGAATTTGCAGCTCTCATAAAAGAGGACATTATCAACAACTTATGCCGATGTATGTGAAATGAAAGCCATATTAAACAGATATATGTGTTAAAACAGCAATTGGTGGTGTAGTAAAAGGAGGGTGGGGGGAAGACACTTTCTTACTGTCATTGTTTAGAATTTCTAGAACATGGTGTTAATAAACAGCAGACACACATTTTGTCAACTTTACTGAAGGTTTTAAATTCTCTGCAGGTAATACACCCCTTATTCCATGCAACTGGAGAGGACTGATCTCCTCCTCCCCACCTCCCACCTTAACATTTTACAGCAAAGAAAATAAATGAAGACCAGCTGTATCCGACAATACGCCACTCGCTGGCTATGTTACTGCATCTGACTCATTGAATTTTAGGGCTTCAGTTTTATCACATGCAATGCAAGGGAGAATTCTAACCACCTGAGCATTTCCGCATTTTAACCACCTGGGTCTCTTTCCTCAGCAAAATTTCCATGGTGTAAATACTTCCAACAATGGTAGCCAATTTTAAGCTACCAACAAGAAGTCACTTGACTACAGCATTGGAATGAGGTGTGCACAATCAGCTTTCATGAGCTTGTCTGAGCCAGCTCCAGCACATCACTGTCACCCTGTTTATGTAGTTGTCAGGAACTAGCATGGCTGCCAGCAGCTGTCACCTCAAATGATGTCATAAGAAGAATAGCAAAGTTTGATCCTTAAATCAGACAGAATTAAGTTTGAAGTACAGCTCTACCTCTTACTAATTATAATCCTGGTTAAGTCATTTTGCTTTCTATGCTGTAGTTGCCTTACCAAGAAAATGAAAGCGATGATAGTACTTCAACCCAAAGTCCATTCATTCAGTCATTCAGCAGTGTTACTGGAGCAAGAGGATGTGACAGGCACAGTGGTAGCTTATCGGGAGGATTACATTGAAGTGCTTAGCTAAATGTCAAGTGCCTTAACTTCTTTCAGCTAAGAGATTTCTCCTATATTTGGTCTTTGGCTCATGCTGCAACCTTTCCACATGTGATGTCATCTACTCCACTGCATGGTTTGGATTTGCTCACACTTGGGTGACTTCCTTGTTATAATCTCCCAGGGTACTTCTCTGAGCTCCAGATCCTTGTATCCATCTCTTACTGGCCACCTCCCTTGAGGCACACTCCATATGCCCCCAAATGAACTCATTATTTCTTTCCATCCACTCCATCTGCTCCTCCTCCTGGGTTTGTTCCTTTTCTCAGAGAATGAGGCCACCAATTCCCTAAGTGCCAGACACTCTTCATCAAAACCTTCCATGGTAAAGTGTTTCCTTCCATATGAAGAGTAGCTCTGTCCACTGCTGTGCTTAGGTGGTAATGCTAGGCTGGACTCAACAACAGTTTCAAGTTTATCTTGCAGAGTTCTTGTCACAATAAGTATTTTTGAATTAAATGAGTAAATTAATGGTGGGAATTTCATGTACCATAATGGGATTTGAGGGAAGCCATTTTGGGGTCTAGAGAGAGATATTGATTTCTCTGAAATTACATCACTCAGACAATAGTACATTTTATCATTCCTAAAGTGAGAGCTGGGTTGAATAAACAATTGGCTCAAAATTGGTTGACTAATTGACTGATTCATTATTTCACCCAACATACACATTGTGAATACCCGCTGATATTGTTTGGCTCTGTGTCCCCACCCAAATCTCAGCCCAAATTGTAATCCCCCTGTGTCAAAGAAGGGAGTGATTGGACTATGGGTTGTTTCCCCCATGCTGTTCTCGTGATAGTCAATTCTCACAAGATTTGATGGTTTTATAAATGGTAGTTTTTTCCTGCACATTTACACTCTCTTCTGCTGTCTTGTGAATATGTGCCTGCTTTGCCTTCTGCCATGATTGTAAGGTCCTTGAGGACTCCCCAGCTATGTGGAATTGTGAGTCATTTAAACTTCTTTTCTTTATAAATTACAGTCTTGGGCAGTTCTTTATAGGAGCGTGATAATGGGCTAATAGATCTGCTCATGTGCCAGATGCTTTTCTGGATTCTGAGGATATTATGATGAACAGAATACAAGTCCAAGGATTTCATTGCCTACCTTAGGGGAAGACATGTGAAACATAATGAAATGTGCGTTCCGAGGAAGGGTTGTAGGAAGTGCTCTGTGCACAAACAGGAGAGAGTGATGACTTCTGCCTCTGACAATCAGGACACACAGTACGAAAGTGGTCATATTTGTTTGGGACCTTTTAAAATGTGGAAGAGTCTGCTAGTTGAAGAAAAGAGTGAGGGTGGAGGAGAAAACGGAAGTCCTAGGCAGAGGAAACAGTACATGCACAAAACGGAGGTGGGAAATTTTCTCCTAGGACTTATACAAGTGTGTCCGTCAGGAATGAGGCCAATGTGGTCCATGTGGACCAAGGACTGCATGCGTCCCGTTCAGGGATTCTCAGGGTTAGCATGCATCAGAATCATCTGCACATCTAAAGAGGGGCACTCCTGGGTCCACTCGGGCCTGAGGACTCACAATCACTGGGGTGGCACCTAGGTATCACTATGGAGAAATTCTCCAGAAGTGATTCTAAGGCAGAATTAAGCCTGAAGGTTAGCAAGGTTCAGCACCCTGTCTGTGGTCATACAGAAAGTGGCAGGAATGGATGTCCCACTCAAATCCCTGGGGTGATTGGTTATTGAGAATCCTGAGGTCCAAGGGCTGTTGGTCTCAGCTACCTTTGTGGGCAGTGAAACTGCCTGCTGGACTCCACAGACTATCACAAATCCTGATTTTCTTAGAAAGGCAGCGATTTCGCTTGTCTGCCTCGAGGAAGGGCTGCAGCTGATCTAGAGATTGGCATCCTCCCCAGCTTCATCAAGTCCTTAGATAATGACAGATCCCTTTCATTTGCTCTCCATTATTTCGTTGTAAATGAGAAAGTAATAAAGCAAGGCTGTGACTGGACTAATTAAATCAGCCATTTCTAATCCCATCGATCCAGGGAGAGTTGTGGAGGGTGGACAAAGAGGCTTTTGATTCAGAATAAGGCAAATGCATTTCTGTCACAATGTGGGGGGGTTGAGGACTGAGCAAGAAGCAGCTCTGGACCTGGGATCTGAACTCTGTGGGAGGAGAGGCACGAAATCCCTGGGGTGGAAGGCAACCCCACTCCACCGGGGGGCGAAGATGGAGCACCAGATAGAAAAGCACATTGTTTTCTTAGGACACCACAAGGGGAGAGGCCGTCGAAGTGAGAATCTTAGGCTTTGTTGCTGGAGAATGAATGTTGGGAGTTGGATAATCAGCACCAAAAGTGGCAAAAGTAAGTACACGAATAAATACATAATTTTTAAAAAAGAGACCTGAAGGAAGCCAGCAGGTGTGAGCTTCAAGGGCTAAGCAGCACTGGGCAGGCTGAGTTTAGAAATATCTTTTCTGTTGTTTTTCTGTGGAAGGTCATTTTTGTCAGTCACATGGACGTGCCCAGTTCCTCCCAGCTGTGGTCTCCTGATTCATCTCCCTGGCCACCCCCTTCTGAACTGCTTGCAGTTCTTTGACAGTGCCAGAGTGCTCCATACCTGCTTGATTTTATTCATGCTACACTACCTGCCTGGGGGGCTCTTCCCTACCCCTTCTTCTGGAGTTTCTCAAAGTGTCATCTGTGTGCCATTTACCTTGGAAAAACTTAGGAATTTTGCTGAAAATGCAGAACCCAGACCTTAGCACACTCCTGCTGAATCACGCTCTGGGGGCTAGAGCTCAAGGATCTGGATTTTGGCAAAAATGACGGGTGATTCGTAGTAATACCATTGTGTTAGAATTGCTGGCTGCCCTGTTCTTTCTGTGTGGGAACACCTATTCATCTTTCTCTTCACTGCTTCAGTGTGTAGAAATATAAACAGGGCTCCCTGTTGCTTTAGGCTTAGAAATGGTCAAAAGCATTTTTATTTGATTCAAGCTTGTTGTAAACTTCTGCAGAAAGAAAACAATGAATTGTAATGTCCACCTCAAAAACGAACAGATTTTATAGTGGCTAGAGAACAAACATCTAGAGAGGAAGAAGAAAAAGTTTATTTTAAACTGGGCAATTTTGACTTCAGCAGTGCCTGAATGAATAACAGTGAGTAGAATTTATGAACTATTATTGTGTCTTACCTTAGCTGTATTTTACTTTCCAAAGTAAGCTAAAGCATATCTTACAAACTTTGACAAACCATACAAACATAAAAATTTACAACTTAGGTGAGTAAAGACTGACTCTGTAATAAAATAATTTGACTGTAAAGAGCGCTTGCCTTTTAGTGAACATTAGTCATGTTGCCTGATAGATGGGAAACCTCTCAATGTTTGGGAGGAAAGTCTCGCCCTATGAGTTTCCCATCATCAGCATAGAATGAGCAAATTTGATTTGGCAGCCTCCCTTGTAGCTCAAACTCAGATCATTTATACTTTTAACAAGTTCTACTGAGGTTAGGCCCTGCACAAGATGGGATTTGAAAGTGAGAAATAGAAATCTGACTCTCCTCTGGCCCATTTTGCTGCAAAAGGTCACGGCAGAAGCACCAGGTTTGGGAGGGGCCTGGGTGCCCATCAAGTTCCTGGTTCAGAAGTTACTTTTGCCACGTTTTCCCAATCCAGTCTATCATCAATGGGCATTTGGGTTGATTCCAGGTCTTTGCTATCGTAAACAGTGCTGCAATAAACATTCGTGTGCATGTGTCCTTATAGTAGAATGATTTATAGCCCTTTGGGTATATACCCAGTAATGGGATTGCTGGGTCAAATGGAATTTCTATTTCTAAGGCCTTGAGGAATCGCCACACTGTCTTCCACAATGGTTGGACTAATTTACACTCCCACCAACAGTGTAAAAGTGTTCCTTTTTCTCCACATCCTCTCCAGCATCTGTTGTCTCCATATTTTTTAATGATCGCACATATACACCATGGAATATTATGCAGCAATCAGAAATGATGAGTTCGTATCATTTGTAGGGACATGGATGAATCTGGAGAACATCATTCTCAGCAAACTGACACAAGAACAGAAAATGAAACACCGCATATTCTCACTTATAGGCGGGTGATGAAAAATGAGAACACATGGACACAGAGAGGGGAGTACTAAACACTGGGGTCTATTGGGGGGAAAAGGGGAGGGCCAGTGGGAGGGTGAGGTGGGGAGGGATTGCCTGGGGAGAAACGCCAAATGTGGGTGAAGGGGTGAAAGGAAACAGAACACACTGCTATGTGTGTACCTATGCAACTGTATTGCATGCTCTGCACATGTACCCCAAAACCTAAAATGCAATAAAAATAAGAAAAAAAAAAAAAGAAGTTACTTTTGCTGGGGGCCTTTGGTTCCTGTTTTTTAAGCTAGGGTACCGCTAAAAGGCAGTGAGAGCTGCAGCTGTGGTTTCCCTACCAGCTGTTCAGGATGTTCCTGGAAGCTTAAGCTGGAAGCTGACTCACCAACTCCCCTTGCCGTCACTGAGCTACCCCTCCCTCTATCCCACTTTCTCTCATATCACCCTTAGTACAATGATCAAAATCAGGAAATTAATATTGATATAATTCTATCACCCAAATCTATAGATGTTTATCAAATTCCGATTAAAATCAAAATTGTCCTATAAGGTAAAAACCTTAAAAACAAAACAAAATCAAAACACTAAAACCTAAAGACAACGATAAAATCCAAAAAACAAACCGCCATTATTTTCTGTTCCAGGATACGATCCAGAATTTTGTATGAGATTTCATTGTCATAAATCTGTAGTCTCCTTCAATCCAATTGGTGCCTCAGTATTTATTTTTCCATAATGACCTTGACACTGGTTCAGAGTGCAAACAGGAGTTTTATTTTGTAAAAGCTTCCTCAGGTTGCGTTTGTCTGTTATTTCTTCATGATTTAAGTCGTATCATTCATTTTTGGCAGGAATAGCACAGAAGGGATGTCATCTTCTTCTCAGTGTGTCACACTGAGAGGCACCCGATGTTGATCAGCCTCTACTCCTGGTGTTTCTTTGATCGCTTGATTAAGGTGGTGTCAGCCAGGTCTCTTTCTCCGCTGTAAAGTTACCATTTCTCCTTTGTAATTATTATGCATCCACAATTCTTCCAGTAACTTATTTATTGCTTTATCAGTCAGAATTGGCTTCTGTTGCTTGCAACAAAGAGCTCTGACAGTGATATCTCTTTATAATAAAAGAAAAGGGAAAACCGTAGAGGACGTTTTCTGCTTAGGATCAACATCTGAACATGGTTAAATCCTACTTGAGACCTTCGCTTCAGCTCAGTTAATCCGTGTTTAGGGAAGAAACTTTGTTTGGTTGCTTTCTTATTGGTGTAACCTAAAATATTTTATAGCACATCCAAATAACAGAGCATTTTTAATCTGAGTGATTTGCCTCGTAGGTTCCTCATAATTAAAAGCCGATTCTCTTCTTAGAGGAAGACTCACATTTCTGATGAATCTTTTGCTCTCTCAAGCAAGGGGCTTATCTTATCCTGTTATCACAAACATCACCTGTTTCTAAGAAGCTTTCCTCACTGCTTCCTGGGGAATAAACGCCTCTGAGCTCCTATTCTGCCCTATGAAGATATACCTGAAAGCCCTTGGACCTTTCTGCGTAGACTACCACCTTTGAGGGCAGGAATTTACCCTTTCCACTTGGGCATGCTCCGCACACTCAGCACTCAATGCAGTATGTCCCTGGAATAAGTGCTCAATGGATGTTTGTTGAATCAAAGAATTTATGTAAGGAGATATGATTGTGGCAAGTTTGGTGTAGCCCATTAGGGCACATCCTTGTAAAGTATTTAAAAGACTAGGTATTCTCGGCTCTGGTGGTGCCCAGCTCTTCATATTCTCTTAAACAGTGAATTCTATGGCCCTTTGGAACTATTATGGGGATTTAAGCAAAAAAAGTGGCATGACTGTGTCTGGGTTTTGGGTAACATTTCTTTGACTGTATTGGAGGATGAATGGGAAAGCCAAGACTATGGGCAGGTAGACTTGGCAGGTGATTCTGCAGTGGTCCAGGCATGAGATGCAGAAGGGTGGACAGAAGCAAGAGAGATTTTAGACTGTCATAAAAATGTTACAATTTATCAGTGGGCTGCTCCGAGCCAGGTTGTTGCATATGCTGTTTTGTTCTTCATAGTAGCCCAGGACATTGTGTTTGAAACCCCCGTTTCCTTGTGAGGAGGGAAAGGATGCTAGATTTGTCTAAAAACACAGCAAATGAGGGTAGGGCCAGTGGTTAATTTGGAGATATCTGGCCCCAAAGCCCATGCACCTTCCTGTGGATCTCATATCTGAACCCGGTGCTGCTCTGATGGCCTCTGCAGACCGCCTCCCACTCGATGTGGCAGTGACAGAGAGACATAGCTTTGCTGTACCAGGGCTGAGCCACCTGTAAGGACAAGAGGGATGCTGCAATAAACGTGTGGCTACTGCTCAAGGGGAGGAGAGAAAGAAAAGGCCTGTGGTGTTGGCTACTGCATAGGACTGCAGCTCTGGCTGAGGATTTCTGCTCCCCATCTGCCCTGGTCCAGGGAGGATAGGTTTTGCAAATGTAGCCGATTGGAAGTAAAGCAGTCATTACAAATTCAGATGTCCCCTGTGAGTTGGGAAAGAGTCACAAGGGTCATCTGTAGGGCAGGATTAAGAATGGACATTCTGTAAGGTTCCTGCTACTTGAAATTCTACAAATCATCTCCAAGTTTTTCTCATCATCTCCCGTGGTGTTTCTTCTTTCTCCAGTGTTAATTAATATTTCAGGAAACCTTGGTGTTTGAAGCTTAACCTTGTAATTTTGACTATTTGGGAGAGTCCCTGAACATACATGTGGTATGATAATTTGTAACTTTGTTGAGGCAAAGTTTGAATTTCAAGGGCTGTGAGACCAACTAAGAGCAAGCACTTAGCTGGTGAGTGAGCCTCAGGCAGCCCCTTCGCCACTCGCTGCAGCCGTGTGGCGTCTATGCACTATCATGTAATAATTCAGAAGAACTTCTGCCATTCTCAAGCGTAAATTCTGGGCCAGACACGGCATTAAACTCCACATGCATTGTCTCACTCCTCACACACACCTGGCAGAGTGGTAAGTGTCTCATTTTGCAGAGAAACAGAAGCTCAGAGGAGCTAGGTGATTTTCCCATAGTGTCACAGCCATTAAGTGGCAGAGCCTCTATTGTTTCTCTTCAGTCTTAGGAAGGTTCATGGTTGAGGTGACTGCCATTAGGATGTCATAGAATTCCTATATTCAGTCGATATTGAGTGAGAACCTGCCCTGTGCCAGGCACTGTTCCGTGAACGGCTTTATAGCAGTGAACAAAAAAGGACACACAACCCTGTTCTCCCAGAACTTTCATTCAAGTCGGTGGAGTGGGCAATAAGCCATATAAACGATAGACATGTTCTGTGTTGGATGGTGACTGGTGCTAGGGAGGAAAATACGGCAGTGAAGGGGGAGGGTGCAGGGCAGGGCAGGTTGAGGTTGGTGGCTCAGTTTTAAATAAGGGTAGAACATGCAGGGACCCCCACAGAGAGGGTGACAGATACACAAAGGCTCAGAGGACCACAGGGAGAGCATGTGAGGGCCAGTAGGCCAATTAATTATACTCGATTCAGCCTCTACTTGGAGGGTGTGGGAGGTCACTGGAAAGTTTGCAGCAGACAATGCCTTGCTCTGACCTGTGTTTGGAAAGAATTCCTGTGGCATGTGGAATATTGATGAAAGGTGGGGAAAGATGGGACGAAATGAGGAGTCCAGGTTGGAGGCTCTTCCAGGCGTTCTTTCAGTGTCAGGATTTATTTAAATAGATTTTAAAACATCCTGCATGGTTTCCTAAAAGGATCACTAGAGGGCTAACTGGGTATCTTCAATATTTTGGTGATATGTTACTGCATTTGGAGAAAAAAACAATTTGCCACCACAAATGTGGGGACTGGGCAAGGTCTTGGCTTGCAATCCTCACAGATGTCTACAGCGTATGACTATTACCTGATTCTGGGCTTGGGTCAGGGACAGAAAATAGTGCTGGGATCTGAGAGTCAGAAGCAGCAGCACATCTTGGAAGAGGTGAAGACCCAGAACCCCCGCTGGGAACGAGCTGTGGTGGTGAATGCAGCCTTTCATGCTGGGAAAACCAGGAATCTGTTGTTCCAAGGAGAACGTGTCTGTGGAAGGGGTGGGGGTACGGTCTTGGCAGCACAGACCCGCAGATGTCTTTAAGTTTCAGAGCAGCAGAGTTAAGGGGTGTATGGCTCAGAACCGTAAGGGCAGGACTGGGGAGCCTAGACTGTCTGTTCTGCTAACCAAGCCGGTGGAAAGGAAACTTCTCTGAGTGGGTACTATGGTTACTAATTTGCTTAGGGTGGCCAGCACACAGAGCTTAGTGTCCACAGAAAGTGTGTTTCTTCTTGGGCATCTGCAATGGCATTTCCAAGATGGATAATCACTTAAATTCATTTTGGGTCATAGTGAAATGTGCCCTAGACTTAGGAGTTCAAAATCCTGATTTTGAACTTCTGTTCTGCCACCCTAGTTTTGTGATCTTGGACAAACCACACAACCTCTTCATACCTTTTTCATCTCTACCATGTGATCACCTGTCCTGTATGCTCCCCTTCTGCAGGGGGAATTACCCTTGTGAACACATGGTTTGCTTTGACCAATGAAATGTGTCCAAAAGTGACATGTGACACTTCTGGGGAAAAGCATAGCCTGCCACGTGTTTCTTTCCTTGTCTCTGTGACTGTGGAAGAATGAATCTAGACAGAGCCTCCATCAGCCTGGGGCCCTGAGGAATTACAATATGCAGAACACCCTGCTGACCTGTGACGGTCATGTAAATATGAGAGAAATAAATGGTGACTATTTGCTTTAAATCTTTAAAGATTTCTAGGTTGTTTGTTACCACAGAATAACCTAACTTGTCATGGCTGATACGAATGGAAATAATAATCTCCTATATATATAGCATAAGATTGTTCTGAGAATTGAATAATTATTCCTTTGTTCTGGAACTAATTCCTTCACCATGCTGGGCTCTTGTTCACTCTAGGTATCAGCTGAGAAGTCCCTTCCTGAGAACGTCTTTCTGGCCCTCAATGAGTTAGTTCCTTCTGCTGTTAGGGGATCCTTTGCAATGTTCAGCCCACCTATAACCCCTCCTTGTATGGTCTGTGACACTACTCTTCCTTGACATCTAAGAAGGTGAGCCCTTGCCTGCCTTGTTCATATTGGCCCCCACTCCCTTGTACAGAAGCTGGCACAAAGTAAGTGCTCAAAGATTAATGTGTGTATGACCAATTAATCTAAGTATGACCAAGAAATGGAGTGCCTGGCACGGGGACAGCAGCCTCCTTTTTCTCTTGTCACCACCAAAGATTCCTTTACATTTCTCTTCTCCCCTCAGGGGCTCCATATTTGAAAATATTTTTGACTACCAAACAAACTGCATTTATTAGAAAGCAGTGCATTTGACCATTCCTTATTACTCGAAGGCACATGCAGCTGCTGATAAGAGCTTCTGATCAGCAGGAGATAATCACCATGGCCACATCAATGAATCTAATTCCAGCCCCAAGTAAAGTAAACAGATGTTTGCATTTGTACAGCTTTACAGGGCCTTTAGTTAACAGTTGCTTCAACCAAAAGGACATTTAATGTTTGTGTAACTAGAGGTCCCCAGGGAGGCGTTTCCGGGGTTGGTCAGGAAGCTCCACCATGTTGTGGAGGATTTCAGCGGTTTCTGTCTTTCCCTGCTGCCATCTTTGCTTTCTCTCAAGCCTGTTGCCTCCTGGTATTCCCACCATGTGAAGCTGCTCCAGGAAGCCTGAGCATGTTGGTCAGGGTGAAGGGGCAGAGCCTGGAATCTCTTGTCTCCTGTCTGTTCCTTTCACTTGGAAATCAAAAGCTTTCCCAGAAACTCTTTTTTTTTTTTGAGATGGAGTTTTGCTCTCGTTACCCAGGCTGGAGTGCAATGGCACGATCTCGGCTCACCGCAACCTCCGTCTCCTGGGTTCAGGCAATTCTCCTGCCTCAGCCTCCTGAGTAGCTGGGATTACAGGCACGTGCCACCAGGCCCAGCTAATTTTTTGTATTTTTAGTAGAGACAGGGTTTCACCATGTTGACCAGGATGGTCTCGATCTCTTGACCTTGTGATCACCCGCCTCGGCCTCCCAAAGTGCTGGGATTACAGGCGTGAGCCACCGCGCCCGGCCAGAAACTCTTCCTCAGACTTTGCTGTAAGTCTCTTTAGGCAAAACTGGATTCCAGGGCCGTCCCTGGCTGCAAGGGATTCTCGGGAAGTGGCTGGCAAAGGGCCCGGCAGTCCCCCTGAGCTGTCACCTGGGACTGACATATGGCATCCTGGACAAAACTGGGGGCCCATGGGCAAGGAACAAAGTCAGGAGAGCGGCTTCTGGGTGGCAATGAACAGCATCTGCAGTACCTGCTGTGGTAATGAGGCCTCCTCATGTCTTCCTCATTCATTTAGTCAAACCCACTCGGTTAACAGGTAAAGGAGAGAGCAGTGCCCAAGCACGAGGAAATCTTCAAGGTCTCATCTTGATTGAGGGGCAGATAGAAGGTAGGCTCTCAGCCCTCAAGATCTCTTCATTCTTTTAAAGAAAAAATCAAAAGAGGCTTCCAACATGACATGTTGCTCAGCACAAGCAGAGAGGCCATCCCATGGGCCCTGTGGGGAAATAGCACAAGGTAGGTAGTCTGAGTTCCGGTCCAGCTTCCACTCCTATCTAGGGGCACCTTGTTGGGCAGTTATGTAATGTACTTTAGGCTTGATTTTGTTTCATCAGCCATCTTATTTAATTTGATTTTACAGATGAGGAAATTGAGAGCTGGAGAGGTAAAGTGACATCCCAGGGTCACGCGGCTAGTGAGTGGTGGGGCAAAGACCTTGTGACCTCCTGTTTGGGCCTGCCCTTGATAGATGTTCTTGGAGAGCCTCAAGTACTCCCCGAGTAAGGGGTTAGGGCTAGACACTCTCCCCACTGTTTAGGATGTAATTCATTGTGTTAGGAGGAGTTGTCGATCATTTGTTTAAAAACCGACTTACAAAATTTGGCTCTCAAGTTCTCAAGTTGTGTTTATGCAGTGGCTCTTGGCAGGTGGATATATCTGGGTATTATTGATTATTGCAAAATGCTGTGTTAATTTATGTGTCACTGAGTCACCCACTGCTGCAATGATGGAATGGTAGGAATGGGGTCATTTTGATCTTTAGTAACGGCAAAGAATGTCAACCCGAGATGGCAATAGTTCCCTCGCCCATCTGGACATCTCTCTTGGGGAGATTTCTTCTGTTAAATACAGATTCCAGGGCTGCATCCCTTGGAAAGCCCAGACAGGGCCTACACAATTGCGTCTTTACAGAGTTTTGATTGGAGATTCTGAAAATCAGCCTAATATTTCAATCACTCCATGGACAGAATGCGACTTCTCAAAGCAGCCCTTGAACACCTTTGAATTGTTTATTTGCTTTGTGTGTTAGTACCAGGTAGAAGGATATAGCACAGTGAGGACCAGACGGTCCAACTTCTGAACTTCACAGAAACATTATTAACCATGGAGGTGATCTGCTTTTGCTTTAAATCTGTATAATTAAGAACACAAAGTTCCTCAGTAAGAGAACTAAAGATAAACTTTGAGTGTCATTATTATTCCATTCCAATTGAGAATGCTATCAAAACAATGTTTAAATAAATGCTGAACTGAACTCATGGAATATTACCAATTATCTTAGATCAGTGGTTCTCAATGGAGGTAAAGTGGTATTCAACAATGCCTGAGACATTTTTTGGTTATTGTAATTGGGCAGGCGTAGGGGGTACAAGTATCTGGTGGGTAGAGATCAAGGATTTTGCTATATATCCTACAATGCACGGGACATCCCTTTGAGTTTGGCATGTGGGTATGTGTGTGTGATGCTGGTCATACCATCTATGACTCTAGGACAATCTTGTGGGAATTTATGTGTGAAACCTTCTGCTGTCTTTAGGCCCTGTCTGGAAAGACTTTTGGTCTCTACTTCTCCTTCATTTTGATGTGGCCATTGGAAGCCCTAGGCATATAGTGATCTATTTCTTTTTTGGGTTCCTAGAGCTACCCAGACCCCCTGTGACTGCTGTAATTGTACAGGTGTGGCCTGTGGACTGCTCTTTCCCAAGACTAGTTCTGTTTACCACTCTTCTCTCTTACTTGGTTGAGACCTCACTTTCACCTCCTCTTCTCTGGCCTGTGTTACAGCACCTGCTTGCAGTCTTTTGCTAATCAAGGGTTACTAGAAAATACTTCCTTTTGTTTTTGAAAGGCTTAGGAAAAAACCCACAAATTGGAAAATTTCAACCAAACACAGGAGGTGTTGAAGGCACAGGCACTTATAAGTGCACATTGCAGAAGCTGATGGCAGAGGTCTGCATGGGAGTCGAGAGTCCTGGGTTAGAGCTCACTGTTCACCATCAATGTGCTGAGTGGCCTTGGGCCACTTACTTCCCTGCTGTGGTCCCAGCTCTGCCCTGGATGGCTGAGAAGAGTTATCAGGTCCCTTCCTGTTCTGACATTGAAAACTCTCAAGTTGTCACAAGTTTCTCTCCTACAGAGACCCACAGAATGACCAGAAAGGACACATCCGGTGAGCCATAGCCTGCACTCATGTTTTCCTCCTAAGTATTAAGAGGAATGCTCAAGCTTCTCATTCTGGCAGAATCCTATGCCCACACAGATGGATGTCAATTCTGGCATTTATTAGAATGCTGGTAAATCTTGAAAACAATAAATATCTTATTACTTTGCTGATGATGTGTCTTTAAGTGCTACTTCAAAATGCCCCTCTTTGCTGTGCTTGATTTACAACACAGACTCATTTTAATCTTGTAATCTTTCATTTATTTGCGAGCACTTTTTTGGACCCTAATCAGATTTCTATAAATTTCCTAGAGCAACTGACAATGAGGCAGAAGAGGTATTGCAGGGATGGTGCCGCCCCACATCCTGACAGGTTTGACATCTGACTCTCTGACCTGTGATTTTCAGTGTATTGCAGATAAAATGATATAGACTATAATGTCAGGCAGGCCTGGATCAATATTCCATATCCCTTCTCTGTCAGGGGCTAGCTGGGTCATCTTAGACAAACTAACTTAACCTCTCTGAGCCTTAGTCCCCTCACCTTTGCAATATGGAATGATGGTTTTTTTGTAGATCTAAGGCAAAGAGGAAATGAATTGACAGATGCAAAGCACCTATTCCGATGGCTGGAATAAAGGCAATGCCCAGGAAGTAGTGAACTATGAAACTGATTATTACTCTGAAGAAAGAATATTCAGAGTTCCTACTCAGAAAGCCCTGGAGGCCAATGTCAGGGGTTGTAAATCAACTCCTCTTCTGTTTTAATACTGAATTAACAACCAGGCAGGGGGAAAAATGGAACATTTAAATATTTAAACCAAACATTTAATTTTTAAACATGAACATTCTTTTTATAACTTGGTCTGCTCTTCAAGGCCTGTGGAAAATTCCCCGAGCCTTTGCTGTCTACCCTCCTTCATGGCTCTTGCTAAAGAACTTTGCTAACCTTGGATATCTCTGAACTCGGCAGGGGATAATACATTTGTCTTATTCAGAAGAAGTCACATTTGTGTCCTAATAAAAAGATTTTTGACAAGTTTATTTAAAGAAAGGGGGATAAATATCTGTATAATAAAAATGAAACTAAGTCTGATGAAACTGAAGGAAATTATATTTCATGTGATGCTCTTGATTCCTACTTTCTGCTGGAAACTGTTCTTGGCCTTGTATGTAATGTATTTTAAATTGCACGAGAAACCCTGCAAAGTTTCATTGGTCATCTTTCTGTCCATAAGCAAACTGAGTTTAGGTGAGGCTAATAAAGCCACACAGGGTCGTGTGTTTTGGGTGGTGGACATTGACGCTTGGCCCAGCATCCGTATGCTCTGCTTCTTGCAAGAACCTTTGATTTTTGCTTGGGGATCCAGTCTCCTTTCCCTCCTTGGTGGTGTTTGTGGAACCAAATGCTGAGACTGTTTGTGTGTGTTCTAGATCCTGTGATCTAGAACAGTGGCCACAGTGAATGGTTCGGGGACAGACGTTGAATGCATCAGAGCCAAGAGGTGCGTAAGACATTGCTGGGGGGTTGGAAGAGGGCCCTGAGTCTGCTCTTGGCCATCTTACCACCAGGAAGGCTCTGCAGAGGAGGAAGCTGGTAGGAGCTGGAAGAAAGAGATGATAGCTAGTCTAGTTGAATCACTGAGATTATCACCTCCCTTTAAGAAAAGGAATTCCTCTCCTTTTCATGACGTGTCTTTTCAGGTATTACTTTTACCTGATTAATTCATTTAATAATCTATGGAGCCCAATTATATATTGAGTGCCCCATGAAAGTCATGTATATTTGATCTGCTGCCAGTCTCACTGATTTCTGACTACAAAATCCCATGGTACTGTCTGTTTATAACCAAATTACTGCATGAACTCACCCTTCCTCATCTGGCTGATGTCCAAGCAAAGTATCCACAGGACATTGCCTCTTTCTGGGGCACAGCGCTCCTCTGAGGCTAATCAGCACCTATGTCCATCCTGGCCTTGATAAAGGAGGCCACATCTCTATTCCCTGGGGTACCTCCTCTAAGAATGGCACACACATTTCCATTGCAGCTGCAGACAACTGTCCTTGGAGTTCAGAGGCCTAAACCCTATCTCACGGTCTCTTATGCAGTTGCTGTCTCCCCACCTGGCTCCAGCCTGCCCTGTAAGATGGGGGAAAACATCCGCTAATCTTCCAACCAGCCTCTTCTCAGGACCTCCAGGTATCTCTGAGTCTCTGGACCAGCCCAATGACTCCTGGGCCCCTGGGAGGCCTGAAGCTTGTTTTCACAAGAACAATGGGTGGGCATCTACCTAATCTATGAAGCTCCTTCCAGAACAAGGGGAGAAGTTTGTTCTATAGACAAACAGGTCACCAAACTAGAAGACAGAAATCACTGAAATTTTACAATGGCCATTTTGATAGCTTCAAAACAAAATCCAGAAGAAAAACCAAACCAAACCAAACAGCAAGAGATATAACTGCAATAATGACTGGACAGTAATTCCAGAGCATTCCCATGGGAACCTTTGGATGGACACATGCATGGCTTTAAGGATGGGACTTGCTTCTCTCACGATTCCTTCTCTCTTACGTACAGTCTGTCCCACAATGCAGACTTCCACATCCAAGCACAGAGCTGCTTTCCGTGAGAAGGTGATTTTGTAGGTGTGTAATACTCCATTTCCTATTATCAATCTTAGTTGGTTGCAGAAAATCTTTCATCTCTGCATCTGCCAGTGAGTTTTGGCATCTCTCTCCTGACCTGTGGCACATTGGACCTTGGTTTTCTCCTTTACTCATCTCTAAGTGTCTTGAAGCAGGAACCCACCTTGCTGGTCTTAGAGATCCTCCTCAGGGCTGAACAGGATGTTCAGCCATATTAGCTGCTCTGGATTTACAAGGAAGAGTCCTGGGTTTCTGTCCCAACCCTTTCACTTTTGAGCTGTGTGGCTGTGTCTCTGGAAACTCTTATCTCCTCAGCTGTAAACCTAGGATAACATCACTTGGTAGAATGCAAAGCAGTGACTATTTTTCATACTTCTGTACATGTGTATTCTTTAAAATGTGACTTTGCAATTTTTTCCTTCAATTGGCATGAGTGTCCCCACCCCTAGAGTGGGATCAAGCTTTTTGACTTGCTCTTGTTAGTGGAAAGCAGTGGAAATGACAGTGTGCCAGTTTGGAGCCTGAAACTCAAGAAGCCTTGCATGCTTCTTCTAGCCATCCTGGACCCTTGCTTCCTGCATGAGATTAAGCCCATGCCACGCTGCTGGTGGATGGGCACCCATGTGGAGCAGAGGCGAGTTATTCTCAGTGGAGCTGCCTTTGGCCAGCTAGCCCCCAGCTGACTTTGCAGCCCATATATATATATAAATTATACTTTAAGTTCTGGGGGACATGTGCAGATCATGCAGGCTTGTTACCTAGGTATACACGTGCCATGGTGGTTTGCTGCATCCATCACCCATCATCTACATTAGGTGTTTCTCCTAATGCTATCCCTCCCCAATCCCCCACCCTGCTATCCCTCCTGTAGTCCCCCTAACCCCCAACAGGCCCCGCTGTGTGATGTTCCCCTCCCCATGTCCATGTGTTCTCATTGTTCAACACCCACTTATGAGTGAGAATATGTGGTGTTTGGTTTTCTGTTCTTGTGTCAGCAGACCACATATTAACGAGTGAATTCAATAAGAACAGAAAGCCTCTAAGATAAGTCCAATCTAAACCACTAACCTGCAGAACCATGAGCTAAATAAATTGTGGTTTAAAGCCACTAAATTTTAGAGTTGTTTGTTATGTAGCAAAAACAAACCTACACTTACTCACTTCTCAGATGACTATGTGCATTAAGTGACATAATGTGTGTGAGTCCTTGGTACAGTTAGTAAACCTCATTGACTCTCTCTTCTCACTCTCAAGGACCCCCTCCTTACATCAGTAGACTCATAGGCCCTCATTTCTTAATGTGGGAGACAGACGGAGACCTGGCCACAGAAGCAGAATGACGTCGTCACCTATTTATTCCCCCCTGATGCTTGGATTCGACTTCTCCATCTAGTGAAATTTCACACCTTCTGCCATATACAGACTCTAGTAGTTGCTCAACCCTTAATTTTTGCCTTGTTGGACTGATTTCCTTAGTAGAAAAAAAGAATTCCAAAAGGACAGCCCAGAGAGTTTTTTCAAGATTCCAAGTTCCAACTAGCCAGTTGTGGGACCTTGGACTAGCTCTCCAAGGCTCAGTTTCTTCATATGCAGAAATGGGTCCAAGCTTCTTACCAATCCCTCAGAGAGGTGCCCTGGGAATCATGTGATAATCATGTATGTGAAAGTGCTTTTTAACCAGAAAGCCCTATATAAATTCACAGTATTAGTTGTCCATTCTACAAATATGTACTGAGTGCCGCTGTCTCCAGGCACTGTCCTGAAAGCTTAGAGTAGATCTGAAAATGAAGCAGACAGCAACCCCTGCCCTTATGTGCTCATGGTATCATTATTTGGCCTTTCCCAGCTCTGCCGTGACCTCAGGTCTAGATGTGACTTTCACTAGAAGTTACCTCTGCCTTCTCGTGGGTTTCTTAGGAAACAGAGCCTGAGGCAAAACACATGTGCTAAGGCTTTATTGGTGAGTAAGATCTCCAAGAAGAAAGGCTGTAGGTAAAAGGGGAACTGAGTCAGGGATGGAGAAAAAAACACATATAAGGTGAGGGACTGAGCTGCCCACAGCTTCACGAGAAACCCAGCCATTTGCTGGGTCATGTAGATCATGTTTGAGAGGGCCACACAGAAACGTTGCATCTTGGAAGAGTCAATGCAGAGAAGGAGAATAAAACTCTGGCTTTTTCCTGTCTGCCATCTCTAAATGGCCACAGGTCACCCAGTAGGAGTTAATTCTCTGGCACTGCTGAGTTTCCTCTGGAAAGCGAGGCCCATCCTGGCAGTGGTAATGGTGATTGGGTGTGAGCCAAACATTCCCAGCCAGCCTGCAGCCTGCTGGACATACCTGGGTGAGCTGGAGAGCATAAAAGGGGCTGCCAAATGTCTCACACCTTAGTGTTGAGAAAGTCCTGCGTATGAGGCGTGAGGCTGGTGCTGTGAGGCGTGAGGCAGGGCACTATTTGGTCAAGCCACATGACATGGAGGACCATGGTGGCTGGTTAAGCCAGGGGAGGGAGTGACAACAGGACTGCTGCTGTGAGGCTGGTGAGGAGCACATAGCCTCTCTCTATGGATATCTTCAATTTTGATCTCCAAGAATATGACTGGTGCCAGGTGATCTTCCTGGAGGCAAAGCACGGTTGAGCCAATTGGGGAAGGGGCATGAAGAGGATCCAGGAAGGCTTTCAGGACTCCTTTGAACAGAAAGCAAAGTTGGTGTAGCAGGAGGAATGTCTTCAAGCCAGAAGTCCTGCATCCTACTCTTCTATTAACTTGCTTTGTAACCTTGAGCACATTTCTGAACTTCTCTGTGCCCCGATTTCCCATGTGTGAAATGAGAGTGGTATCCAGGCAGAGCCCTTTGAAGCTCTTCTGTGCTGGAGCCCTAGGGCTTTATGCAGATTCAAAGTTATACTTCCTTAGCCCCTGCCTGTGTCCCTTGTTCTGCGAGTACAGGGATTAAAGCAGAGCAGAGGAGAGGCAGGCTCACCAGGAGGGAGTCACAGATGGTAATGAATAGCCAAGGTCATGGGCAACTTTGCTCCTTCCGGCATTATTACAGTCCAAGTTAAATATAGCCGTCCAAGACTTCCATCCAACACTGACCAACTGCAACTATTTAACACATCCTGCGGTGGAAGAAAGAGCCGCCAATCACCAGCAATCATCAGCAGTGACTCTGTAAAGGAAGCTGAGGGCAAAATTTCACTGGTGTCAACATTCTCAGCCAGCATCTGTAATGACTCAGAAATGCCTGGAGCCCTGCTGACTGTGTCTTTGAATGAGACTATTATTTATGAGACTGTTGGGTCTTTTACCTTTTGAACTTTCTGATGGGTCAAGCCTGCCAAAACATACTCCAGAAGCATTTTGAGCAAGTAATTATATTTTCCAAAAGAACTGATATCATCGATTAGTAATTATTCTGGATTCACTCTGCATCAGGCATATGTTTTTATGTGCACCACTGCTTTCACCTTCACGGCAACTCTTCAAAGTGTGTCCTGATTTATCCTCACTGTATAGATGAGGAGCCTGAGATCCATAGAGGTGGAATAATGTGCCCAGGACTAAGTGAAGAACTCAGGATTCAGAATCCAAGCTTTTGACCATTTTCTCATCATCAAATCTCTACTGTAGAACTACTGATTGTAGGGGGATCACAGAGCCGTGGAGCATCTAAACCAGTACGCTCGTGGGAGTAAGGAGGAACCTATTACTCAGAGTAATCGCAGTAAGCCAGAACTGCTCCTGGCAAACAGACATCTGGTCACCCGAGAACCTAAGTTAGAGGGAGTCAAGTAAAAGCTGGAGTCAGTCTTGGTGACCTTATTCCTCCTCTTTATATGCCATCTGAGATTAGTGTCAGGCATTCAAGGCCTATCTCTTACTGAAACCATTGTAACTGGCATAAATGTGAAGCTCTTTGTAAACTGTGAAACGCTACAGGTTCAGTTAATACATGTAAATGCCCATTGATTAAAGTTGGTTATGTGTTTGGCATGGTGGCAGCACTTTACCTTTACCTGGGTTTTTTCATCTTTGCAACAGCCTCGATGCCGTACCTTATTAAATTTGGCAGATAAAAAAACTGGGGCCAAGTTAAAGTGGACCGAGAGAGAACAGCACGGTTTGAGACACATGGTCTTCTGTGCAAACATCTAGTGCATGCTTTCTGCATAGCTCGCCTTATTAGAGGGGACTATTGTGCTTAAGCAGAGTCCCTGAAAGAGACTCACCCCACCCCGGATCTCAGCTTCATAGAGTGCTACTTCCCTGACAGGTCAGTGGCGCAGACATGAAGTGCTGAGCCTTCCACGCTGACGTGTTTGTGACCATTCCTTGTCTTTCCTGAGAAACCTTTTTTTTTTTTTGAGTTTTTTTTTTTTTTTTTTTTTTAATTGAGTTTCGCTGTTGTTACCCAGACTGGAGTGCAATGGCATGATCTTGGCTCACCGCAACCTCCGTCTCCTGGGTTCAAGCAATTCTCTTGCCTCAGCCTCCCGAGTAGCTGGGACTACATGTGCGTGCCACCATGCCCAGCTAATTTTTGTATTTTTAGTAGAGACGGGGTTTCACCATGTTGACCAGGATGGTCTCGATCTCTTGACCTCGTGATCCACCCGCCTCAGCCTCCCAAAGTGCTGGGATTATAGGCGTGAACCACCGCGACCAGCCCCCACCTGGGAAACCTTATGCTGTGACTGTGAAGGTCAGCTGCCAGGGTTTTGAACGCCGTAATATAGCAAGGAGGCTTTCAGGAAAGGGCGGGATGCTACGTGTGCTCCAAACATTCCACGTGTGGGAGGCAGCACTGGGTTTTAGAAAAAGTGAGAGGCTCTGAGTTGGGGCAGCTGGCTGCAGTTCTGGTTCCAGCTCTGATGGGCTCTGGGGTCTTGTCTTCATATTCTTTGCCTGGGCCTCGGGAACATGAAGCCCCACCTTCACACAGCATTTGGGCGAGGGCTATAAATATGTTCATAGCCTTGGACTCCAGAATTCCCCCTAAGGAGCTAATTCTAAGTACAGAAGTGGTTTTCTGCAGAGAGAGGAGCAGGAAGCCAACAACGTCAAGGAGCTCAGAGGGCCTGCGGGTGAGCAGGTCCTGGTGCAGCAGAAACGGAAGGGCCCAGGGGCCGGACTGACATGGTTTTGATTTTTACTCTGCCCTTGATAATACCTGTGAGGTAGTGGGCAGGTCGCTTCACCTCCCTGGGACTATTTCCTACACACATATAAAGGAGATAATGAAGCCTTTTTTCTTGGGTTGTTGAAAGGATAAGTGGGATTATTGATTGATTAATACCTACCTTTACTTCACCATGTATTTGAGGTAAAATACGTAAAATTTAGATAATGAAACAAAACATAAAGGAGTGAGATAAAATTGAATGAAAAAAAGATATAAATGCGCAAGCCTGGGCATTCCAAGGAGTCATTAGATTCGGGCCATGACATGGGCTATCTGCTGCCTGTGGTTCAGTGTGAATGAGGAGGCATCATCCACAGCATGGATCCTTTCATCTTTAATTCTGAGGGGCACACAACACATAAGAAGGTCCTGGTACAGAACTGATGCCCACTGACACGTTTTCTTCCCTTTCCCCAACCTGGCTTATAAGTGTCTTTTGACCACTGGCTCATGTGTGATAGACTAGGTTTCTGTGGCTCACAGCTAGTGTGGACACACAGTGAGGGAGGGGGCCTTGGGAGGGTCCCCGTGGTCTGTTTGTGGCCTTTTCTTTGTTAGCCAAGCCAGTGAGGATGCCCAACAGAGAGGCTGGCCTCGCCTCCCACCAAGAGGAAGATTAGGATGTGGGACTTGATTTTTGCATGTTGTAGTTCCCATTGACAGAGCCCTCACCTTGTGTCAGACACTGAGCTGAACAATCATCCTTCCTCATCTTTCTTACACCAGCCCTTTGAAAGAGAATTTTATCACTCAGTATGTAAATAGAAGATGGAGGCTCAAAGAGCTTAAATTACACATTAAGGTTTCTCTGAACTGGGCTTCCCATCCATGATTCTCTGGTCCATAGACCTTACACTTACCATCTGAGCTGCACTGTCTTCTTTATCTGTTAATTTGATGAAGGGGGGAAAGTGAGTTTTGTGGATAGCATCTCTTTCGAGTTTCTAAGCTACCCTCTGGAGAGCAAAGAACCTCACCTGCATAATACCTTTGACCAGTGACCTAAGAGTAGTCTATCCATTCACGCTACAGATGGTTGTTTCCTCTTCATTCAGCCTTTCGGAATACAGCAGCAAATAAAACAGACCAAGTTTCTGCTCTTTAAGAAACCTGCGTTATATTGAAGGGACTTATGGATTTCAGGAAAAGACATTCTTGTCCGTTGCTACTTGGGAAATATCCATAGCTCTTGCTTTCTTTGCACCACTATCTCCATTCCCACTTTGGCTGTGGGAATAGTATGACTTATCTCCTGTTGAGCACCTACTGTGTGTCAGGAAACCTAGTAGGGGCTTTCTACATGCTCTCTCACTTAAAATACCACAATGATCCTACAAGAAAGGTAAGCCAGGCCTTTTTAAAGGATGGGCAAACTAAGGCACAGAGAGGTTGGGTACTTGCCTCAGGTCACACAGTAGTGACTAGGAGAACTTGGCTGGATTTTTATAGATGTGGCTGAATCTAAGGACCATGTCTCTTCTGTTATACTGTGGTACTTTCATCCACACAAGTCTGAGCACTGCTGGAGTTGGGTAAGTATCCTTTCTTCTTGGACTTCAATCATCCCTTCTATGAAATAGTGGAACTTGACAATGATTTATCAGGTGCTTCTAAGTTAGCTGTTCTCTGATGGTGAGTCTTTGAGAAGGGCAAAGGTGGGACCTCCAAGGGATGCCTGAAGCTTCCAAAAAGGCTGCCTGGTTAGAGAAGTGGAAAGACCTGGCTCTTTAAAGCCAACATGGGGCATCTACTCCCAGAAAGTGGAGGAAGTTATAATCCCTCCATGAAGAGGCCTAAGGTCCACAGAAGACATGAGGGTTTCCACCTTTCTGTTAAGATCAGCCCACGTTTGGAATTCAGTCAGCTACCTGACAACTCAGGTAGAGACAGAACATCCATCACCCAGGTAACCACAAAGCCAGCTTTATTGCAACTGACTCATGGATCCTATTAAAATTACTCAACTTTTGGGTTTGTTGTGACCTAATATGAACCATGCATCTAATTAAAACCAATTAGGGAGGTGACTGTATGTTTGAAGAACTAAACCTGGAAAGTAGTAAAATAAAGCTGCTTCCACCTCTTCAGCAGCCTTGAAGATGCCTTGGAGAATGAGAGGGGAGAGGGAAAATTTTCTATCTATCCATGTGCAGCTTCAGGATATTTGCATAAAGACGATTTTATTGATTTTATAAAATCTGTTTTGTTTTCCTTGAGGTACTAAAATAGTACTCCAAAAAAGGGCTCCAATTTTGATGTGATTCAGGTCTGTAATTGAATCCTGTCTCTGTCGTCACCAGCTGTGTGTGACAATAGTAGTTAAGGTGACACTGGCTGCTATGTAGCAGGTTGATTACAAAGATGATCTCAATTCTCACCCTCTCTCAATGTGATCTGGCCGCTTCTCCAGTGAAGAGAATGGACTACTATTTCCTCAATCCATGAATATGACTGGCCTTGTGACTTCCTCTGGTTAATAAAATGTGACAGTAGTGACACTGGTCAATTCTAAACCTAGCCATCAAGAGGCCATGCATGCTTCACTGCGTCTTTTGTACTCTTGCCACTGCCATAAAAACCAACCTTGTTAACCTGCTAGAGCATGAGAGAGCACAAGGAGTGAAGTGGAATAATCCCCAGCCAAGCCATTCTCAACCAGCTATCCCACTGCCAACCTAGCAACTGACCTCAGACAGATGAGTGAGCCCAGCTGAGGTCAAATAATGCCAAGCCAAGATAAGGAAAACTGCCCATATGACCCATTGATTTGTGAGCTATAATCAATGGTTGTTTTAAGCCACTGTCCTAGTCATTCCAGGCATCTTTAACAAGATACTATAGACTGGATGGCTTAAACAATAGAAATTCTATTTTTCTTACAGTTTAGAAGCTAGAAGTTTTAGAAGTCCAAGATCAGGATGTCAGCAAGCTTAGGTTCTAGTGACAATTCTCTTCCCGGTTTGCTTCCTTCTTGCTGTGTCCTCAGGTGGTGGAGAGGAGAGACAGCAAACTCTCTAGTGTCCCTTTCTATAAGGGTATCCATCTCATCATGAGGACTCATAACCTAATTATCTCCTGAAGGCCTTACCTTTAAATAGCAGCATGCTGGGGATTAGGGTTTCAACATATGAATTGAAGGGAGGGACACAAACATTTAGTTCTTAGAAGCCACTGAGTCTAGAAGTTGCTTGTTTCATAGAAATAGCTAACTGATATATACTACAGTAAATAAACTTCCAATTCTCAGTGAACACTTAAACGTTTTTCTCATGTGGCATTCAATTGGTAGAACTCCCTGCAGCATGTAGACAGTCAGAAGCTGAAGCTGGAGGATTTCAAAATTGCCCTCACCACTCAGGACAGAAGGTAGCAGGGGACAAAGAGTGGATGTTTGATGAGCATTTCGATGGGTAGCCCCGTGTGTGCTCTGCCTACATCTTTTATTGCCTAAGTCATATTATATCATATTACCTAAGTTTTACAGGGAAGGTATGTAATGGCATTGTTTCCATTTTAAAGACAAGGATACTGAGGAAATCAGAGCTTAAAATAATTAGCTGAAGGTCCGCAGCCACCTATTGGAACATTAATTGACCTGGTTCCGAAGTTTTGCATAATTATGCCTCTCTAAACATAGCTTGGCTGGGCTTTGGACTTCACACAGTGTATCTCAAAAGAGTGAGAAAAGTAAATAAGTAAATATTCCTTTCTCTCTCCTACAAACAGGTAAGGAGCAGTTGTCTGAATTCTGTTCATAGGACCAGAGAACATTGAATCTATAATGCCTTCTACAGATTAATAATTAACACTTGTAGAAATTAACACTTCTACAAGGAGTGTATAGGAAGGTGTTATTTTATTAATCACTGCTCATTCTTAATGAAGTTACTAAGGTGAACTAAGTGACCATCTGAGTTTCTGATAAGATGAAATGCTAGTGGCCAGTATAAGACTTCTTAGAACCACAGTTTCCAATCTCACCAGGGGCAATTCAGTTTTCTTCCCTTGAGCAGAAAAAATAATATTGATGCCCACAGCTGGCTTGGCATAGAGCTGGGATTTACCCCTAGATCTTCCTGGCTCCAAGTCTTTGGTCTTTTAATGCTATTGCACTTAACTTTTATCAGCCTGCACCCTGAGAAATGGCTGCCCTGGGGCATCAAAGTCATCTTGTTTTGCTTTCTTAACACTGTCTTCCTGAGAAATGGATGAGTGGTAGGAAAGGTATTTCAGAAAAGTTGTCATTGGCTTGCAGAATGATGTTGGCAATGACTTGTAAAATGATCTAACAGTTCAAGGAATCTGGGTCACCTTAGTAATAGAGAAGGGGCCAGGTGATTTGCTGCAAGGATCTTATAATTCCCAAATGTTTAATGAATTCAAGTATCTAGCCAGGGAAGGGCAAACAGCCAGTTCTGTTTCTCTCTTATCCTTGTTTCTTAGATTGCTTCTTCCCAAACCTTCCACCAGAAAACTATCACTTCTACTGCAGTTAGTTGGGCTGGAAGTGAGAGTGGTGGAATAAATAGAGAATCTTGGGAAATAGACAAACTAGAGAATAGAGAAACTAGAAAGTTTCTCTACACAGGTTGTCCTAAATTTAGTTTCCTCTGAAGCTCTTATTCTTCAGTAAGGACTCCCCAACAATGTTTCTGAGAGGGAGGAAGGTTGCAGGGACTCATTGTTCCACTTTGCAGATACAGAGTCTGAGAAAGCAGTGCTTAGGCTTCAGGTGGCTTTATAATCTTTCCTTCAAACGGGAATACCTTTAAAAGTGAAAAAGAGTATTGTTATTAATTATGTTAGGATAACAAGTATAAATATTGTCCCAGACAAGGTCCTGGACAAGGCAGAACTTAAGGTCAACTTTTTCACTGTGGGCTTCCATGGGGCCAGAACTGTGATACTCTCCTGAGAAACAAGGGCCTACCTCGGATTTAAAATCAGCTCTACTGGGATAGATTGGAAAATACTCTGGATTCAGAGTCAGTCCTAATGCCTACTTAGGTACTTGGCAAGTTACTTATCATCAGTGAGTCTTGCGTTCTTTACCTATAAAATTGTATAGATATTTATCCCACATTAAAATGTATTCTCAAAATTAAGTGACAGGAGCTGAGAAAAGACTATGTAAATGTAGTTTCTCTTCAAATATTGTGTCCCACCCTAAAATCCTCTCTCACAAGTTTTATTGCTCTTTTTACTTTTCTAAATTCCTTTGGCATTTTCCATAATGATATGGTTTGGCTGTGTCCCTACCCAAGTCTCATCTTGAATTATAACTCCCACAATTCCCACATGATGTGAGAAGGACTCAGTGGGAGATAATTGAATCATAGGTGCAGGTCTTTTCCATGATGTTCTTGTGATAGTGAATTAGTCTCATGAGATCTCATGGTTTTATAAAGAGGAGTTCCCCCGCACAAGCTCTGTTTGCCTGTCACCATCCATGCAAGATGTGACTTGCTCCTTCTCGCCTCTGTCATAATTGTGAGGCCTCCCCAGCCATTTGGAACTGTAACTCCATTCGACCTCTTTTTCTTCCCAGTCTCATGTATGTCTTTAATAGTGTCATGAAAATGGACTAATAGAGTAAATTGATACCAAGAGTGGGGTGTTACTTTGGAACTGGGTAACAGGCAAGGTTGAAACAGTTTGGAGGACTCAGAAGAAGACAGGAAAATGTGGGAAAGTTTGGAACTCCCTAGAGACTTGTTGAATGGCTTTGACCAGAATGCTGATAATGATATGGACAATGAAATCCATGCTGAGGTGGTTTCAGGTGGAGATGAGAAACTTATTGGGATCTGGAGCAAAGGTGACTCTTGTTATGCTTTAGTAAAGAGACTGGAGACTTTGAGACTTTCTCCCTGCTGTAGAAATCTGTGGAATTTTGAACTTGAGAGAAATGATTTAGGGTATCTGACAGAAGACATTTCTAAGCAGCAAAATATTCAAGAGGTGACTTGGGTGCTGTTAAAGGCATTCAGTTTTATAAGGGAAAGATCATAGAAGTTCAGAAAATTTGCAGCCTAACAATGCAATAAAAAAGAAAATTCGATTTTCTGAGGAGAAATTCAAGCCAGCTGCAGAAATTTGCATAAGCGAGGAGGAGCCAAATGTTAATCACCAAGACAATGGGGAAAATGTCTGCAGGCATGTCAGGGATGTTTGTGGCAGCCCCTTCCATCATAGGCCTGGAAGCCTAGGAGGAAAAAATGGTTTCCTAGGCCAGGTCCAGGGTCTTTCTGCTGTGTTCAGTCTAGAGATTTGGTGTCCTGCATCCCAGCCACTCCAGCCATGGCTGAAAGGGGCAAATGTAAAGCTCAGGCCGTGGTTTCAAAGAGTGCAAGCTGAGGTCCTGGCAGCTTCCGCATGGTGTTGAGCCTATAAGTGCACAAAGTCAATAATTGAGGTTTGAGAAACTCTGCCTAGATTTCAGAGGATGTATGAAAACACCTGGATACCCCGGCAGAAGTTTGTTATAAGGGTGGGGCCTTTATGAAGAACCTCTGCTTGGGCATTGCAGAAAGAAAATGTGGGGTCAGAGCCCCCACAGAGTCCCTAGTGGGGCACTGCCTAGTGGAGCTTTGAGAAGAGGACCACCATTCTCTGAACCCCAGAATGGTAGATCCACCAACAGCTTGAACTATATGCCTGGAAAAGCCATAGACACTCAATGCCAGCCTGTGAAAGCAGATAGGGAAGAGGTTGTACCCTGCAAAGTTACAGGGTTAGAGCTGCCTAAGACTATGGGAACCCACCTCTTGCATCAACATGACCCGGATGTGAGATCTGGAGTCAAAGAAGGTCATTTTGGAGCTTTAAGATTTGACTGCCTGGCTGGATTTTGGACTTGAATGGGTCCCATAGCCCCTTTGTTTTGGTCAATTTCTCCCATTTGGAAAGGCTTTATTTACCTGATACCTGTATCCCCATCGTATCTAAAAAGTGACTAGCATGTTTTTGATTTTACAGGCTCATAAGTGGAAGGGATTTGCCTTATCTTAGATGAGACTTTGGACTGTAGACTTTTGAGTTAATGCTGAGATGAATTAAGACTTTGGGGAGCTGTTAGGAAGGCATGATTGATTTTGAAATGTAAATACATGAGATTTGAGAGGGACCAGAAGCAGAATGATATGGTTTGGCTGTGTCCCCACACAAATCTCATCTTAAATGGTAACTTCAACAATTCCTATGTGTTGTGGAAGGACATTGGTGGGAGGTAATTGAATTATGAGGGTGGATCTTTCCTGTGCTGTTCTCGTGATAGTGAATAAGTCTCATGAGATCTGATGGTTTTATAAAGAGGGATTCCCCTGCACAAGCTCTCTTTGCCTGCTGCCATTCATGTAAGATGTGACTTGCTCCTCCTTGCCTTCTGCCATGATTGTGAGGCCTCCCCAGCCATGTGGAACTGTAAATCCATTAAACCTATTTTTTCTCCCCAGTCTCAGGTATGTCCTTATCAGCAGCATGAAAATGGACTAATAAACATCTGGACCACAGAGTCAAGGACTTGAATACATACTGGCTCATGCCCATCTCTGCTTAACTTTCATAGTTTTGAGTTTAATAATAACCTTACACATGTGATAACTCTCTTCTAAAATGTATGCAGCTTTTTAAGCCCTATTATTCTAATTAATCCTCTCTACTACTTAACAGCTCTGTGGCTTTCAAGAAGTTACTTAATCTCTGTGTCCCTCAGTTTCCTTAGAATGGGGATAAAACCATAGTACCTGCCTCATTGGATTATTGTGGGTATTAAACAAATCAATGCAGGTAATTCTTTACAGTTAGTATAGCACCCATAATGTGGTTCTCCCTCTACAAACTCTAGATCTGGTGTTTGCTGTTTAAGTAGATTTCTCATCCAGAAGATGTGTATCTCATGACTTCCAGGACTCCCCTGCAAAGCATCAGGTATCTCCTGAGGTTTCCAATTTGAGAAGGACCATTGTATTTCATGTCTCAGCACTATCTAACCCCGAGTTACAGTCTCCCATTCACCCAGGGGAGAAAGTAATTTTGTACCTGGTAATATGCCACTAGCACTGACTGGCAGAATCTCTTCAGGGGCTGCCAGTTTTGAGAAGCATTACATTTTCAAATCAGGAAAGCTGAGTAATGAAGAATGTGACATTGGAGGGACAAGTGGGACCTTTCAGGGGTGATCTGGTCACTAGTAGTTGTGGGTGTGTGTGATTTTTGGGCACTGAGTCTCAGCAGAGGGAACCCATTTGGCTGGTTAATTACCCTTGAAACAGTATTGAGGTCAGAGGATGGCCTGGCTGACAAAGTCCATTGAGCCTGCTGGATGGAGGCCAATTCCAATCCACTCTGACCTCCTCTTTCTCCTGTGGAGGTGGCCGAGGTTGTTTAGGGTGTGGGTATTGAGCAGGTACCCTGATTCCTCAGAGATGGCTGTTCCAGGGAGCTAGAAACCCTGGTGCTAAGCCTTCCTTTTTCACTACCTTCATGTGTGACCTTGAGGAAAGCCAGTTCCGTCTCTGGGCCCCAGCTTTCTTTTTTAAAAGGAAAGGTTCATCCAAGATGATGCTAGGAAGGGCCTCCTTGCTCCATCACTCCTTGACTATTAATTTGGAGAAGCAGAAGCAGCACATTATCAATCAGAGGTTTGGGAATCATCTCTTAAAAATCTGCCAAGAAACCAGATTGACCATATGTTAAACATGATTGAAGCCAGGTGATGGGTACATGGGGGTTAACCATGCTATTGGTTTACTTTTATATGTGTTTGAAATTTTCTGTAATTAAGAAAGTTTTAAAAATCTGCTAAAACCTTTTAAAGTTAATGACAAGAATAATTGGATTTATTTGTGTACCAGAATTTCTGAAGCATTAGCTCTGGTAGTATGTGGTATAATTCAAGGAACATCTACTCTGTAAAAACCTGTCTCTACTGTCCACTTTCATATAGCCTGGGAGGCTCCCAACATCTACTCCTTCAAGAGGGAGTATAGTATGATGGGAAACTATTGATACATATTTTTGGATAAGCTTGAATCCTAAGCTTTAGGTTTTTTGTTTTGTTTTTGTTTTTTATTTTTAAATTCTGTAAAATGGGTCGGGTGTGGTGACTCATGCCTGTAATCCCAGCACTTTGAGAGGCCGAGGCGGGCAGATCATGTAAGGTTCAGGAGTTTGAGACTAGCCTGGCCAACATGGTGAAACCCCATCTCTACTAAAAAAACAAAAAAATTTAGCGGGGCATGGTTGTGGGCACCTGTAATCCCAGCTACTTGGGAGGCTAAGACAAGAGAACTGCTTGAACCTGGAAGGTGGAGGTTGCAGTGAGCCAAGATCACACTAGTGAACTCCAGCCTGGACGACTGAGTAAGACTCCGTCTGAAAAAAATCTGTAAAATGATAATTGTAGTGACAGAGTGGGTTTTGGTGAGGATAAGGGATGGTATACAAAGTGCTAAGACAATGGTAGCTATCTTGGAAATTCATAATGCTGATTCTTTAAATTACAAACTATTCCGAGAAAGGCCAGCCTTATAACTGAACTTGAATGAAAGTTACAAACTGTAAAACAACATCTCTTAGTGGAGACTGATGTCTCTGATTGCTGGGGGTGGAAAGGCAAAGGGAGACAGACAGGGGGCTGGAAATAGAGGCAGGAGATTGGTGTAGAGATGTGAGGAGCTGCTGAGACATTTTCCGACACAGCTGCACAGTGAGCATCTGTTTCCACATTGAACCTGGGTGCCTCTGTTCCTATCAGGAGCTTTAAAGCAGCGTGATATTGTCAAAAGAGCATGGATTTCAGAATGGAAGGGATTTGGGTTCAAATCCAAGACCTGTCACTTCTTAGTTCTGTGAGCTTGATCAAAGTCACTTCACCCTTTTGAGACTCATCTCTTAAATATGGGAGATAATGTATTATTGAGAGCACTAAATGAGAAAATGTCATATTATCTGATTCATGGTGGGTGCTCAGTAAAAGTCTGCACACTTCCCCTTACCTATTATGGGCAGCTCCAATGGTTCAAGTGCTCTCCCTTTGCCTCATGTGGCTTGTACCCATTAGACCATAATACTTCTATCTAAATGCATTCAACATATGCCATTCTTCTTATCTATGATGTCACTTTACAAATTTGAGAACAGTGTTTACATTTTACTAACCTCCTATTTCTTCCAACATCCCCTTACCACCAGTCTTCACTTTTCAAGGTGAAATCTCAGCAAATTTAATCCAATTCCATGAGTCTAAGTATGGTAGCTTGTAAAGCTGAATGCAAACACTTCCCCTCCACGTATCTTCAAATTTATATAACTTTTTAAGCTCCTCCCATCAAGAACTGGGAACTTTCTCTATCCTTAGAACCTGGAGCAGCCATGGGATTTGTTTGGCCAGTGGAATAGCAGCAACCCTGAGATCTGAGAAACATCTACTTCCTCAGCACTCGTACTACCCACATGTGAACAGTCCTGTGCTCACAATAAGCCCCATGAAACTAGGATGAGCTATTACAGCCAAACCCCTGGACATGAGAGTCCAGCCAAGACCAAAAACATCTCTCCCGGTCCCTGACCCAAACCACTGATCTATAGAAGAGTGAGCTAAGTAAGTAGTTGTTAATTTAAGCCATTAAGTTTTGGCGTCATTTATTTTGCAGAAAATCTGATACATCAGACTTCCAGACCATTCATTCTCATCTGTTTAACTGTATATTCTCCGTTGTTTAACTGCCCCCAATTTTTTTATAGATATTTTTGAGCCTTCTCTTTTCTTGAAACTTTCTCAATTATTGGGTGCTTGGCACAAGAGGCTTGTTCTGTCTGTTCTTGACTTCTTCCTACTAAACTCAAACCATATGGTATACAAGTACAGACAAATGTCCAAAAAGTCTTTAGAGCCTCATTGGAAACTTAAATAAAATCCCACCCAAGAGTTTTGCAATGAAATCGTGCTTGGCCAACGAGAAAGAAACTTGAACAGCTTGAGTTCTGTTCAGTTCTTCCTGCAAGTGGTAAATGATTCTATACTTAGGAGAATTTCTTCTCTAGGTTTGAATTAATAAGGTGGCCTCTGCATGACATCCAATTCTAGAGGTCTGCATAAAATTTTGGAGCTCAAAGAAGCCTCAGATTTTTCTTTGGCCCAGCATTATTTTTTAACATATGGAGAAACTAAGGTTATGATAGTAGGCTGTGGAAAGGAACACTGGAGTGGAAGAACCCTAGGTTCCTTGCAAAGGTTAGTGCTTACAGCGGTTATATTTAAGTTTCTATGGGCATAGCCTTTGTGATTGAGGTGTGTATGTAATGGCTTGGGTATGATGGCACGGAGGGAAGGAATATGGAGTTGTTGGCACAGCTGCTGGACCCGACCATGAGCCCTTCGAGAGAGTAGTTCATTTCTCAATACATTTTCTGGCCTAGCATGGTGCTTTGCACAGTGCAGACATTCAGAGTATTGAATGAAGCAATAGGCTCTAGGGCCAGCTCTCAGGGTTAGAACCTTGGATGAGTCTTAGCAATCCTTGGAACAGTAGTTCCTTTCCTTTCTTTCTGCTGTAGGCCCTTTATAAGGCAGGTGCACACTTATACAGAATGCAGTTATCCCATGAATGCAGAGATGAATAAGACCTGACTCTTGCCATGAAGGAGTTCATGGTCTACCAGGGAAGATAAATGGATGATTAAAAGGGACTCTTGACAGCAGTATGGCACCTGAAACCTTATGAATAAGCATCTTTCCCCTAGTGAAACTAGAGGTGAGTGGACCATTGTTTAGCCTCATTCTTTGCAATATGGAGCTGCTCTCATTCTGTCACTGAGATATCAGTGAGGTCTGGGATTTTGGACCTGACAGAATACTTCACAGGCTGGAAAGCCATGAAAAGAAGAGTGGAAGAACTCAAAGGCAATCATAAAGGCCATTATTGTTCTTAAATCCCTACTCCCATACTGGGTTATGATATCATTCTTGAATTTACTTAAATAAGCACTGGTTTTGGAGACAAACAAGTCTGAATTTGAACCCTGACTTCTGTACCCACCCACCATCTCAGTTTTCTGAGCCTTCATTCTGGACTCTAAAGACACTCTTGGTTGTCTTTTATCAGTTCTTTAGACACGTGGCCAGTGAACCACTACCTGTATGTTTTAAAAATCCAGATTCCTTGGCAGTATTCTAGAACTAATTAAAAAAAAAAAAACAACAACAATAGTGTTCCTCAGAATACAATGAAGCTTAAGAATTACATCTTGTTGTGGTAATGGTTTTATTGGTTAAAGGAGATGGCTAGGTGCAGTGGCTCATGCCTGTACTTTGGGAGGTCGAGGCAGGTGGATTGCCTGAGGTTGGGAGTTTGAGACCAGCCTGGCCAACATGGTGAAACCTATGTCTACTAAAAATACAACAATTATCCAGGTGTGGTGGTGGGTGCTGTAATCCCAGCTACTCGGAAGGCTGAGGCAGAAGAATCACTTGAACCTTGGAGGTGGAGGTTGCAGTGAACTGAGATTGTGCCACTGTACCCCAGCCTGGGGCTACTGTACTCCAGCCTGGGTGACAGAGTGAGACTCCATCTAAAAAAAAAAGGAGAAAGAATAGTCAGGAAGGGTTAAGCAAGCATAACTGTTTCTAAAGTGGAAGACATCAGGAAGAGGGGGAAAAGCTAAGGAAAGACCCACAGATAATATTATGTTAAACTGTGCTGGGGGTAGAGATATGTCACCAAGTTAGGAGCATGACAAGGACATGGAGATATTTATGCTTTAAAAAGAACAGAAGGACTGCAAGGACGTGGTGGAGAATGCTGATGCACATTCAACAGTCACGAGCCACTCTACGTTCCCAGCTTTCTGGGAAGGCAGGTTGGAGCCATATTATGGAGTTCTGGCCAAATGGAGCATGGGCAGAGAAATGCAAGCTATTTCTAAGGCCTTTCTTACAAAGATCTTTTGTTTCTTTCTTCCCCTTCTGTGAAGAGCTTGGAGGCCACATACTTCAGAGAGTACAGAGAAAGGGTGGAAAAAGCTAACCTGACTCAGATCACACGATGGCATGAATAAGAATACTATGTCCCTGAGATTCTGGGGTTTATCTGTGTTTGCGGCACAGCCTCTCCTATCCTGACTATCTCAGGGGAGACAGAGAGACCAGTTAAGGCAGTGGAGAGTAGAAAGAAGAAACAAATTTCCAGAACTTTGTGGAAGTAGTGTAGTCAGTTTCCTAATCTCTTGAGCAACTTGCCTAGACTAATATAATAAACGCTGACCCATGGCCTTGCTTCCACCTCTTCTATCTTTAACATAACAGTAAGAAATATTTGGTTAAAATGCAAGTCATATGATGTCATTCTTGTGTACAAAACTCATCCACTGCTGACAATCTTTGGCGCAGAAGGTGAGAGAGTCATATGAGGCCAACAGGATGTATCCTTTTGTTTTCCTTTTGATGCAGTCTCCCATCGCTGCCCCTCTCCCGCTGCCTGCTGCTTGTCCCATCCATCTCCCTGTTGTTCCTTGAACATGCTGACATGCCTCAGGGCCTTAGGTACATCCTACTCCCTCCACCTTAAGGTATCTGCATAACTGGCTGCTTCACGTTCTTTAAGTCATCGCTCAAATGTATTTCCGGTGAGTCCTTTCCTGAGTGTTCTATTTAAAATGACATCCTACTTTCCTCCAACACGCCTGACTTCTCTAAATTACTTTAATCCATACACTTAACACTTTCTAAAATATTATGTATTTTACTTGATATTTTGTTTAATTTCTGTCTCCATCCACCAGAATGCAAGGTCCAGCAGGACACAAATTTTTTTGTCTTTTTTTTTGTACATTGCTCTCTTCCTAATGCCTGCAGCAGTGCCTGGCACATAGCAGGCATTCAATAACAACTTCTTAAATGGATATTGACTAAATGAATAAACGTAACCTGAAGAATATTAAGAGCATTTAAGCATGGGTAGAGGAACTGTACTTTTAAAACAGCATGTGCAGTGGGTGGTAAAGTTAGCGAGAAGGACTGGGAAAGCCTACTTTGCCTTCAAAGAGATTCTGTTTGACAGTTTGTACCACGAACACAACTTTTTTCTGGCCATTTTGGGCTAAGTGGCCAAGAGATTGAATCTGTTACTCCCTTAAGATGCCTTTATCTCTTCCTTACCCTAGCAGCTGCAGAAGGAGCATCACTAGTTGGTGATGGTGATGAGGTAATCTCTCAAGAATGCCCTGGGAGTGATACGGCAGAACATACCTAAACTTACGTCTTAATGGTGCATAACATATGGCGGGTGGTCAGTTTACCTCCGTTTCCTTCTCCACATTTTCTCCATCATTTCTTCCTCTCCATCCACCTTTTCTTCTTCCTTCTTCTTTGTTTATTTCAGCCACTCAACAGAGAATGGATTGAATACTACACTTACTCCGAGGGTAAGAACGGAGGCTGAGAAACAGGGAAGCAAGAAAGGAGGGAGAAAGAGAAGAAAAGGAAGAGGAGGTTTTGAGAGCATTGCTTATGATTAACAACTGTTTGAGTATCATGTCACTTGGCTTAGCCAAGTATTAGGCCATCTAGTCGTGGTTAAAAAGATTTAATTCCCAGCTTTAGAAAGATGATTGTATATTCTCCAGTCACTGTGACACTCAGCCTGCCTGGGCTGTTGAGAACCCCCACTGCAGCATTCATTGAATTATCTCAGTCCTGATAAATTCTGCCATCTCCATCCAGGATTCAATTTGGATGTTGCAGTTGCAGAAGAGATGATGAATGTGGGGACGAATCTAATTTCATTAGCTGAAGCCTTTATAGTCCACATTTCCAATAAATATTGAGGCAGGTATGATGAAAATGCATGTAGCTGATGGCGTTTTTCCAGCCTCATGTTTCCAGTGTTTCATACAGAAACCACAATGGGAAGCAGAACTAGATTTAGCTCAAGAGCTTTGGCTTTAAGTCCTGGATCTATCAGTTACTGCCTGGCTGACTCTGTGGGATGAGACTTAGCGTTTTCATCTATAAAATGGGAGATCAATTAGTTCTCAGAAGATCCAGTAAGAGAAAATGTGCAAAGTGCATGCTACTTTGCCTCTAATGTATAGTAGTGCATAAAAATGTGATTTCCCTTTACTCTCACCCTGCTCCAGTGACTTCAAGACCGTCCAGTGATCTGGTCCACATTGCCAATGAAATTAAACCCATTTTACACATGCATGAGGCCCGTCAACCTCTGTGGGGCTGGCTTCTATCAATGCTGCTTCTGAATAGATACTTAAATGATACTTAAAAGTGTCCCATCAAGAATATCGTGAGCTCTGATAGGACATCAAGCATGAGGACTAACATTTTGTTTTCCAGGAGTGGGAGTGGACTGCTATGGGCCATTGCATCTTTTAATCAGATTCTGCTGTGGCTCTTTGTATCAGTCAGCATGGACTACATAAAGTGCACTGACAACCAATCCCCAGGTCTCGGTGGCTTACAACAACCAAAGTTTGTTTCTCACCCATGCTTCACGTTCATCATGGCTTGGTCATCTCCATTCCATGTCACCTTCCATCTAGAATCCAGTCTGATGGGGAAAGCTCTCTCATAACGTGGCTTGTCTCACGGAGGAAAGAAAGGGGGCACAGCAAACTACATCATGGCTCTTAAAGTTTCTTCCTGAAAATGACATACGCTACTTCTACCCACATTTCATTGGCCAACAAGTCACAATACCACTCCTGATTTAATCAGGGTAGGCCTGTATAATTCTCCCATAGGGTGAAGAATTTTACTAAAGAATCAGCAAAGAGTAGCACAATACAAGGTTGTAATTTTCCTAAAATTAAATCATTCATGCCCCGCCCTTAAATTTTACCATACTTATGTGCCAGCTGACTTACTATTATTTGCAATTTTTCCTTAAAAACCAATATTATTATGTAAAGAGGTCACCATAAAAGGTAAAAATGGGAATAACAAAACAATGGCATTAGAGTCTCCCTGGAGTACATGTGATACTTTGTTATCCATGCATGGAATGTGTAACAATCACATTAGGGTATTTGGGGTACCCACTTCCTGGAGCATTTATCATTTCTGTTTCTTGGGAACATTTCAAGTCCTCTCTTTTAGCTCTTTTGAAATATACAATACGATGTTGTTAAGCATGTTCATCCTGCTCTGCTATTTAACATTACAACTGATTTCTTCTTCCTAACTTGAACTTTGTGCCCATTAACCAATCTCTCTTCATTCTTCCCTCACCCTCATGCCCTTCCCAGCCTCTAGTAACTAGCATTCGACTCTCTACCTCCATGAAATCCAGTTTTTAAGCTCCCGCATACATATGGGAACATGAGACATTTGTCTGTTTCTGGCTTATTTCACCTAACAAATATTACCTGTCATTTAAAAAATGACAAAAAGTCAAGTGTCACCTAAATGCTAACCAATTCTAGCAAAACCTAATATATATAAAAAGAAAACTACATTTTTTCAGATTTTGTTTTCAAAAGCTTTGAACCTAAGGCAAATTTTTTTTCTCTCTCTCTGTCCCCTCCCCCACTTAGAAAAGAATATTAGCAAGTTTTAAGAAGATGTTACTGGCCAGGTATGGTGGCTCATGCCTGTAATCCCAACACTTTGGGAAGCCAAGATGGGCAGATCACGAGGTCAGGAGATTGAGACCATCCTGGCTAGCATGGTGAAATCCGGTCTCTACTAAAAATACACAAAAATTGGCCAGGCATGGTGGCGTCTACCTGTAGTCCCAGCTACTTGGGAGGCTGAGGCAAGAGAATCACTTGAACCTGGGAGGCAGAGGTTGTAGTGAGCCGAGATAGTGCCACTGCACTCCAGCCTGGGCAACAGAGCAAGACTCCAACTCAAAAAAAAAAAAAATGTTACTGTTACACGGCATGAGACTCAGGCTTTATTCTCAAAGTAATCAGGATGTTTGGTAAAATGAAAAAGTGAATGAATTTCATACTGTGTAATTCAGATATTCAAGGCCCTATCTGTGCATAAAGAAAGGTTCTCCATGTAGCAGTTAAAATCTAAAACCACGTGTGTCCACTTAGGAGAAATCCCACAGAATTAGGAACACTCTACCATGGGCACAGTGGAATGGCCTAGATCCTGACTTGGTCATGTTTATCTCACAGAGTACCTGGCAAGTGTGTGTTCCATAAGTGTTTGTTGAATGAAGCAATGACTAGTTACTTACCTGGTATAATTCTTGTGTATCAGAGATGCACATAATACATGTTTATTAAATGAATGGAAAGACTCAGAATCCTTATAGTCCTTTCTGTTTCTGCCCAAGGTTCAGGCCCCCCCCGCCATTTCCCCTTTTACTTCTTCCTGCCTGGCCCAGCAGTTCAAGTGCTGAGAGGGCCCAGAACACCACTAGCTATCAAGGCATTGAGCTGTTGCATCCTGCCCTAAGGACAGTAATTGTTGATGTCTGGAGGTAACACCTCCATGCCATCAAGCCAGGGGCACCCAGGTTGATTTATGGAGCCACCCTTTGAAGTCTTGCAATACATGGGTTGAGAAGACTGTGTTTTGAACCCTAATCCTGTATCATTTCACCCATCCCCCTGCCCCTAGTTAGGGTGGTTCCTCGTTGCTTAGTTTGGGGAGAGAAGGGGGCAAGGCAGTGGGGTGAGAGAGGCAGGAGGAGGCTGAGTGGTCACTTGTGAGAAGGCCTCATGAGTGGTATGCTGTTGCGGATTTGACTCCACCAAGAGCTTCTGTAGGTTCTTGAACAGGAATTTTCAATATAGGAAACTTGTAATGATGAGTGACATGAAACACACACGCATGCGCGTGCGCACGTGCACACACACACACTTACTCTTATATATCAAACCAGATACTCAAACACTCATTTACAAAGAAGGCGAGAAATATGAATGTCATCTGCATAGAAGCTTGTGGCTTTTTACATTCTGGGATGTGTCCTCGTAATCTAAAACCACTTGCAGATTCTTCCCTTGATGGGCCAGATCAACCAAACACAGGTGCAATGGGACTGTGAATGAGAGTTCTTGGTTCTTGTTAATTCTTAGAATTCCATTGCTTTAAAGCTCACTTGCCCAAGCTCATATAGTTCAGGTCTCTCTAGCGACAAAAATGGTCTTGTCCGCAGTATATGGTGTCTCTGCCTGGACAGTGTTAGGTATACCCAGCTAAAGATAGCCTTCTTTCCCATTTTTCCATGCAGAAGTAAGATGCTTAAACATTGCTGACCAAACACCTCCCAAAAAATGTTTCCTCATGGGCCTCATAGATACATTGTCTCTTTCAATTATGTATTTGATTATTTTGCTTAAATCTTGGAGGATGTCTCAGCTGAAGCATTTTTGCTTGTAAGTACAAGAAGATCCAGCTCACACTGGAAATTTATTGACATTTAGCTGAAAAGCAGGAAGGTGGGGCTTCTGTCTGAGAGGCTTGTTCAATAGCTAGTGATGTCACCAAGTCCCTGCTCACAGTCTGTCTCTCTACTCTTCTCCTGATGGTCTCTACTTCATCCTCATGTTGACATTTTTATGGCCCCGAGCTGTCTGCCCTGATCTCCTAGGGCTCCAATTTTTCCTTATTTACATTCAGCAGAAAAACTGGATTGTCATTTCCCAGAATTCCAAGGAAAAGTTATCTAGTCAAATTGGACTGGCTTATATCAAATGCTCATTTTATCATCTGGGGGAATGGAATGTTCTGACTGGCTTAGTGAAACCTGCATCTTCCATGCCTGGAGCTGAGGTCAGCTTCTTGGAAGCTGTCATGAAACAGTAGGGGGAAACTACTGAAGAGATGTCGAGGAGACCAACAGGAAGTCTCTGCTGAAGATGCTAAAAGTATTTCCTCAACTCTAAGTACCTGGTTAGGGTATGGAGGGGAGGACTCACTGCCTTTTTCCTCCATTGCCCATCTTTTTTTCCCTCCCCGTCTGTCTGCAGTAAAGAATTGCCAGTGAGGCCAAGACCATAAACTTTAAGGGAAGTCAGGGGACGCTGGCTGTAGGAACTGCGTCAGTAGATTCATCTGTGCTTTGACTTACAGTTGCCTTTGACCAGTAGGAAGTTCAGGGGGAACCTCAAGGGAAGGAGAGGAGTGGGGTTGGGGAGTTTTCTCTCCTGGTACCCTCTCTGTCACCAGCACTTCCTTACCAAAGACTCCCGCTCCTATTGGGAGGCATTCTCCATGCAGCTACTATCTGTAGATTCTGGTAAGTTCTCCCTTCACCCCTTTGCCTCTGGATGTGGGGGTGATAACCGCTCCCTGCATTTGCTAGCCGATAGAGTCCGTACCATCTCCTGTTGGTACCTTCCTGCACAGTTCCGTGATTACGCTGTCAGACATCCAGTGTGCATGTGGCTATTGTTTCTCGGCATGACTGATGCCTTCATGATGTAGTCGGGGATATTTCATGACAGGTTAAAAAAGGTGCCATCTTTTGCCTACATTCTCTTTGTCTCAGGGTCTTGCTTTCTTATCAGTGGATCATCTTTTCATTGTGCTCTTAACAACACTGTAGGCTACAGCATTGCAGTCTTAATAACATGATACTTTACATAGCTACAAGACCACCACTTGCAGAGAATGTGCTAGTTACCTTGCCACAATGACTGAAACAGGTGCAGTCATCCAAGACTGACTTCTAATGGTATGAGTGGGTTGACTGAGCTGAGTGGATCGGTGACCAGATGGACAGAGAAAACACACATTTTGATATTTTAAATGTTGAGACAGGGCTAAAGCTTGTGCTGAAAGGAAAAGCTAGACAGCTCAAGTCAAGGATGGAGCCTCCAGTTTCCAGCCTCAAGGGACCTCCTGTTTTAACTGCAAAATGCACCATTTAAAAAAGCAAGACTTTCTGGCAGTTCCTGGTGGGGGTGGTATGATTGGGGGAGGAAGGATAGGATAATGGCTTGGAAACTGTCAAACTCACTCAGACTCCATCCCACGGAGCCCCATGGGCCCAAAGCCCTAGCCCCGGGAGACATGCCATTTCTCCTTTGATGCTGGGTCCTTTGTCACCAGAGCTCATTATCTGCTCAGTGTGAGTCACCCATGTCCTGCTCAGCGGCCCCCACACCCTGGAGCTGGAGGAGGCTCTGTGAGCCTTCCTAGTGGGAGGATTAGGAACAGGTAAGCCCTAGGCTTAAGCCTCCTGGGATCCAGGAGGAACGTTGGCTTTCTCCTTTTTGCTTTGTAGAGATGTGTGAAACAAGGGAAGGGAGAGGAAGGAGTGGGAGAGTGGGAGAAAGAGGAGCTGCCTGTCGGTACCTGGGCTCCTGCCTCTGGAACATTCAAGTTGCAGAGTGTCAGAGCAGCAAGGGACCAGGGAGACCACATGCCCCACGATTCACAGAGGAGAAAGTCTGGCTCTATTCAGACCCTGTCCACATTGCATCAGTTACAGCCACAGCCTTACCCTCCACTCTATGCCTGTGTTGGAATGCTGTTGGGCTCATCTCCTGTGTCTGTCCACACCCCCCAGCCTGTCTCCTGTTCCTGTTCATTCTCCATCTCGTCATGGTTGCCTCCTGACGAGAAAAGGACGTGGAGGGGGCATTCCCCACCCACTGCCCCCTCCAGCCCACCCATCTTACTGCAGTGAAAGCATTCTAATATCAGACTATCCCACATGCCAATGTTTTCCTGCTCTCATACCTGCCTAAGATAAATATTAGTTCTCACGTCTGAGCCTCTAGACTGGAAGTTCCAGAGGAAAAGCCTTGTTCCATTAATCTCTATTTCCCAGTACCTGCCATGGATTAATTCAGCAGTTTTCAACTAGGCCGACTGTCCACCCAGGAGACACTAAGCTGTATCTGGAGACACCTGTGGTGCCAGAACTTGGGGAGTGATGCTGGCATCTAGTGGGTGGAGGTCAGGGATGGTGTTAAACATCCTCTGCTGCCCAGGACTGCCCCTACAATAAAGAACTAGCACTATCTCCTTGCTGCTGTTCTTGTGATAGTGAGTGAGTGAATTATCATGAGATGGTTGTTTAAAAGGACGTGGATGAACCTGGAAACCATCATTCTCAGCAAACTGACGTAAGAACAGAAAATCAAACACCCCATGTTCTCACTCATAGGTGGGTGTTAAACAATGAGAACACATGGACACAGGGAGGGGAGCATCACCCACTGAGGTCTGTGTGGGGGAACTAGGGGAGGGACAGTGGGGGGTGGAGAGTTGGGGAGGGATAACATGGTGAGAAATTCCAGATATAGGTGATGGGGAGAAAAACCACATTGCCATGAATGTACCTATGCAACAATCCTGCATGTTCTTCACATGTACCCCAAAACCTAAAATGCAATAAAAAGTGTGTGTAGCATGTCCCCCCACCTCTCTCTCCCTCCTGCTCCAGCCACGTGAAATGATAGCTCCCCCTTCACCTTCACCATGATTGTACGTTTTCTGACTCCTCCCCAGAAGCTAAGCAGATCCCTCTTTGTGTTTCTTGTATAGCCCATGGAACTGGGAGCCACTCGAGCCTCTTTTCTTTCTAAATTACCCAGTCTTATGTGTTTCTTAATAGCAACACAAAGCGGCCTAACACACTGAGGTTTTCTTACTGTTTGAAGTCTCAGGAGTAAACTTAGAAAGCTCCCTGAACTTGGTTAGAAGATCTGTGGATAGATTTGTCTCTGCCACTCTTTGGGTAGCTTTGACCAAATTACTTGAACTTTGTGTCATTTTCCTTATTAGTTACGTGGAGGTCGTGTCAAAGTTGTGGTGAGGCACACAGGCGGTTAGGCATGTGAAGCTCCTATAATCTCTACAGCTCTATGCCCAGGTGTGAGCTCAGTGTGATGGGTTGATCTTTGTATTCAGTAGAGATTCTGGTTATGCCAAGTGAAATAAGCCAGATATAAACAAAAATACACATTGAGGCCAGGTGCAGTGGCTCACGTCTGTAATGTCAGCACTTTGGGAGGCCAAGGTAGGCAGATTACTTGAGGTTAGGAGTTCGAGATCAGCCTGGCCAACATGGTGAAACCCTATTGCTACTAAAAATACAAAAATTAGCCATGCATGGTGATGCACACCTGTAGTCCCAGCTACTCGGGAGTCTTAGGCAGGAGAATCCTTTGAACCCAGGAGGCAGAGGTTGCAGTGAGCCCAGATCATGCCACTGTACTCCAGCCTGGGCCCCAGAGCAAGACCCCGTCTCAAAAAACAAAAAAACACAACCAAAGGATTTAAAAGAATACACATTGAATACATATGATTCCACTCATATAAGACTCCTGGAGGGGTAGATCTAGTTTGGATATTTGTCCCCACCCACATCTCATGTTGAATTGTAATCTGTAATGCTGGAGGTAGAGCCTGGTGGGAGGTGTTTGGGTTATGGGGACTGATCCCTCATGGCTCGCTGCTGTCTTTGTGCTAGTGAGTTCTCAAGAGATCTGATTGTTTAAAGGTGTTTGGCAGCTCCCCCGCCCCGCCACAGCACTCTCTCTTGTTCCTGCCTTTGCCACATGACATGCCTGTTCCCCCTTTGCCTTTCACTACGATTGAAAGCTCCCTGAGGCTTCACCAAAGCCAAGCAAATGCCGGCACCATGCTTCCTGTAAAGCCTGCAGAATCATGAACCAATGAAATCTCTTTTATTTATAAATTATGGAGTCTCAGGTATTCCTTTATAGCAATGAAAGAACAGCCTAATGCAACAGTCAAATTCATAGAGACAGAAAATAGAATTGTGGTTACCAGGTGCTGGGGGTTGGGGAAATGGGAAGTGGGTATCTAAAGGGAACAGGATTTCGGTTTGAGAAGATGCAAATGTTATGGAAATGTGTGGTGTTGATAGTTGCCCAGCATTGTAAAAGTACTTGATGCCACCAAATTGTACGCTTAGAAATGGTTAAAATAGTTAAATTTTATGTTATATACACATTACTACAATAATTAAATTAAAAAAAAACTGAGTTTTGTTTTTTCAAAAGGATTGGAGTATTTGGTCTTGTAAAATAGACTTCGTAATTCAACTTTTCATTTTAAAAATTAGGTTGTAAAAGAAGCCAAATGACTGGCCTAGGGACACACATGCTAGGTTGGACCATAATGAGAACAGGACCCCGGTTATATGAATTCCAGCCTGCTGCTTTCCCCCTTGTCCCATGTGGAACCTCCTTAGTGAGTGAGTGCTGATCTCCAGAGAAGCTGTCTGAGAAGGTGCTGGGACACCCTTTCCACTAAAGAGGAACCAAGGACAAAGAAAAGGAGTTATTCACAAAGACTCGAAACCAGGTGGACATGGCCTTTCGGGCATCACGTTATCTGCTGCACTAGGAAGTTGCACTTGTTTCGTTTCACAGCCGCATCTGCACAAGGATGTTTGGATCAGATGACTGACGGCTGGACGGGGCACAGCAGTCCTGCAACTGCATGTCTGCCCACTGTAGTGTTGCTTTGGGCTTGCACCGAAGCATCTGTAGAGTGAATGCAGAAGGAAAGAAGCATGTTGAATGGGAGGAGCTGGAGTCACACCTAGCATTGACTCTCAGGTCTGCTGCCTAATAGGAGTCCCGGGTTCAAGTCACTTACCCTTCCTGAGACTCAGTTTTCTCATGTATAAAATGGGGATAAAGATGTGCTTACCTCACAGGTTCATTGCAAGGAGAAAGTACAGAATGCCATCATTTTACAATAACTTATTTATTGATATGCAGTGGGCAATAACAAGTATTAAACATGGGCTCTGAACCCAAGATTCTTCTCTGTTCAATATGGAGCCAAAGATCAGGTCTTTGAGGAGCATCCAGGCTAATCAGGGAGCTGCACTCACTATTCGTAGCTGACAACATTTGAGGATGATAAAAGGCCACATTTGAACACAGCTATCCAAGGTGGTGCAGAAAACACAGGACTGCATTTTGGTTCCATCTTTGGCTTTGTGATTTCTTAATTGTCAAGGAGGCATGAGGTTCCTTTCTTCCCTCAGCCTGGCCCTCAGAATTGCTGAGATTTTCACAGGAGATAAAATCTGTAAGAGGGTTGTATAAAGGGTAAGGCACTGTTATCATGTCGGATGCTGGGTGAGGGGTCAGGCCACACTCGGTGTCTCTGGTGCCTCTGCTTTTTCATGTTTGCAATGGTAGATGGGGCTCCATTACCTGAGAGGCTGGGGGCCCAGGCGACATTGTTCCTCATGAGCTGCTGTTCCTAGAATAGCAGTGTTTTTGAACTTCTCAGGCGAAAAGCTCTGGCTGCTTGCAAGACAAGTCTCGAATTACAGTTTTGGATTTAGAAAGTACAATAACTCAAGCTTAAAGTGGCGGGTGATGTGGGTTGGTACACCTTGGTTTCTTTCCCAGAAAGTCCTCAGCTAGGTACAACACACTTTGATGAATGTACAGTAGTTTTTTCCTTTACCTGATTTCGAAGACCTCATTAATGCATTCAGAATATTAATTAATTCTATTTTCAGCTGCAGAGCATGAACCTGAAGCTGAAACTTTTCTGGCTGTTTCCCCACCCCAAGCAACTTTCTTTATCAGCCATCCTCAGCTTGGGTGCTATTAACACAACAAGGCGATGAAAATAGGAGGAAAAAGGACTTGCTGGGGTTGAGGGCCTACTATGCGTGTGGTGCTCTATTAATGTTGTTTTTTAGACCCCCAGACACCCCAGAAAGTTGCTTTTAATATCACTGATTCAAGTCGGGTAGCTGGAGCTCAGGGCAGCGAGGTGACTTGACTGAGATCCTGTGGACAGTGACAGATTGGCCTGAGAGTCAGGTTCCACTGGACACAAGGCCTGTGCCCTTTCCAGGGCATCACACAACCCCTGCAGCTGGCATGGATGGATGGGTGGGGGAGGGAGTGGACAGGACACGTACCATCGGATGAGGTAAATGAGTGGCTGGCAACAGACACAAAGTGGAAAAGCACCCCAGACAGTCTGGGATCAGCTGCTTAAAATAGGCAAAAAAAATTCTTTGGCTAATGCATAATCACCACAGGGATTAATGCTGTTCTGCTCCTTGGGGTTAATTTATACTTCATGAGCCCTATTAGACGAAATTTCTAAAATGTGTAAGAGCACAGGGCTCGTTAGGGACTTTCATCAAAGCCTGGTACAGGGAGAAGAAAAGGAGCTTGGTGCCGTGACACTGGCCCAGAATAACCTGGGCAAAGCTGCCTTTGGAGGCAGGTGAAGAAGTCAGCTTTGGACCTGCGAGGCTGTGCCTCAGCTCTTTCTGCCAGCAGAGATTCCATTCCTCCTGGGTCTTTTTAGCACTGAAAGGAAGCAGTAGGGGCAGAGAGCAGAAAGTTTGGGTTCTCATCAAATCCCAGAATAGAGGAGCTAGAAGGGACTTAGGGATCATCTAGCCCACCCTTCTCTGCCACTCACTGATGGACAAACGGAGAAACTGAGGCCCTGAGGAGATGAAAGCCCACTGTCGAGTGCCCTCTTCCTTCTCCTTTCTGGATACAGCTGAGCACACTTCACTTCCGTCAAATCATTCCTTGCTCCCACCCACTCCCCTCAATCAGTGCTGATCCTCAGGGTGACTCACTCAAGGAAGCTGTCACTCATTGATTTGTTCATTCACTTATTCCTTCACTCATTCGGGATGAGCATACTTATCGCCTTATTACTGAACATTGCGTTCAGCTTTGAAAAACGTGGTTGAACGCAACACTTATTTGCCCTGAGAGAACTCAGTGTAGTATGCAAAGCAAAGTCACAAACAAAGATTTCTAAATTTTCTTCTGGCCCTTTCTATTCACCGAGTCTCTGCTGCATAATTAAAGTGTCTCCTAATTAGTTACCTTCTCCAGTCTGTCTGTCACTTCAGGAAACACGAGCTGTCAGATTAATTTCTAGAAAACAGCTCTGATTAACTCAAAATCCTCAGTGGTTTCCCATTGCCTATGACAATCTCCTGCATCCCTTTAGATCTCCAATCCCTCATATCCTGGACAACGTGGAATTCTTGGTTGGCTCCGGAGCATGCCCCATGCTGTGGGTTCTTGTTGGTTGATGAGCTTTTGTCTCTCCAGGTCACAGTTTCTTCACCTGGCAGGCTTAGTTCCCTTTTTACTCATAGAAATCAGACCCACTTTTTTTAAACTTTAATTTTAGGTTCAGGGGTACATGTGCAGGAGTGTTATATAGGTAAATTCATGTAATGGGGGTTTGGTGTACAGACGATTTTATCACCCAGGTATTAAGCATCATACCCTTTAGTTATTTTTCCTGATCCTCTTCCCCTTCCCACTCCCCATCCTCTGGTAGGCCCCAGTTTGTGTTTTTCCCCTCCACGTGTCTATGTATTCTCATCTCTCATCATTTTGCTCCTACTTATGAGTGAGAACATGCAGTATTTGGTTTTCTGTTCCTGTGTCAGTTTGCTAAGGATAATAGCCTCCATTTCCATCCATATTCCCCCAAAAGACATGATCTCATTCTTTTTTATGGCTGCATAGTATTCCATGATGTATATGTATCACATTTCCTTTTTCCAGTCTATCACTGGTGGGCATTGAGGTTGATTCCATATCTTTGCTATTGTGGATAGTGCTGCCATGAACCTATGTGTGCGTATGTCTTTATAATAGAATGATGTACATTCCTCTGGGCATTTACCCAGTAATGGGATTCCAGGCTGAATGGTAGTCCTGTTTGTAGCTCTTGAAGGAATCGCCACACTGTCATCTCCATGAAGGCTTTTCTGAACATTTCTGAGAGGGCAGACCCCTCACATCTCTGAATTCTTTTCTGAAATGTGCTCAGGTTTCGGTTTTATAATGCTAGAATTCTTAGCTCATATGTAAGCCCTATATACCTTAGTTTCTTCATCTGTAAGATGGGAGACTAATAATGCCCTTGTCACCTGTGAAGACTGAATATAGGCATGCCAGCTATAGCAGCTCATCTGACTCAGCAAGCATTAGTTACTGGAATAATTATTCCTGCTGTTGCTATGGAGCTTTCTGATTAGCATCACACCCATTTATTGTTACACTTCACAGCACCCGTAGGCTGCTCCTTCCATGTAAGCGAGACCTGGTATCTGGCTGTTAAATGATACTGGTGTCATTTAAAATGCTCATCCATTCATTGAAGAAGAGTGCACTGGTTGATGATGGTGATATCCTGGGTGCTGAGGACAGAGAGAGGAAGGAGGCACAGGCCTGCCCTCCAGCAGCTCACAGTCTGGTGGGAACATAAACATGCAGCACAAAATAGGATGCCCTGGGATGGGGTCAGGGAAGGGACAGGGTGCTGAGGGCCTGGGGAGCTCCAGTGGAGGACTCATTCTGCTTGGGAATAATTACAGTCACAGCTAACCTAATGAGAAGGCAAATGGTGGCTTTTTGTTACCTAAATTTTGGTTAAGCCTCCAAGAAAAAATGGTATTAAGAGGCTGCAGATTCTAAAAAGTGATGAATAATTTACAAACTTACTAAGGTGTGGCCCCATATCAGTTCAAAAGCTCTAACTCACCACTTCCCTTAAGGGTAGGAAAGAGTCACCTGTGAAGTTGGTCGGGAGGGGGAGGAAGGTGAGGACTCTCTCTTTAGAGAGAATGCTAAGTGCCACATGCTGGGGATTCCTGTGCCCTCCCCATGGGGCAGGAAGGCAGGCTTTCCCTACATTATGCCTGGTGAGGGTTGGCAGGGGTTCCTGAGCACGCTGTGGAGAGCTCTGCCTCTGGCATTTGGAGGTAGGAGAGGTTCCTGGAATTAGAATGAGGGCAGGTGGAGGTTGCAGGGCAAGGGCCAGCTATGGGTCCAGGCCTGTCCTGGGATGGTCCCCTGGAAGCCAGGGGATGAGGACATCAGTAACCATGAGCCAGAGGTGGCATCACAAGCTCTGGGGCTGCAGTCAGGGGTGCCCAGTGTATGTATCTCCAAGTGGCTCACAAAAGAGCTCCACGAGGGAAGGGGTGAGCATTTAGACAGCTGTCTCACCCACGGCATGCCCATGCTGGATGGCAACTAGAGTCAAAGAGGACATTTTATGCCTCTGATCTTTCCTCCCAGTCATTGCCCTCCCTCTTCCCATCCATGCCTGGAGGATCCAGCAGCAGCCTAGAGGCTGGGGGATCCTGACAGGGCTGGCACTTCTCCCTTTGCAGAACAGGTGTCTCCGCCCAGGACAGGTGGATATTTGGGAAGAGATGTTTTAAATATAATGAAGCTTTCAGGCTTTGATGTTGAACTGGACTGGACATTTTAAAAGCTGCAAAATGAAATGATTTGTTAGTACTTAAGGATTGTCTGAGAGTCAAGAGTCCTTTCCTCCCCTGAAACTGAGGAGTGAGTCAATCCCACAGGGAGGAAAGGCAGAATTGGGAAGAACAAAGAGGACTTCTATGCGTGCCCTGCTGAAGCTGGCTCTCTTGGCCACAGTTACACTCTCTTAGCGGGCACCTCTGATGCCACCCACCAGGCTGGATATTCACCTGCAGTGATCTTCACACAACCTTGCAAGAACAGTCTGACAGTCCAAATCTTCACCTAATGGAGGAGGACAAAAGCCCAGAAAGGTTAAGTAACCTGCCCAAATAGACACAGCAAGGAAGTGGTGAAACTGGGTCTTGAAGACAGGAATGACTTCCAAGCTCTGTTGTATACATGGTGAGGAGGCAGAGGAGCAGACAGCACCCAGGGAAAAGTCACCCCTTCCCCCAGGCTCAAAATAGAACCTTGTTTTGACACAGGGTATCTGGACAAAGAATGATTCCAAAGTGTTGAGCCAGAGACCAGTCCATAAACTCTTGGAGCGAATGGAGAAAGGAAAGGGGTCCCACTCTGAGTGGGCACTCAGGTACCCCCCAGCAGTGGGCCGCAACTGCGTAACCTTTGCTTGCTGTGAACTTGGAGAGTCTTGACCTCACGTCCAGGAGGAACGCCGCTGTTACCAGTGATGGGGAAATTGATGGTAGCTGGAACCTGATCTACAGAGCAGCTTTCTCACCCGGAAGCACCTTAGTCAGACCTGAGGACAAAGCAAGACATGGGAGGAGGTTGCTAGACGTAGCTGGTATCCCTGGGAAAGGGAAGGGCTCATGGCCAGGCCATGAATCATAGGTGCTCACTGCTGGGGCTGTGAATGGCATCAGCTGCAGGGAAGCAAATACAGAGTTGTCAGGGGAGAACTTGGTGGGTGGGGGCAGGGTCCTTCCTGCAGCAATTGCCTTAGAAACTTGTTCCATCTCCAGGGCTGTGACAGGGGAGGAGCCAGCATTTGAGGTTTGAGGGGCCCTCACATAGGCCCACCTCCTGTTTATTTACCATTCCTCTGGGAGGTCACATTGTACCATTCCCTTTTGGCAGAAGAGAAAAGGGGGTCTTAGGAAGAATAAAAATTACACCCAAGGAGACAGAGGTATTGAGAAACACAGCCCAGATTTGAATTCTGGTCTGTCTGACTCCAAAGCTGGTGTCCTACTATTAAGGGGGGAAAACAGGGCCATGAGGCTAGCTCAAACTGCACCCCCATCAGTGACTTCAAGGGCCAAAGATTGAGAAGATGGGAGAGAGATGGGCCGCCCTGTAGACCAGCCTGACTCCTGGGTGCTCTGCCCTCCCTCCTTTTGTCTTCTAACCTGGGAGGTTAAGTAACCTAAGGTCACAGGGCCATGAAGAGGCCAAGCTGCAATGGGAGGGTCTCTGAATGACCCTTATTCACTTGTAAAGTGGGAATGATAATCCCCTCTCCCTTAAGATTAAATCAAATGTGGAAGCAGAAGTGAGCCTTAGAATGATGGAGTGAGATGGATGCAGAGATGTGGATGTGTTTCGAAGGAGGGTGGGGGATCTTGGCCCTGAGGTCTGCAGGGTCCCTGCTCATAGGAGATATAGTGGCACCTCCTCCCCTGGAGTCCTTTCCTCTTCAATGCAGTGAGCTTGGCATAGCAGAAGTTTGGGGAGAACAATTTCCAGGGATTTTCTAGCACTTCATTCAAGTGTTGTTAGGCAAAGCAGCAGCTGTTCACACTGATACCGTAAACGCTGGAGAGCCTAAGTGTCAAAACCCAAGAGAGCAGAGACAGAAGAAAAGTGCTAGAGAAAGATACAGCTGAGCAGTTCAGTCATTTCAGAGCCACTGAGTCAAGCACTGCTATTTGAGGTGGCTGGAAAGTGAGGCTTCAGGGAGCACAGGCAGGGTGGGGTGAAGGGAGAAGTTACCTGATTTGGGGAACTGCAGCTGTCAACACACATGTGTTGTGAGCTAAGCCTTGGAGGACAGGAGATGGAAAGGATGTGAGCATAGCCCTTGATGAGCCCTTAGATGAGTGAGGGAGTCAGAGAAATGAACAGAAAATTACAACACAGAGTAATAAGTAGGAGGAACACAGGGAGTGCAGGTGCTCAGGGGATGTGCAATTAAAATAGAAGAATGCAAATAGTCCTCAGCCCAGGCTGCATATTAAAATTACCTGGGGAGATTTAAAAAGATACTGTTGTCCAGGTCCTGTCCCAGATCAATCAATTCACTCTCTCTGGTGGCAGGACCACAGTGTCAGTACTTTTTTTTTTAAAGCTCCCCACAAAATATTGTTTTGCAGCAAAGACTGAGAGAACAGAATTGGGCTGAGGGATGTGGGAATGATTCTTAGAAAAGGCAAAGCTTTGTCTGGTCTTTGGAAGAGGGGAGGAGGAAGATGAGGCTATCTATGTGAAGGGCTTTTTTGGAGGAGGGGTCAGGGAAGTGCAGGACATACCAGAGGAAAGGTTGGCAGCTCTGTATGACCAAGAGCAGACTCTGGTGTGAGAGTGGTCAGAGGAAGGGGTGAGTGGGAGCTGGAGACTACACCAGGAAAGGTCTCCTGTGTTCAGCCAGAGTTGAAGACTTTCTGAAAGCTATGGGTTTCAGATGCATTTTATTTATTATTATTTTTTGAGATGGAGTCTTGCTCGGTTACCCAGGCTGGAGTGCTGTGGCACCATCTTGGCCCACTGAAACCCACACCTCTCGGGTTCAAATCATCGTCTCACTTCAGTCTCCCCAGTAGCTGGGGCTACAGGTGTGTACCCCTTGTGGCCAGGTTATTTTGTTGTTGTCGTTTTTAATTTTTTTTCTTTTTTTGTAGAGATGGGGTTTCACTATGTTGCCCAGGCTGGCCTTGAATTCTCAGGCTCAAGTGATCTATCCGTGTCGGTCTCCCAAAGTGCTGGAATTACAGGCATGAGCCACCATGCCCAGCCTTGCATTTTAAGCTAGGGCATGATCTAATGACGTCATAGGACTTGCGATTTTTTTTTTTCAATTTTCATTATGGATTCGGAGGTACATATGCAGGTTTGTTACATGGGTATATTGTGTGATGTTGAAGTTTGGGGTGCAATCGAACCTGTCATCCAGGTAGATTTTCAGCCCCTGCCCTATGTCTCTCTTTCTCCTCTTGGAGTCTTTATTGTTTGTAGTTCCCATCTTTATGACCATGTGTACTTATAAATTAGAATATGGAATATTTTGGTTCTCTGTTTCTGCATTAGTTTGCTTAGAATAATGGCCTCCAGCTGCCCCCATGTTGTTGCAAAGAACATGATTTTATTATTATTACTTTTATTTTGCAAGTATATTACTTTAATTTTTAAGTTTTTCTTAGTTTTTCTTTTTTTTTTATTGTAGTTTAGGTTCTGGCGTACATGTTCAGATCATGCAGGATTGTTGCATAGGTACACACACGGCTTGTGGTTTGCTGCCTCCATCCCCATCACCTACATCTGGCATTTCTCCCCATGTAATCCCTCCCTGACCTCCCCCTTGTGGCTATCCCTCCCTTCGCACCCCACAACAGACCCCAGTGTGTGATGCTCCCCTCCCTGTGTCCCTGTTTTATCATTGTTCAACCTCCTCCTGTAAGTGGGAACATGCAGTGTTTGATTTTCTGTTCTTTTGTCAGTTTGCTGAGAATGATGGTTTCCAGATTTATCCAGGTCCCTACAAAGGACACAAACTCATCATTTTTTATGGCTGCATAGTATTCCATGGTATATATATGCCACATTTTCCTTGTTCAATCTATCATCGATGGGCATTTGGGTTGGTTCCAGGTCATTGCTATTGTAAACAGTGCCACTATGAACATATGTGTGCATGTGTCTTTATAATAGAACAATTTATAAACCTTTGGATATATACCCAGTAATGAGATTGCTGGGTCAAATGGAATTTCTATTTCTAGGTCTTGAGGAAGCACCACACTGTCTCAAATAATGGTTGAATTAGTTTACACTCCCACCAACAGTGTAAAAGTGTTCCTATTTCTCCACATCCTCTCCAGCATCTGTCTCCAGATTTTTTAATGATTGCCACTCTAATTGGTGTCAGATCGTATCTCAATGTGGTTTTGATCTGTATTTCTCTAATAATCAGTGATGATGAGCAGTTTTTCATGTGTTTGTTGGCCTCATATAAAATCTTCTTTTGTGAAAAGTGTCTGTTCATATCCTTCACCCACTTTTGAATGGGTTTGTTTGTTTCTTGTAAATCTGTTTTAGTTCTTTGTAGATTCTGGATATTAGCCCTTTGTTAGATGGGTAGATTGCAAAATTTTTTTCCCATTCTGTTGGTTGCTGGTTCACTCTAGTGATTGTTTCTTTTGCTGTACAGAAGCTCTGGAGTTTAATTAGGTCCTATTTATCTATTTTGGCTTTTGTTGCCAATGCTTTTGGTGTTTCAGTCATGAAGTCCTTGCCAATGCCTACGTCCTGAATGGTTTTGCCTAGGTTTTCTTCTAGGGTTTTTATGGTATTAGGTCTTATGTTTAAGTCTTTAATCCATCTGGAGTTAATTTTAGGGTAAGGTGTCAGGAAGGGGTCCAGTTACTGCTTTCTGCATGCTGCTAGCTAGTTTTCATAACACCATTTATTAAACAGGGATTCCTTTTCCATTGCTTGTTTTTGTCAGGTTTGTCAAAGACCAGATGGTTGTAGATGTGTGGTGTTGCCTCTGAGGCCTCTTTTCTGTTCCATTGGTTTATATCTCTGTTTTGGTATCAGTACCATGCTGTTTTGATTACTGTAGCCTTGTAATATAGTTTGAAATCAGGTAGCATGATGCCTCCAGCTTTGTTCTTTTTGCTTAGGATTGTCTTGGCTATGTAGGCTCTCTTTTGGTTCCATATGAAGTTTAAGGTGGTTTTTTCCAGTTCTGAGAAGAAGGTCATTGGTAGTTTGATGGAGATAGCTTTGAATCTATAAGTTACTTTGGGCAGTATGGCCATTTTCACAATACTGATTCTTCCTAACAATGAGCATGAAATGTTTCTCCATCTGTTTGTGTCCTTTCTTACCTCCTTGAGCAGTGGTTTGTAGTTCTCCTTGAAGATGTCCTTTACATCCTTTGTTAGTTGTATTCCTAAATATTTTATTCTCTTTGTAGCAATTGTGAATGGCAGTTTGCTCATGATTTGGCTCTGTTAGTCTGTTATTGGTATATAGAAATGCTTATGATTTCTGCACATTGATTTTGTATCCTGAGACTTTGCTGAAGTTGCTTATCAGTTTTAGGAGATTTGGGCTGAGGCAATGGGGTCTTCTAAATTTACAATCATGTCATCTGCAAATAGAGAAAATTTGGCTTCCTCCTTTCCTAGTTGTTTACCCTTTATTTCTTTTTCTTGCCTATTTGTTCTGGCTAGAACTTCCAATACTATAATGAATAGGAAGAGTAAGAGAGGGGATCCTTGTCTAGTGCTGGATTTCAAAGGGATTGCTTCCAGTTTTTGCCCATTCAGTGTGATATTGGCTGTAGGTTTGTCATAAATAGCTTTTATTATTTTGAGATATGTTCCATTGATACCTAGTTTATTGAGAGTTTTTAGCATAAAGGGCTGTTGAATTTTGTCAAAGGTCTTCTCTGCATCTGTTGAAATAATCGTGGTTTTTGTCTTTGGTTCTGTTTATGTGGTGGATTACATTTATAGATTTGCATATGTTGAACCAGCCTTGCATCTCCAGGATGAAGCCTACTTGATCGTGATGGATAAGCTTTTTGATGTGCTGTTGCAATTGGTTTGCCAGTATTTCATTGAAGATTTTTGTGTCTATGTTCATCATGGATATTGGCCTGAAGTTTTCTTTTTTTGTTGAGTCTCTGCTGGGTTTTGGTATCAGGATGATGTTGGTCTTGTAAAATGATTTGGGAAGAATTCCCTCTTTTTATATTGTTTGGAATAGTTTCAGAAGGAATGGTACCAGCTCCTCTTTGTACATCTGGTAGAATTCTGCTATGAACCCGTCTGGACCTGGGCTTTTTTTGGTTAGTAGGCTATTAATTGCTGCCTCAACTTCAGCCCTTGTTATTGGTCTGTTCAAGGTTTCATCTTCTTACTGGTTTAGGCTTGGGAGGGTGCTAGTGTCCAGGAATTTATCAATTTCTTCCAGATTTACTGGTTTATATGCATAGAGTTGTTTGTAGTAATCTCTGATGGTAGTTTGTATTTCTGTGTAATTGGTGATATCCCCTTTTTTATTTTTTATTGCATCTTTTTGATTCTTCTCCCTTTTCTTTTTTTGTTAATCTGGCTAGCTGTCTGTCTATTTTGTTGATCTTTAAAAAAAAAAAAACCAGCTCCTGGATTTATTAATTTTTTGAAGGTTTTTTTTTGTGTCTTTATCTCCTTCAGTTCTGCTCTGATCTTAGTTATTTCTTGTTTTCTGCTAGCTTTTGAGTTTTTTTGATCTTGCTCTTCTAGCTCTTTCAATTTTGCTGATAAGGTGTGGATTTTAGATCTTTCCTTACTTCCCATGTGGGCATTTATTGCTATAAATTTCCCTCCAGACGTTGTTTTAAATGTGTCTCAGAGATTCTAATACGTTGTGTCTTCATTCTTGTTGGTTTCAAAGAACACCTTTATTTCTGCCTTCATTTCATTGTTTATCCAGTCTATATTCAGGGGCAGATTGTTTGGTTTCTGTGACGTTTTGTGGTTCTGAGTTAGTTTCTTAATTCCAAGTTCTAATTTGATTGCCCTGTGGTCTGAGAGACTGTTATGATTTCTGTTCTTTTGCATTTGCTGAGGAGTGATTTACTTTCAATTATGTGGTCAATTTTAGAGTAGGTGCAATGTGGTGCTGAGAAGAATGTATATTCTGTGGATTTGGGGTGGAGATTTCTGTAGATGTCTATTAAGTCTGCTTGGTCCAGATCTGAGTTCAAGTCCTCGATATCCTTGTTAATTTTCTAACTTGTTGATCTGTCTAATATTGACAGTGGAGTATTAAATTCTCCCAGTATTATTGTCTGGGAGTCTAATTCTCTTTTTAGGTCATTAAGAACTTGCTTAATGGTTGCTCCTGTTTTAGGTGCATATATATTTAGAATCATTAGCTCTTCCTGATGCATTGATCCTTTTACCATTATGTAATGCCCCCATTGGGCTCTTTTATCTTTGCTGGTTTAAAGTCCATTTTATCAGAGACTAGGATTGCAACTCCTGCTTTTTTTTAACTCCCCATTTGCTTGATAAATCTTCCTCCATCCCTTTATTTTGAGTCTATGTGTGTTCTTGCATGTGAGATGGGTTTCCAGAATACAGCAGCACACTGATGGGTCTTAAGTTTTTATCCAATTTGCCAGTTTGTGTCTTTTGATTGGGGCATTTAGCCCATTTATATTTGAGGTTAATATTGTTATGTGTGAATTCGATCCTGCCATTTTCATGCTAGCTGGTTGTTTTGTCCATTAGTTGATGAATTTTCTTCATCATGTCACTGCTCTTTACCATTTGGTACATTGTTGGAGTGGCTGGTACTGGTTGTTCCTTTCCTTGTTTAGTGCTTCTTTCAGGAGCTCTTGTAAGGCAGGCCTGGTGATGACAAAATCTCTCAGCAATTGCTTGTCTGTTAAGGGTTTATTTCTCCTTCACTTATGAAGTTTAGTTTGGCTGGATATACAGTTTTAGGTTGAAAATTATTTTCTTTAAGGATGTTGAATATTGGTTCTCACTCTCTTCTGGCTTGTAGGGTTTCTGCTGAGTGATCCACTGTGAGTCTGATGGGCTTCCCTTTGTGAGTAACCTGACCTTTCTCTCTGGCTGCCCTTAGCATTTTCTCCTTCATTTCAACCCTGGTGAGTCTGATGATTATGTGCTGTTGCTCTTCTTGAGGAATATCTTTGTGATGTTGTCTCTATTTCCTGGAATTGAATGTTGGCCTGCCTTGCTAGGTTGGGGAAGATCTCCTGGATAATACTCTGAAGAGTGTTTTCCAGCTTGGATTCATTTTCTCCATCACATTCAGATATACCTACCAAATGTAGATTAGGTCTTTTCACATAATCCCATATTTCTTGGAGGCTTTGTTCATTTCTTTCGACTCTCTTTTCTCTATTCTTGCCTTCTCATTTTATTTAATTGAGCTGATCTTTAGTCTCTGATATCCTTTCTTCTGCTTGGTCAATTTGGCTATTGAAACTTGTGTATGCTTTGCGATGTTCTCGTGCTGTGTTTTTCAGCTCTATCAAGTCATTTATATTCTTCTCTATGCTGTTTATTCTAGTTAGCATCTCATCTAACCTTTTTTCTAGATTCTTAGTTTCTTTGCATTGGATTAGCACATGTTCTTTTACCTCTGAGAAGTTTGTTATTACCCACCTTCTGAAGCCTGTTTCTGTCAATTCATCAGATTCATTCTCTATCCATCTTTGATCCCTAGCTGGTGAGGAGTTGTAATCCCTTGGAGGGGGAGAGGTGTTCTGGTTTTTGGTGTTTTCATCCTGTGCTGGCTACTTCCCATCTTAGTGGCTTTATCTACCTGTGGTCTTTGTAGTTGGTGACTTTTGGATGGGATGTCTGAGTGGACATCCTTTTTGTTGATGTTAAAGCTATTTCTGTTTCTTAGCTTTCCTTCTAACAGTCAGGCCCCTCTGCTGCAGGACTGCTAGAGGTCCACTCCAGATCCTGCTTGCCTGGGGACCAACTGTGGGGGCTGCAGAACAGTAAGGGTTGCTGCCGGTTTCTTCCTCTGCTATCCTCATCCCAGGAGGTTACCTGCAAGATGTCGGCCTGAGCTCTCCTTTATGAAGTGTCTCTTTGGGCATATGGGGGTAGGGGAGCTGCTTGAGGAGACAGTCTGTCCCTTATAGGAGCTCAAGTGCTGAGCTGGAAGCTGTGTTGTTCCATGCAGAGCTGCTGGGGAGGTACCTTTAAGTCTGCTGCAGTGGAACTCATAACTACCTGTTTTCCCAGGTGTTCTGTCCTAAGAAGGTAGCTTTACTTATTAGTTCCTGATGGGCTGCTGCCTTTTTTCAGAGATGTCCCACCCAGCACAGAGTAGTCTGGTCACAGTCTGCCAGCAGAGCTGCTGTAGGCTCTGCATAGCTGCTGTGTGAACTGCCTCGGTATTGGTGGACTGCCTCAGTAGTGGTGGATGCCCTTCCCCCCACTGATCTGAACTGTCCTGGGTCCAGCTGCGCTTGCTGGGAAACTCTTAATCCAGAGCGCTTCAGATTGCTTGTTTTGTGGGATTGGTACCCACCGAGTCAGATAGCCTGGCTCCCTGTCTCAGCCCCCTCCCTTTCAGTTGAGTGGGTGGCTCTGTCTCCCTGGCGTTCCAGGTGCCAGTTGAAATGGCTGCCCAGATTTGTATGAGTTTCTGTGTGCCTACCCATGGCACCAGCCGTGCTGAAAACTCAGGGCACTTTTCAGCCTGGGAATCTCCTAGTCTGTGGGCAGTGAAAACTTGTTTGGAAATGTGGGGAGCACTCACCCTCTGCATTGTTCTTGCTGGAAACTGCACTCTGGAGCTGTTCCTATTTGGCCATCTTGGATCGCCCTTCTTATTTCATTATTTTTATGGTTGCATAGCACTCTATGGTGTATATGCACCACATTTGCTTTATCCAATCCACTGTTGATAGGCACCCAGGTTGGTTTCATGTCTTTGCTATTATGAATAGCGCTGTGATGAACATACAGGTGTATTTGTGTTTTGGTAGATGTATTTTGCTTCTGGTAGATACCTAGTAATGAAATTACTGGGTCAAACGGTAATTCCATGCTTAGTTCTTTAATAAATCCCCAAATTGCTCTCCACAATGACTAAACTACTTTCATTGCCATCAACAGTGTAATAAGTGTTCTCTTTTCTTCACAGCCCCGCCAACATGCTACTTTTTGACATTAATAACAGCCAGTCTGACTGGTGTGAGATGGTATCTCATTGTGGTTTTGATTTGCATTTCTCTAATGATCAGTGGTAATGAGCATGTTTTTCATACACTTTTTGGCTGCTTGTATGCATCAGCCATATCTCTGATCCACATGGTCTTCCTTCTGTCACTGGAACTGAAGGTGGAGCACTGCCTTAGGCTTGTGGTAGAGAGAAATAACAGAATGGCCCTTGAATGACTTCTGTTTAGAAGTGGCACATGTCATCTCCACTCATACACCATTAGCCAAGAAGAAGTCACATGGCCAAGCCTGGCATTAATGTGACAGAAAGTCTAACTTTATCTCAGAGAGGTGCAGCAAATATTTGGAACAAAGAAACAGGCTACTAGGAGGTGCAGGAGAGAGAGGGAAGAGTCACTCAGTGGCTGATGATGCTACCCTTCTCTGGTGGACTCAGCTCCTGTGAGGGCTAGGACACTTTCTCTTTGCATTCATGGTACTACAAACAGCAGAAGCTCTCCATGTCCCATAGGGTAGCTCTGCTTCAGCCTGCAGTGGCTGGAAAACTCTGCCTCATGGGTCTCCCATCTTTCCCCAGGACCAGCAGGCTAGCTGGTGCATGCCCCTCTCATGGAAAATGGTAAAACTACGTGCAGAAACACGTGAGGCCTCTTAGAGCTTAGGCTCAAGATTGTGGTTTTATCACCTTTGCAGTTGACCAAATCAAGTTATATGGTGAAGCCCAAAGTCAGGAGGTGGGGAGTATACTTTTCCCACAACGAGGCCATGAAAGATGAAGCTGTGTGTGCCATACTGATGGTGAAAACCAGGGTCAAAGATTCAGTGTCCTCCAAGTTCTAATATCTTTTCCAGACAACAGGTCTTTAAATGTGGAAACATTAGCTTCTTTTTTCCCTTCCATCATTTCTTATCACCAAGGTATCTTGGGGCTCTGGATGAGGAGCTGGAAGTTCCAGGAGAATAAAATAGGTCTCTTGCATCCCACAGGGTTGTAGGAAGGACCAAGTGAGGAGATTGTTATATAAGTATTTGGTAAATTATGTTGGTCAATGCACATGTTATAGTTTTTCATGGCATGAAATACAATATTTTATCAGTATCATATCACGGAATATAGTGTTCATGTATTTTATCAGTATCATATCAGAGCACCCTCTGGTTGTGATATGATCTTACATGTTCACCCCTTTCTGGACCTGATGTCCAGATGTGACCTCATCTGTGTGGCATTACCCATCTTGTAATGAATACAATATACCCATCAATCATATGACATCATACACACTCATGTCCTGCTTCCAGCAGTGTGGTGGTGCCGGGAAATGCAGACATGCTGGAGAAAATGAGCTGGATGAACAAGAGGCCAGGCATTGCCACCCAAAGTGAGAGGAGGAAAGAACCAGGGGAACAGTAAGGGAACGGGTGGTACAGAGCCACAGGCCTGAGATGAAAATCAAAGCCCAGTCTTGCCCAGATGCACATAGAGGCATTATCTTAAATAGGAATGACCCTGAACACTTTAGAGACTGAGGTACTATGCTTTGCAAATTTCAATGTGTTTCACACTTATGGCCTTACCGATTAGTAAATTACCAGGAATTATAGTCAGAAAGGATCAAAACATTTTCAGTGGAAGGTGGGCAAGTTTGGGACACAGGCAGGAAGGATGAGGGATGTTCTACAGGGTGCCTCTGTCTTGGGCCAAGGGTTATACTGAAGGCCCCTTAAAGTCCCGCTTGATTGGAGTTCAATGACTATGTTGGCTTCTGCCACATCATCTAGAAGCTCCATCATGTTCTCCAAAGGCAGAAAAAGTCTTCTACTTATTAGTCAAAACTGTGATATTAGGAAAAGCTTCGGGTAACTTGGGCTATAGTCCCAAATCTGCCCATAATTTTCTGTGTGACACGGAGCAAATAGTTTGGTCTCTCAGACTCATATTTATGACCTCTAGCATGACAGGACTGTTAGGGACATGGAGGTGTGCCATGTAGATCCTCCTTCAAGGCAAGACTTGCTACTCAGGGCCAGAGCATGATCAGAAGATGGCCAGATTACAGTAAGAAGACAGTGTTGGAAATAGATACTTGGTGCCACAAAGAAAAATAGCACTGAGACAAAGAATCTTTAACCCATGCAATTCTTACTTCCTGGACTGCAGGAAGGGTACTCTTACTAGTCATCTTGCCACGAGAGTACAATGAACAAAGGAAAACATACATTTTTATTTTCTGTGTGTCTGATAATCCCCTTCTCAATATACCTTCCTCCCTTAGCTGGAAGGGTTAAATTAAGTCAAGCCTTGACATTTCTCTATCCTGTCTTGAAAATAAATCAGGGCTGGGTGTGATGGCTCATGCCTATAATCCCAGCACTTTGGAGTTCAAGACCAGCCTGGCCAACATGGTGAAACTTGGTCTCTACTAAAAATACAAAATTTAGCTGGGCATGATGATGTGCACCTGTAATCCTAGCTACTTGGGAGGCTGAAGCACAAGAATTGCTTGAACTCATGAGGCAGGGATTGCAGTGATCTGAGATCCTGTCACTGCACTCCAGCCTGGGTGACAGAGTAAGATTCTGCCTCTAAATTGGTCAATCAACAGTCAACAAGCCAATCAGATCCCTGTGCTCATTTTTAGGTTTCCTTCTTTCTCTTGCTTTCTCTCAACCTTGACCCCAAGCAGCAAAGAAAGATGCAAAGCAACCCTGGGAAGCTGGCACTGCAGCTGCATCCATGGATCCCAAATGGCCCTAGACGCTCAAACTGAAATTATGCAATGACTTCTTGAGCTTTGCAGCCTTTGAATCAGCTGCACCCTTTGAATCTCAACCAAGTTAAAGCTTATTTTCAGAGAAGAGGAGGAAGAGGAATCCTCTATGGCCTTTATGACCTTACAGTGATCAAATACCCAAATAACCATTGCAATCACATGATAGTTAGAAGTACGAGATCTAGAGTTAGCTTTCCTGGCTTCAAATGCTTGTTACTCTTCTCCATAGCTCTGCGACCTTGGGAAAGTCTCTTAACTGTTCTGTGCCTCAGTTTGGTCATCTATTAAATGGGGATAATAGGGTTCTTGCCTTCTAGAGTTGTGAGAATTAACTGAAGGCATAAAGTACTAAGAATAGAACCTGGAACAGGGTTAAGAAACTACAGTAGCTTATGTTCCCCTCCTCCTCCACCTCCTCCACCTCTTCCTTCTCTTCCTCTTTCTCATCATCATCATTTCATCATCCTGGGGTTCCACACTCCCAGGACCCCTGGCTCATGTCTAGGCTCTTTCACATGGAATTTCAGCTGCCTGACCAGTTGTTTCCACCTCTTCTGAAAAGTGTGCTTTCTGAGGACTGGGGATACTGTGTCAATTGGAATTCTTATCCTGGATCTTTTGAATTCAGGGCTTTTATTAACTTGGGTGGGAAACTTGCATCTTTATTTTCATAACCATTTCTATGTCAGTGGTTCTCAAATGCTCAGAATTATATCAGAGTCTTCCTCAAACATATACTGGTGGATCTCCACTAGGGTGAATAACCATCTCAGTTTGCCTGTGTCTAAGGTGTTTCTAGGATGTGGAATTTCAATACCAAAATTAAGAGCATCTCAGGCTAATCAGGATGAGTTGGTCACCTTACCCCTAATCCCAGAGCCTCTGATTCAGTCTGAGATGGGGTTTAATAACTTGCATTTGGAATAGTTCCTAGATGATACTGCGGTTGGGATCACAGTCTGAGGACTCTATCCCAAATTTTACATACTACTATTATAAATAGAGCAACATAGCAACATATAGCAATTTTTTTTTTGGGGGGGAGACAGAATCTCACTCTGTTGCCTATGCTGGAGTGCACTGGTGCAATCTCGGCTCACTGTAACCTCTGCTTCCCAGGCTCAAGCAATTCTCCTGCTTCAGTCTCCTGAGTAGCTGGGATTACAGGCATGTGCCACTACCTCCTGGCTAACTTTCGTATTTCTAGTAGAGGTGGGGTTTCACCATGTTTGCCAGGTTGGTCTTGAACTCCTGACCTCAAATGATCCACCTGCCTTGGCCTTCCAAAGTGCTAGAATTACAGGTGTGAACCATCACACCCAGCCCTCACTGCAATATTATTAGTACTTGTGACTTTACCACAACCAGAAATTGTACATATTTTCTTTCTTTTTTTTTTTTTTTTTGAGACAGTCTTGCTCTGTCAGCCAGGCTAGAGTGCAGTGGCATGATCTTGGCTCACTGCAACCTCTGCTTCCTAGGTTCAAGCCATTCTTGTGCCCTACCCACTCGAGTAGCTGAGATTGCAGGTATGTGCCACCACACCCAGTTAACTTTTATATTTTTAGTAGAGACAGGGTTTTGCCATGTTGCCCAGGCTAGTCTCAAAATCTTGGTCTCAAGTGATTGGCTCGCCTGGGCCTCCCAAAATGCTGGCCAGAAATTGTATAATCATATTATACTTGTCACAGATAGCTCAAAATATCATTTACATTTGTTATGTTGAAGTTATAGTTGTTAGGAGACAGCTTGCTCAATTTCATTATTTAATGAGTTAAATAAAGATGCACATATATTACTGTACTACCACTTCCATTTTTGTTACTTTGATAGCTACATTGATTTCCTTTGTGATCTTAAATTTACTTTTTAAAGATATTTGTTCTGAGAAAGGGTCTGTAGAAGTCCATAGATTGCCAAAGAGGTTGATGGAACAAAAAGATTAGGAATTGCTGCTCAGGGCCAACTCTGCGCTCTGGCACCAGGCGTAGGGACTAACATGCAGCAGGAACTCCATGAAAGTTTGATGAGTGAATGAGACATCTGGGATGGTTGTCTCCTCATTAGTACACAAAATATGTATGGAGCACTTAATAAGTGTTAGGTGTATAACCGTGAATAAGCATTCCCACTTCCTGCTCCTCAAGCGTTTTAATCCACCCAGGGACAACTATAGAGAAGCAACCAGATGACATGAAGCCTGGAGGCCACGCAGTGCCAATTTCTTACCTGAAGTTTTTGTAATTTCAAATGCCTTCCTCAAACTCCACTTCCACACCCTCATGTGCCCTCTGTGCTCTGCCAGCACATGGAGTCCTTTCACGTCAAACCTTAATGCCATCAGGAGGATCTCTCAGTCCAGGGCAGAAAGCACATAGTTGATGGCAGGGCTCACCTGGCCTCCCTGTCTGTCTCCTACTCTCACCCTCACCCCATCTGGAGCTTATGGTGGTTCCAGGCTTCAAGCTATCCACACCTTCATGCCTTTTCTTAGGCAGTATCCTCTGCTAAGAGTGGCCTCCCAATTTCTTACTCTATTTTAGCAGACTGACCCCTACCTGTCTTTCAAGACTCAGATCAAATTATCCTTTTCTACTGAAACTTTCCTTTTCTCATGCTTCCTCCCACCACAGTGGAACTGACCCCTCATGGGGTCATGACCCATCATGGGACTCCTTCTGGGTCTCCTTCCTCTTCTGACACAGCCCCACCACCCTTCATGGCACAGATTGTCCTTACTTTCTATGTCCCCTGTGCTGCACTGCCCATCATTAGGCAGGTGATCCTGAGTTGGAGCTTGCAGTGTATTGCCTGACACCCAAAGGGGCTTGCAAATGTTACCATAATCATTATTACATCAGTTCTTTTTCTACCTTTCCCCCGCCAAAAGACAACAATACTGGCAAGTAACCATGCCTGACAGTCATTTTGCTCTGCCCTTTGCCCAGTCCAGAACCTTGGATAGCATCTTTCTTTGCTTGTCAGAACCTTCTTCTCAAGACAGCTTTGAGGGTGCTGTGATCAGCCAACATCCTCCCTAGTTTTTCCCACTTTTCTGCTCCAGGAAAGCAAGCCTGCCTCTTCTGTCTCCCAGGGGCCCACCAGACTGACTCTTTGCTTCCATTCATGGTTGAAATGCTATCCTCTCTCCTTCCTGACTAGTCAGAAAGAATCCCCTCCCATTAAGGTAGGCTCTTTCCAATGATTTAGTGATCTGATGATGGTATTTGTCCATCCATGCTGCTATATAGGAATACCTAAAACTGCCTAATTTATAAACAAAAGACGTTTATTTGGGCTTATGGTTCTGCAGCTTTACAGGAGGTGTGGTACCAACATCTACTTCTGGTGAGGGCCTCAGGAAGCTTACAGTCATGGCGGAAGGTGAAGGAGAAGCAGGCATGTCACATGTTGAGATGCAGAAAGAGAGGGGGAGGTGCCAGCCTCTTTTAAGCAACAAGATTGCATGTGAACTCATAGGGCGAGAACTCACTCATTACCACCAGGGCAGTACCAAGCTTTCATGAGGAATCCACCCACTTGACCCAAACACCTCCCACTAGATTCACCTCCAACATTGGAGGTCAACATTCAACATAAGATTTGGAGACACAACATTCAAACCATGTTAAAGATCCCTTCAAAGACCCTGGTATTCACCATCTCCCTGCCTGCTGTTCCTGGTTGCTGGCATCATGCTCACATTAGGAATAGGTGACTTGCAGGTTTCATGTGTCACATCCCAAAAACAGATAATTTAGGAGAAGAAAAAATGTTCCTTGTTGCTCTCTCTTATGAAGGAAGAAGATTCTCCCAGATATCCTCCCAACAGGCCCCATCATTTCTCAGTGGTCAGAATTAGGACATATGCTTATCCCTGGACCTATTATTGGCAAGGGTCAGGATGAGCAGAGAGGCTTGGGCCAGTTTTCCTAAAAGGTTAGTCAGTGGAGCATCAGTGTCATCATCTCCTGGGAGCTGATCAGAAATTCAGATTCTCAGACTCTAGCCAAGAACTATGGAATCAAAATTTCTGAGTGTGGTCTCCTCCCCAAATCTGCATGACTATTAACTAAAGTGGTGATTCTGAGGCTAATTTGAGCATCTGTTTGGATTGACCTCCTGGGATGAAAGGTTTGCTGTGGAGTTAGCCATAATGATGAATTCAACTGTCTTTATTGCACATTGCTCTCCCTCAATACCAATCCACATGCAGCTTCTAGAATTCACCATATTATTCCAGCACCCTGACTTTACCCGAGTTGTGTCCCCTCCAATATGCAATATCTCTCCTTGAACATTGCACACATTTCTGTCTATCCTTTAAGATACAGTTATCAACCCTCCTGTGATGAACCTCTCCTCTGCACCCCACAGACCCCTTCCAACCCCAGCTTTTGGGCAGCCAACATTGCTTGCTAGATCTCTTTACAGACTTGTTTTTTCTTCAGTGAATTTGATTTTAGAGAACATATCCTTCTTAACTTTGTGAACTGAGCACTGAAAGAATGTTCCATACTTACTGGTGGAATGAAGAAGATGGCTTAAGTTCTTACTTTGGGCCTTGGGAAGGTTGGTGGGTGAATGTTTATCTTACCTTGTCCACATTTGATGAGGATTTTTATATATTCACAGCGTATTATAGTGGGGAGACCATAGGCTTGAGAAACAGACCAGCATGACTTTGAATCCCACTCTGCCTTAAAAGCTATGTAGCCTTGAATTAATTCAGCTTATTTGAGCCTCAGTTTCCTCAGCTGTAAAATGGGGCTGGTGCTCTTGATCTTCTTTGGCTTCTTTGTGGATAAATGATAAAGTGGTAACAAAAGCCATGGAATGCAGAAGGCATTTGGCCAACAGTAGTTGATTGATTCTCTGCCCACTCATGACTGAGGCTTGTACCTTCAGCCCTCTCAATCCAAGTGGTAATTTTGGTAATTGGATGCTGGAAAATATGTCATTTCTTGCATTTCTTAGCCCTCTCAGTTGACTGTGGGCATCTACGTCTACTTTAAAAGGTGGGTAGTATCTGAAATAAATTGCTCGATGATACTCTCTCTCTTGTGTGTGTGTGTGTCAGAGAGAGACATAAGGACACACACACACACACACACAAAGAGAAAGGAGGAGAAACAGAGTATGACAATCTTCCTTTTGCAAATCTAAACAATAGAGTTGAATGCTGTCAATTGCACACTGTTGTGCTTTGCCAGGAAACAGGTACGGTTCCTCCCCTGAAGGCATCGGACTGGATGCTTCTCTGCCTGCAAGGTCTTTGCCTCTTGTAAGTTGTCACCATGCTTGAGAACTCATGATTCCAGTGGAGAGTTGGTAGCTGGCTTGGCACAGACCTCGAACTGGGTAATTGATCACCCATAGATGTTGAAAGGCTTGGTGAAGAATCACTTGTCAGGAAACCCAGCTGTCACAGTGTCTTCTTCTGGGAGCCCTGGACAAAAAGAGGTGTGGTGTGGGATGGTGGCAAGAGCCCCAGTTGAGGAGTCTGGAGACCCTCAAACCTAGAGGTACCCTCTGGTCACTCACTGTCCATGAGAGTTCGATAAGTTTCTCAGCCCTCTGGGCTGCTGGCCCTTTGTAAGTACAAATGGGAATAGCCATGTGGCCAAGCCCAACCTTGTGAAGTACTTAGGACAGATAAAATTCACAGAATTGGTGAAAACGTTTTGAAGTGCATACACACCTGGAAAATAACAATAAAATGGTAACAGCAGCAACAACAGCAACCTTATCACTAGCTACGCCTGAGGCAAACATTTGGTTGAGTGTTACGACAAACTTCTAATCCGTCAGTGTCTGAACTTTACTGCTTCCTACACCCTTTGAATTCCCCCCCTTTGCCTCAGACCTCAGAGATTATGTGTTCATGGACATGCGGCTTCCGGTGTGGGACTGTTTATCTTCACCTACCTCCTTCTCAGGGTTTCCCTAACATCATCCAGAAGGTTTCCTTTCTCCTGATACCCAGGTGCTGGACTAAAAGGGAGCTGGGAGAAAAAGGAAAGGAGGGAGATGACAGTTTTAGAGGCAGGATGGTTTTCAAGGAAGAGTTTTTTTCTCCATTTGCAGGTGAAGTAAAGCAAGTGAAAGGGTAAGTGGGGAAATGATTGGAGGGGGAGGGGACTAGTCACTTTTGTCTTGAGTTAAGAATATCTTCCTGACTTTTTCCTTTCTCCAGACATCTGTGCCCCAGCAGAAAATGATCTGTTAAAAAAAAAAGACATAAAAATACTTTTAGCTTCAAGTCAGAGCTATGAAATGTGCACCCTCAGTTGCTTGTGAGTAACTGGAGAGGCTCTCTGGAAATGAGCTCAGGGCCACTCAGTCTTAGGAAACTGGGACCTTGGTACATAAAGTTCCTAGACTGTAGAAGAAAATGGATAAATTTATTAATTAATTACACAGACCTTTATTGAGTTCCTATCTGAGCTTGAGATGTTCTGAACTTGAATTTTTTTTGTATCTCCTGGCACGGGGGCTGGCTTATCATGCAGGTCTTGCAATATTTTAAATGCTCAATAAATGCTTCTTAGAAAACCAGATGAAAAAGGATAAAGGTAGGTAAGTGCCCCTAACCTCAGCCTGCTTTGGAGGTTCTCAGTTCAATGGCACTTCCTTGTATTCCTTTATAAAGTTATTTCATGCTCCCTTCTGCCCATTTTTCCTCAATAGGAGCCTACAGGAAGTGTATTTTGAGATGGATTCAAAGGCATCTCACACTGCAGTGTGAATGAATGCTTCCTGTTTGCTCCTCCTCAGTGGTTTGTCGAGTTACAGTGAGAAACAAGTTCTGTGAACTCTAGGAAGCAGCCACTCACTAATGAGACTGTAGATGCAGAGTGGAAACACTTGGGTTCTAGACCTGTCTAGGCATGAGCTGTGCAATTACGGCCAAGTCTCTCTTTTCTTATCTATAAATTGGTTGTGATAGGCAGCAGAATGGTCCCCCAAAGATGTCCATAGTATAATTGCCAGAACCTGTGAATATATACGATCTTCCATGGCAAAAGGGACTCTTTGCAGATGGGATAAAGTTGAGGATCTTGAGATGGGTGGATTGTCTCAGGTTATTGGAGTGGGCTCAATGTACAGTTGGCCCTCTGTATCTGCAGATTCTGCACCTGTGTATTCAACCAACCACAGATGGAAATATCTGGGAAAGAAATGCAACAATAAAAAATAATACAAATAAAAAAATACAGTCTAACAACTATTTATATGATGTTTAATTGTATTAGGTGTTGTAAATAACCTATAGATAATTAAAATACATGAAAGGACGTATATAGATTATATGCAAATGCTACCGCATTTTATTTAAGGGACATGAGCATCTCTGGAGTTTAGTATCTGAGGGGGGTCCCAAAGCCAATCACCCAAGAATGTCAAGGAATAACTGTAATCACAGGGTCTTTAGAGAAGGAGATGTAATCACAGAAACAAAGATCAGAGGAGGGGGGTACAGGAGAGAGAGAAAGAGACATAGGGTGAGAGAGATCTGAAGATACTACACTACTGGCCTCGCAGAAAGAGGAAGAGGTCTTAAACCAAGGAATGAAGGCAGCTTCTGGAAGCTGGAAAAAGCAGGAGCACATTCTCCCTTGGAGCCCCCAGAAAGAGCACAGCCCTGCTGACATTTTGATTTTAGCCCACTGAGACACATTCTGAACTTTTGACTTCCAGAACTGAAGAATAATAATGTGTTTTATTTCAAGCCACCAAATTTTTGGTAATTTGTCACAGCAACATAGAAAACGAATGTACTGGTATTGTGTTACCTCTCAGGTTTTTGTTAGTTGCAAGTAACGCAGGCAGCAATGCCCCATGGGAGAGATTTGTGAGCAGTAAAGCAATGCTGCATTAATATTAGCTACCATCACTTGGATGCCAAAGGGTTTGAGTTCTAATGGGGGAATATCAGGCATCAGCAACAGGCAATGTATATGTTAAGGGACAGCCCCTCTAAGTTTGAGGTGACCAGTGTAGACGATTCTGTCTGTGCCTCATCATGTCCCTTAAGCCTTGCACTCCTGCTAATGTCCAGCGCCAGGACCTCATCTCCATGTCTGAGAGAGATTTGTTTCAGGAACCATAAAAAGCGCCTCTGCCTAAAAGACCAAAAATGCAGGGCATCAGTGCTCCCAATGAGCAGTGTCAGTCTTGCCTGCCAGGGTTGGTGTATAAATACCCCAGCTCCCTTGACCCTCAAGTGAGATTCTTCTGAGCATGTGATTTGTACCATTTCCCTGAATTTCCTGGAAGGATTAAGGCCTCATCCTATGCCCACCCCAAGAGCTACTAGAGTCACCCACATTGTTAATAACACACCAAGTATTGGCTGCCTTCTCTCCCTCCTAAATCACTTCCTTATTCCAATGCATTTTTTCTGCACTTTCCAAAGAAACTAGTTAGTTGCCCTCAGATCCTTGTTTCAGGGCCTATCCTGGGGAAAATCCAAATAAAGACACCTTAAACTCTCACTGCCTAGGCTGTTGCTAACGTTGGCCAGTGTGCTGCCCCACACCTGTGGTGTCATGATTTTGTTTCAAGGCCTAATGTGAGTGACGGGTAAATGGCACAAAAGAAAAACCACAGAGAGGAGAAGAAGGGAGCTGGGTCAGGGGCTGTGCCTCTGTGTCTCATTCCCATCTGACTGGGATGTCGTGGGTTTCTTGCATTGCCTCTTTGGACCACAGTATTCACATGTGGTGCTCTCCTCCAAAGGCTTGATCTAGGACTGGTGAGTTCTGAGCAACAGAGAAGTGTCCTGTGACCCTTTGGTAGGCTAAGAGAAGCCTCTCTGCTCTCAGGTGGCTGCTCTGGGGCAACCTATTATAGCGACTAGAATCTTGGCATGGCCATGGGACAATGTGTGCTGAGAGGAGACTCCAGAGGGTGAATGCAAGAGTAAAGGTGGTCCGGGTCTGGGGAGAAATCCAGCTCTCACCCACCATGCTGCTGTGCTTCCTTCTACCTCTGTCATAGTGGACAGATGCAGCTGCAAGGCATGCTGGGACCTTGGCCCAGCCACAGTTAGGTGTGGGAGGAAGCCAGCCAGCCTTTGGGGCCAACAGGGCAAATGAGGAAGCAGAGCAGAAAATGCTTCACTGAGGGCTGGAAGGGGAACGGAATCAGAGAACTGTCCACAAAGATGTGCAGGAGGCAGGAGAAGCACAAATTAAACAAGTGAGCAAACAAATCAATCTGTAATTACAAATCATGAGACAGTCTATGAACAAGAAGGGGGAGTGTCACAGAGGAAATTAAGTTTGAGCTACAGCATGAAAGATAAGAAGAGCCATTCATGCAGAAACTAGGGGCAAAGTGTCAGGGCAGAAGCAGCAAGCCAGATGGCCCTGTGAAGAAGTGAGGACATCGCCATGTTTTTCACCCTATTCTGAAAGCTGAAAGCTGCGCAGTGAAGCTAAGAAGGCAGAAGAAACCCCCAAGTTACCTCTGTCTCCCATAAATGATCACTCCAAGCCCGGACACTTTCTGCAACACACCACAGGGAGAGAAGGAAAGAAGAAAGGAAAGTAACCTTTGCTGGATGCTAACTTTGTATCTGCTGCTTAGAGATACATTTTTTTCTTCAGTGTATCTTCACCATGACTTTGGACCTGGGTAGGAAGTTGACAGTTTGTTAAAAGAGCAAAGTAAGCCAAGGTGGTAGGGGCGACAAATCCAATAGGCATTGGAACCAAAATTCATCCTAGGATCCATGTGACTGAAAGGCTATGTTCTCACTTTCCCTTGCGCTTTCTCTGGAAAGTGAAATGGGGACAAATGCAGTTAGGAAGGTTTAGCTCCTCCTGTCTGATAATACTGTGAGGTTCATTAGCAGCTTCTCCATCATTGGCTTTGTCACACTTTCTGTCTTCTCACAAGGGTCTCAGGTTTCTCACCCACAGCCTGTTCTCCTGTTACTGTCTTCTCTCGCTTCAGATAGCTATTTCCTCTGTGATCCTCGGAAGTCAGAAGTGGGTGGTTGCAGGGGATGAGGATGTATTATGGAATGCCACAGAGGTAATAAAAACAGTCCCTTCCTGAGAGCCCACTCTGAGCCTCTTCAAGTGTTTCTTCTCATCAAATCCTCAGAGGATCTGTGCAGGAAGTCATGAATCCCATGCATTAGTTTTATCTCCTGTGCATGCAAGTAGTAGAAATAAGGCCAGCCTAATTTAAACCCTAGAAAATGTGTGTGTGGGTTATTATTAAGATAGAAGAGTATCTCAGCTGGGTGTAGTAGCTCATGACTGTAATCTTAGCATTTTGAGAGGCCAAGGCAGATGAATCATCTGAGGTCAGGAGTTCAAGACCAGCTGGCCAACATAGTGAAACGTCATCTCTACTAAAAATGCAAAATATAGTAGGGTATGGTGGTGTGTGCCTGTAGTCCCAGTTACCAAGGAGGCTGAGGCAGGAGAATTGCTTGAACCCAGGAGGCGAAATGAGCTGAGATTGTGCCACTGCACTCCAGCCTGGGTAACAGAGTGAGACTCTGTTTGAAAAAAAAAGAAGATAAAAGAGTGTCTCCTGCAGTCCAACAGCAAGAATGAGCACACTTCAAGGAGATGCTTGGACCACATCCCGCAAAGTTGGGTGGCCTTGGTCCCTGTGGCCCCCATCTGTGCTCCTCACTGAACTTCTTTCTGTTTCTTTCTCTCTCTCTCTCTCTCTCTTTCCAGATAAACTTGCCCCAGACCTCAGTAAAAAAAACATGGTAGCAACATGTCCGTCCTGAGTTTACATGTCATGAATTCGAACACTCAAATGACATTTCTCTTTGTTTCAATTCAAAATATTCAGGAAAGAGACCAATCATCTGCAGCTGGGGAGAAAAGACATTGCAACAAAAAGCAGGACTGCTGTAAATCCCTTGTGGTGGGCGAGTGGGAGGATGGGAGAGGTATGCAGTAATTCTTACAGAATAGGGGCAGGGAGAAATGGCAATAGGCGGCCATTACACCCCATTATGAAGGAGAGAAATGAAGCTTCAGACAGGTAAGTTTGTAATGTCATACAGCTTATCTGTAAGCGCATTGTCTAACTGGATCCCTAGCACGTTTTTTATGCAGTCTTAGTATTTTCCGTAGTGTGGGACACATGCCGAAGGCAGTATTTAAGATGATTTTAGGTGCTACACTAATAGATATTTAAAATTTCATGTGTATTAGTGATATGACTTAACTGTGTCCCTACCCAAATCTCCTCTTGCATTGTAATCCCCATAATCCCCACACACCATGGGAGGGACCTGCTGGGAAGTGATTGCATCATGGGGGTGGTTTCCCCCAGGCTGTTCTTGTAATGGTCAGTAAGTTCTCATGAAATCGGATGGTTTTATAAGCATCTGGCATTTACCCTGCTGGCACTCACTCTCTCTCCTGCCACCTTGTGAAGAAGGTGCTTGCTTTTGCTTTGCCTTCCACCATGATTAAGTTTTCTGAGGCCTCCCCAGCCATGCAGAACTGTGAGTCAATGAAACCTCTTTTCTTTATAAATTACCCAGACTCAGATATTTCTTTATAGCAGTCCAAAAATGGACTAATACAATTAGAAAAATGATAATTGCCACATAAAACCCATACTATAGAACTTTTCGTTTAAAAAAATGATGTGGTATTGGTGAAAGAATAGACAAATAGAGCAGTGAAACAGAATAGAAAGCCCAGAAATAGATCCACATAAATAAAGTCAATTGATCTTTGGCAAAGGAGCAAAGGTAATACAGTGGAGAAAAGACAATCTTTTCAACAAATGGTGCTGGAGCAACTGGACGTCTATTATACATGTAAAACACAACTATGGGCATAGACTTTATACTCTTCAGAAAAGTTAAGATGGATAATAGACTGAAATGCAAAAAGGCAAAGCTCTGAAACTCCTGGAAGATAACATCGGAGAAAATCTAGATGACCTTGGGTTTGGTGATAACTTTTTAGATCCAACATCAAAGGTATGACCCATGAAAAGAGTGGACAATCTGGACTTCATTAAAATTAAAAATGTCTGCTCTGTGAAACATACTGTCAAGAGAATAAAAAGATAAGTCACAGACAATGAGAAAATATTTACAAAGCAAATAACAGATAAAGAATTGTTATCCAAAATATACAAAGAACTCTTAAAATTCAACCATAAGAACACAAAAACATCCAATGGAAAAAGGGGCCAAAAGCTTTATGGACACCTCATCAAAGAAGATTTTTTACTTTCAAATAAGCATGTTAAAAGATGCTCTATAGCATATGTCATCAAGGGAATGCAAATTAAAACAACAATGAGATCCCACTACAGACCCCTTAGACTAGGAAAAAATCCAGAATACTGACAACACTAGGTCCTGGGGAGGATGTGGAGCAACCAGGGTCTCTCATTTATTGCTGGTGGGAATGCGAAATAGTAGAGCCATTTTGGAAGACAGATTGGTAATTTCTTATAAAACTAAACATACTCTTATCATATGATTTAGGAGTTGCGCTCTTTTGGTGTTCATCCAAAGGAGCTGAAAACATGTCCATGTAAAACTTGAACATGGATGTTTATTGTGGCTTTTTTCATCATTGCCAAAACTTGAAAACAATTGAGATATCCTGTGGTAGGTAAGTGGGTAAACCATGGCATGTCTAGAAAATGGAATATTATTAGGTGCTAGAAAGAAATGAGCTATCAAGCCATGAAAAGACATGGAGGAAACTTGCTTACACATTACTGAGTAAAAGAGGCCCATATGAAAAAGCTACCTACTAAATGATTCCAATCACATACATTCTGGAAAAGATAAAACTACAGAGACAGCAAAAGATCAGGGGTTTTCAGGGCTGAGGGGGAAGAGGGGATGAATGGATGGAGCACAGGGGATTTTCAGGGCAATAGATTACTGTAATGGCAGAGTGGATGCATGCCATGATACGTTTGTTCCAGCCCCTAGAATGCTCACTACCACCAAGAGTGAGCTGTACTGTGAATTATGGATTCTGTTTATAATGTTATGCCAAGCAAGATTCATCAATTGTAACAAATGTACCACTTTGGTGGGAAATGCAGATAATGGGGGAGGCTACGCATGTACCGAGGCAGGGAGTCTATAGGAAATCTGTACCTTCCACTCAATTTTACTGTGAACCTAGAATCTCTGTAAATAACCAAGTCTGTTTTTTAAAAAATGTAAATAGTAAAAAAGCAAGCCAATTAAAAATATATTAAGTAAATCATAGTATAAATGGTGTAGTATATAGGTATTGTTGAGAGCCAGAGTAGCCCACCCCCTCTGGGTGGGGGGGATCAGCAGCAAAGCTGCTGTGAACTTTGGGTAAACTCCAGAGAAGTGAAACCATAATAGGGGAATGTGTATGTCTCGGAGCAGAGCAAATGGACCTAGAGAAAGATAACCAGCTTTCACTGACCTTGCTGCAAGATAGTTGTTAGTGGAAGTATGTTAACTGAAGTATGAGGATTATAACCACAGGCTGTTCTGGGTAAGCTGTACCCTCCCTCTGCTATGTGCTTTGTGAACATATAAAATAAAGTACTCTGAGAGAAGTAGGGGCGGGAGAAACTGACATCCTAACTTTCCTGGACCACCTGGCCCAGTTTTCTATATGTCTGTCTCTGTGTCTTTCCTTATCCCCCACTGTTCCCTCTTAGGTCTTTGAACCCTTGTGCAGCATGGGATGCAGCATGCGCCACAGTATAGTGTATAGGTATGACAAAAATTGGGTCAATTGCTTGCAAAGGACTACAGTTTAATAAATATCAGCAGAGAAATTATCATTTTGCCAGTGGGGCTTTTTTCCTCCAAGGCCCAGAGATCTCACTGTACTATTCTTTAGTTCTCCGATTTCTTCTTCTCTCCTCAGAACAATGACAATAGCAACAACAAATGAACCACCAAAACCAAAACCAAATCTAAACAAAAAACAAAAAACAGAGTGTAGGCCCTCATTTCTACCAAAGCAAAGCAATAGGTGTCCATTGGGCATCTATCTTCTGTTCATGTGTCATGCACAGCACACCCTGGCAGTTTCAATCTTTTGAATCTTTGTGCAGGCTCCATTCTCTGTGGGAAGGGTTTGGCTTGGGTCACCAGCTGGAGTGCAAATACATACCCTAATTTTTGCAAACTATTTGATCAGGAGATTCCTCCAACTTCTGAGAAAGTACCTATCTCTCTCTAGAGGTCTCTGGAGTTAACATGGGGCTTGGTGGGTCAGGGTAGAAGCTCCAAGTAGAAGCAGAACCGGAAGACGAATCTCCAACAGCTGCTGTCACTGCCAGAGGGTGCTGCCAATGGAAATGCCCTTCCATTGTTATTATGCCTGCCTGGCTGGAACAGATCTCCATGGGAGTCACTGGGGTGTACCAGAGGCTAATGTTGGCAAGCCTGACAGTGATGACTGGGTCTGGAGTGACTTCCATGTTTAGCTAAACTCTTGTCCAAACATCTCCCCTATACCCCTCTCTGGGCTTTGCCTAGAACACTAGCCTAGTCTATTCTCCTCTTATCCTTAGAGTAACTGCCTTTTGGGGGGTCCTTGGTATCCTTACCTATCAGGAGATACCGTCTGATAGTGTCTCCTGATAGGTAAGGATATCAACACAACAGGTTTCTTTAACTTTTCATTTCTAAATGGGATCGGAGTTTTGGGTGTTTTCCTTTAGAAAGCCTTCTAGCTTTTTCTGTAAAATGACCTCCAGAGCTCTGCCAACTCCAAAATGTTAAAATGGGGCCCTGGTAAAGCTTGATAATAATCCATCTACTGAAGCTCAGCTTGAACATTGATCAGTTTGCCAAAAGACCATTTTTGTTAATTATCAAATCTTCTGAGTAACCAAAGAAGCACTGATTTTAGTGATTTGTCAGTCTGTGGCAGTTTGTGACATGGGGGCAGGGGATTGATTCGACAGCTAGTTTCTTGGGAAATTTGGTTGATTGGTTTCCATTTTGTCTCAGGGCAGAGTTTCAAAAAATATTTAATTAGTTCAGAGTTCAGAATTAGTGATAGTTCAGTCTTCTTATCAACTGCCCATCCTTTAATGGGCATCCAGTAGGCACGCCCTTTCAACATTCAGCGTTAGCTCCTAAATACATCTTTAACAATTTAATATGTTATAAATAAAAGAAAGTCCTAAACTGGGTTGAGATTCATTAAACCCAAATCATGGAATAAAAACTATGGGCACTACAGTTTTTTAACCTAGACATAATCCTATATTTGAGAACGTATTCATAGAGATAAAACTGGATAAAAATTGACCCAAATATCAGTGAGGTTTCTTTTTGTCTTAAATGAAAATAAATCTCACTTCAATAAGTTTCATTCATTTTGTAAAGGTAACACAATTGTGCACTTTGGCCATGTGAAAAAAAAAAAAGAATAGTGTTGCTTATTTTCTTAATAAAGTACACCCTTCTCAACACTTTAGAAATGCTGATCCCTGGGAGGCGTGAATTCATTTGCTGAGAACAGGTCAGAAGCCATGGTTGACAATACAAGGCAAATGAGCCACCATTTCCTCTTTTGTGGCTGGCAGCAGGTAATGCTAATTGCAGTTCTTTCCTGACAATCTGAGTACCTTAAAATCTTTCTCAAGGCTTTGTTCCCGATAGTGAAGACCAAGGTGAGCTTTGGGATGCGGTGAACTCTATTTGTCACTCCAGTGCCGATCCTGCTGGGTTATAATCTTTCACTGAGCTGGTTCTACTTGCTGACATTGTTCTCCACTGTTCCATATTCCATATTTTACTCTGCTGCAATGGTTGCTTTCTTGCATAAGAATATGTGCAACTATTGTAGAGAATTATCCATCATCCTGCCTCCCTTTGCTCATCCTTCTGAATTTATGGACAGAGAGTTGACAGCTCTATCTCCCCTTCTTCTTAACTTGCTTCTGGAGAAACAGAGCCCAGGGTGGAAGCAGAAAGCTTGCCTCCATTTGTTTTATGGCACACATTACCACTGTGTCTTAGCAACACCCAACACAGTACATCTTGGGACACTGCTAAGCCGTTTCCTTGACCACAGCCTACACCTCAGATTCCATTGTGCTCCAGGCTCTGGACCTGTGGTCTTTCCATTTATGGAGAGGCTAAGGCTGCAGAATTACCTGAATCTATGTCCAAAGAGCCCCCTTGGGGCTAGACAGTTTTAGTAGACAAAGATTTATTTGTCTACTAAACAAACTGCAGGCAGATCCTGCAGAACTTTCCACATGCTTTGAGCAATATGTCCTTCTGAAAAGTCATGAAAATCTCCAAAGTTATATTCAAAAGTATTTCTAAAATCCTAATGTTTCATACATATTTTTGTTTTGGTTTTTCTTGTATCATATTTTAATTGTATGTGTGTTTATCTTATCTTCATGATCCCACATACACGGGGTCAGAGAGGTATTTAGGGCAACAACAGTTTTTTTTTCACCTCCACATCTGAAGGGTAAGCCATATCATCTGTTAGTTAGTAGGCAACAAAGTACACAGGACGGAGCCCAAAATAAGGGATTTGAGGGTAAAATCCCAGTACTGACACCTACTGATTGTGTAGTTGTGTGTGAATTACCATGGTCTTTTCTAATAATATGAATAGGTCACATGGCTTTACAAAAATTAAGTAAAGCATTTTTATAATGAAAAGAGCAGCCTCTTCTGAATGCCTCTTCTCTGTCCTGCTTCTTATGGGCAATCACTTTTAACTCTTGGAACTATTTGTTTTGGTTATCTCCATTTCTCTAAATAATGTGCCTAAATTGCTCTTTTTGCTTCACACAGTTAGATAATATCTAGAGACATATTGCCATACTTTATTAGGACTTAACTCCTTTAGTAAATATCCCTTTAAATATCCCCACATTCTCTCAACAAATTTATATCACCATGTTTATTTAACATTTTTTAAATCAGAGTTTTCAGCATTTAAATATTTTCTCTAGAGTCAGATGACATGCTGTCATTTTATTTCCTTCTGCAGTTTTTGTACCATTTCACTTTTTAAAAAATTTCTGATTATCATTCTTTTTGTTATTGCAATATCTTCTTTAGAATTTTTCTCCATATTCTGCTCTCACCCCTTGACCCCAGAGCTCTAACCAGTCAGATAGTCTGCTGAGCATTTTTTAAAATTTATTTTTACATTATTCTGTTATTTTTTATTTATTTATTTGATTTTTTTATTGCATTTTAGGTTTTGGGGTACATGTGCAGAACATGCAAGATAGTTGCATAGGTACACACCTGGCAGTGTGTTTTGCTGCCTTCCTCCCCTTCACTCACATTTGGCATTTCTCCCCAGGCTATCCCTCCCCACCTCCCCCTCCCACTGGCCCTCCCCTTTTCCCCCCAATAGACCCCAGTGTGTAGTACCCCCTTCCCTGTGTCCATGTGTTCTCATTTTTCCTCACCCACCTATGAGTGAGAATATGTGGTATTTCATTTTCTTTCCTTGTGTCAGTTTGCTGAGAATGATGTTCTCCAGATTCATCCATGTCCCTACAAAGGACACAAATTCATCATTTTTTATTGCTGCATGATATTCCATGGTGTATATGTGCCACATTTTCCCAGTCCAGTCTATCATCGATGGACATTTGGGTTGGTTCCAGGTCTTTGCTATTGTAAACAGTGCTGCAATGAACATTCGTGTGCATGTGTCCTTATAGTAGAACGATTTATAGTCCTTTGGACATATACCCAGTAATGGGATTGCTGGGTCAAATGGAATTTCTATTTCTAGGTCCTTGAGGAATTGCCACACTGTCTTCCACAATGGTTGAACTAATTTACACTCCCACCAACAGTGTAAAAGTGTTCCTATTTCTCCACATCCTCTCCAGCATCTGTTGTCTCCAGATTTTTTAATGATTGCCATTGTAACTGGCGTGAGATGGTATCTCAGTGTGGTTTTGATTTGCATCTCTCTAATGACCAGTGATGATGAGCATTTTTCGTATGTTTGTTGGCCTCATGTATGTCTTCTTTTGTAAAGTGTCTGTTCATATCCTTTGCTCATTTTTGAATGGGCTTGTTTGTTTTTTTCTTGTAAATCTGTTTGAGTTCTTTGTAAATTCTGGATATTAGCCCTTTGTCAGATGGGTAGACTGCAAAATTTTTTTCCCATTCTGTTGGTTGCCGATTCACTCTAGTGACTGTTTCTTTTGCCGTGCAGAAGCTGTAGAGTTTGATTAGGTCCCATTTGTCTATTTTGGCTTTTGTTGCCAGTGCTTTTGGTGTTTTGGTCATGAAGTCCTTGCCTACTCGCCATAAAAGCCCTAGGGCACTGCAGCACGAAAGCTAAGAAGAAGCAGGCCTGGCTGGGGCTTGGATGGGGGAGTCCCTGTAAAGAGCATTTTTAAATTAAAGTTCCTTTCCAGGCGGAACCAGTTTTCATTCTGGGATGCGTGGTCATCATCCTGGAAATCCCTTGTACTTGCACGTAGCTGTGGCCTCTGTTTTCTGCTCTGCCTTCTAGTCACTTCTTGGGCTATTGCTCTATTTTGCTAGAGCACATCCTTCTTTGCTGCCAAAGAAGAAAAAGGTAGGCAAGGTAGGTAAATTTTCAGAGCCCCTGCATTTCTGAACATGAAGTTATTTTCTAATTGAGGTAGGTATAGGCTAGAAATGATTTTTCTTTGGGATTTAAAATATGCTCCCTGGTCTAGCATTCAGTGCTCATGGCAAGACATCCACCACCATTGGGATTATCATTCCTCATAGAAGACCATTATAGGTTAAGCTGCAGCCTCCAAAAAGATATGTTGAAGTCTCAACCACTAATTCTTCAGAAGGGAACTAATCCTTATTTAGGAATGGAATCATTGAAGATGTAATTAATTAAGATAAGGTCATAGTAAAGTAGAGTGAGTCTTTAATCCAATATAACTGGAGTCCTTATAAAAAGAGAGAAATCTGGACACAGAATCAGTGAAGATGGAGGCTGTGCTTACAGTTGTACTACTGCAAGCAGAGGAATGCCTAGCACCAAGGAGCTGAAACAGGCAAAAAAGGATATTTCCTGAGAGGTTTTGGAGGGAGCAGAGCACTGCCCATACCTTGACCTTGGACTTCTAGCTTTCAGAACTGTGAGAGAATAAATTATACAACCCAGTTTGTGGTACATTGTACAGAAGACCTAGGCAACTGAACTAATACAGGAACTTCCCCCTCACCGCTCACCCCACCTGTTTTCTGGAAGCTCTTATTATCTTAAAAAGGTATTATTGCAACTGAAGTATTGCATATAGACAGTTTCAAAAGTCAAATAGTCCTTGATTTAAGTTAAGTTCCTTAGAACTCTCTAGAATCACAACTTGAGACAGAGATTCTTATGGCAGTGATTTACTGAAAAAGTGACCTCTACAAAAAACCCTCCAGGAAGTGGGGGGAGGAAAGAGGCAGGTGGTTTCAGCTGAAGTCCAGCCTCAGCCTGATCCCATGGAGAGCTCAGAAGTGACCAAAGATCTATCCCTCCTGGAGGCAAGTATCTCTGCATCCCAGTCCTTGGCTGGGACCTGCCTAGGTGTATGTGCAAGGCCCCAGATATTTCCAGGTGTAGCAGTTCTTGCCATCTGAAGACTGTTCTCTCTACACAGAGGTGAGCCATTAGCCTTTGAGGAATAGGTATGCTGACCAGTACCAGGAATGTGGGCAGCACGCCACCAGCTTTTATTATAGTCCCCATTTCCTCTGTCTGTCGTGTTGGCTTTCACAATAAATTTACTTCATCCACACACAGCTTTTTCAGCATTCTGATAGGTCATAATTTCTGGGGAAATTTAGATGAGGAGGGTCAGTGGGATGAATAACAGTCCCCCTTTTTACGACTGGATCCATATCTATTACTCGTCACCTCCCTCCTCTCCTCGTTCTAGGTTTCCTCTCACTCAGATAGCATTTCTGCTGGGCTGTCTTCCTGGGGGAGGTGATCCAGATCCTCATCCCTGAGGGGCTGAATCCTTGGCCATCATCATAACTTATCAGGCTATGGTTTTTATATTGCTTATTTACAGTTAAAACTGAACATGGGAGAGGCAAGAGTTGCCAAGTAGATCACTGGAGTGGCATCTGTATCCCTTCTGGTGCCATATTGTGGCAGCAGGACTATCTCTTCCTCATGATGGTCAGGACCAGTGGCCCCTGGTAGTGTGGTAAAGTCATAGAGGTCTACTGGTCTACTATTTTAAGGTACTCAAGCTGACTGGGCAACAGCCATAGATTTAAATTCTCAGCTGAATGTATCCCCTCGTCTCCTTCCTCCATTTTGGGAGCCAGGACCTCTCATCTCAGAGAGCCCAGAATTGCAAGGACCAGAAGTCCGAATTCCTCAAGTGGGTTACTCCTGAGAGCATTACTGGATGGGCCACTCCTGCTCCTTCCACTTGGTCCCACATATGGATTCCCATACCCATATATTTTAACTACTTTTGGGCACATGCCCATGCAATGGCCATTGATTTAAGGGCATCATCCCATCCCTACAAATTATCGTCTCCAAGCTGGTGCCTTAGCTGTTCTTTCAATAGGCCTGCAGCTTCTGGATGGTGTGGTATATGGTACATAATAGGTCTACTGGCTTCCACGTCATGTTAGCACTATACTTGCTCCGCTATACAATGTGCCCCTGTGTCAGAGGCAGTGTTATACAGGGAATCCCAGGTCAGCAGACCAGACACCCCAGAAGCCCTCAGATAGTGGCACTAACTACGGCCTTGTGGTGGGAACGGCAGACCCTTAGTCAACACCTGAGTCCATCCCAGGCAGAGTATATTGCTATCCTTTCCAGTCTAGAGGGGAACATGTTGTAAACAACCATCCAAAGTCTGGTTGGTACCATATCAGGGACTCAGCATCAGTCTGTGTTGTTTGAAGTCAGACTGGATAATGCGTGGGGAGAGGAAGCCCATGCACATCCCCACCATCATGGCTGCTCTGTTTATGCACATGTTGTGTAGAACTGGGGTAGCCAATGACAGAGGCCAGGGATGTGTCCTGGTTAAGTCATCCTGTCCCACAGTTGTGTAATGCTTCTTCTGTAGGGGTATTCTGTGACAGGCTTTATGACATGCTCTGCAAAGATTCTCTCCCCTAGATCCAGCTATGTGCCTTGTTCCTACGCTTCCTTGTCCCCAGTCTTCTAATTTTGCTCCTTTTAGGTCACTGACAAAGCAGCCAAACCACTTGGCTCTGCTTTATGTCTATCCTTCCCCTGGTTACTTTTCTGTCCATGTAAGTGAATGAAGAGATACTGCAGCTTCTTTGGTGTACAATACCTAGCTTTCCTCAGTAGGTGGAACATAGCCACTATAACCAACTTGAGATTAGGTCCCTGTTGTTTGTCTGGTGGCCAGGAGGAAAGGCAGGGCTAGATCTTGGCTGAGACTTCAGTATAATGGTCAATCAAGTGGAAACACTGTCTAAAATGGGAGGGAAGGTAGGCCACTTCTGCAGGCCCTATGGGTTAAGGGAAATTTTATAGTTCAAGATTCAAAAATGGGTCTACTAACAAAACTCTACCAGTGATTAGATTCACACTGCTAGCAGCTGAATATGGTCTACCTCCATCCTTAGTGTCATAGAACCACTGGTACCAATTGCTTGAGAATGTGTTCCTTAGAAACCAAGCGTAAGACAGGGATTGTTATGCAAGTGAGTCATGGAGGGAGCATACTCAGGAGAACCCCATTAGGAAGTGAAGGAGGCAGGATGGGGAAGGGGAAAAACAAAGAGGTGGCTTCAGCTGAAGTCTAAACATAGGATTATCACATGGGGATCCCTGAAGCATAACTGGCACCCTACAGTTTTTCTGTCTTGAAGAAAGGGTGACGATAGGCTTTCGAAAATTCCTATCAGGCTGTCATTCCCTTGTGGCTATTCTCAGGGAGAAGGCATAGATAGCTTCCTGGACATTTCCAGATAATGCTGATCCTGTTGGTTGAGTAAAATTTTCTGGGCCGGGCGCGGTGGCTCAAGCCTGTAATCCCAGCACTTTGGGAGGCCGAGGCGGGTGGATCACGAGGTCGGCAGATCAAGACCAACCTGGTCAACATGGTGAAACCCCGTCTCTACTTAAAATTACAAAAAAATTAGCTGGGCACAGTGGCGTGTGCCTGTAATCCCAGCTACTCAGGAGGCTGAGGCAGGAGAATTGCCTGAACCCAAGGGGCGGAGGTTGCGGTGAGCCGAGATCACGCCATCGCACTCCAGCCTGGGTAACAAGAGCGAAACTCCGTCTCAAAAAAAAAAAAAAAAAAAAATTTTCTGGAAAAGGGTGCAGTGGTGAGCATTAGTGGCCATTGTTACAACACAGGGGTTAGGTATACCCACTAAGGAATGGGGACCTGGGTAAAGAATCAATGGAACTTTCTATAGTGCTACAAAGGTTATGACAAAACCTATTTATAGCTTCACATGCCATCCCTTTGAACTCTTTTGGTCATTACTTCTAATAGGTAACTTCATAATTCTACATTTATGTTTATTTATTAGATCAAATTTTAGGCATTTTCTACTGATTTCCTCTCATGGTAAGGGAGGAATTATGCTTTTTCTTAACTTATGTACCTTATTATCTCAATAGTGTAATATCACATTTTAAACTCAAATTTATGTTAAATGGTTTTATAATTATGTACAGATTGTCCACTGCTGAGCCAAGTAGTGTGCAATAAATACATTTTTTTAAAATTTTTTATTGGATTTTAGGTTTTGGGGTACATGAGCAGAGCATGCAAGACAGTTGCTTAGGAACACACATGGCAGTGTGCTTTTCTTTCCTTCTCCCCTTCACCCACATTTGGCATTTCTCCCCAGGCTATCCCTCCCCACCTCCCCCTCCCACTGGCCCTCCCCTTTTCCCCCCAATAGACCCCAGTGTTTAGTACTCCCCTTTCTGTGTCCATGTGTTCTCATTTTTCATCACCCGCCTATGAGTGAGAATATGCGGTGTTTCATTTTCTGTATTTTTATTTTTTCTCTAAGTTTTCAGTTTTTCCCAGAGTTAACAACTGCCTATGTTTTTGTTACTCACTTAGTTTTACATATGTAAAGTGATGAGAACCAGGGCCTGGAAAATAGTAAGCATTATTTGTGTGTTTGCGCTTATCACTGGGCTGTTTTCTTACTCTCTGTAACAACTCTATTAAACCATGTAGAATCAGCTTTTCACATTGTCAAACCTGTCAAATATTTTATGCACTCTGAATTTTCTCCTAGAGATTCTTGGTGCCTCCATCCTTCTCCTTCTGTTACTATAATTGCTCTCTAAATATGCTCCTCCACTGTGGTCCCAGACATCCATGAGCCATGATCCTTACTTCTCCCTTCACCCCACTCCTGCAGTGGTTTCTCTGTTCCTTGGTTTACCTTTTAGTTTTGTTGAAACATCTCCTTTAGTGGCTTCCTGAGAAAAAGTAAAGTAAGTGGAAATTGTATTTTTGAAACTTGGCATGTTAAAACAAATGTTTGCTATATGTTCACACTTGACTTACAATCTGGATGGCTATAGATGTTTAAAATGTCAATCATTTTTCCCTTAGAATTTTGAAGTAACTGCTCCATTTTCATAACTCCCTATGTTCCTGTTGAAAAGCCCAAATGCCATTCATATTGCATATATATATATATATATATATTTTCCCTACAGCAGCATTTCAGATTTTCTTTTGTTCTGAATTTCACAGTGATATGTATGCTTTGATTTGGGGCTTTGAACTTTTTAAATTTCTTTTTTAATTATTACTCAGAGAAAACTTGTGTACCTCCATTCTAGGAAATATTCTTGCATAGTTCTTTCTGTGAAGATGTCCTCCCCTTTATTTTCTCTGATCTCTTTGAAAACTCTTATTAGTAAGATGTTCAACCTCCTAGATTGATCTTCTAATTTTCTTGTCTTTCCTCTTCTATTGTTCTTTGCTTATCTTTTTATTCTACTTTCAGGGAAATTTTCTTGACTTTATTGTTATGCATTTATTTTGATTTTTTTTTTTAAATTGAGTCATGATATTTTTAATTTCCGAGAACTCTCACTTGTTTTCTAAATGTACTTTTTAATGAATGCATTTTTCTTGTTTTTTTTTTGGAATTATATCCCATTATTCCTCTGAGGATATTAATTACATTTTCTTTGAAGTTTTTTTTAAAACGCTTTCTGCATTAGTTCTGTTGCCTCTGTATTCTTTGTTCAGGTCTCTTCTCCAATAGGATAATTTCTTCAATTTTTAGTACTTCTCAATTGTCTGTTTATACTGATGAGTAAGATGCTAAAAACTGGAAGCAAGCTGTGAGTGCACTGGTTGGCTCCACTGTGGAGCAGTATGAAGCCAGATGACATTTTCATTAGGGAGTTGTAGGTCTTTCCCTGGACCTTTGTAGGTCTTTTACAGGCTTATTGTTCTCTGGAAAGATACTTAAATCAAGATTCCCTGCCCCCATTTACATATCTACACTTTTACCTGTTTACAGACTCAATACTCAATTTTAGTACTCCAGGAGAATAAACCTATGATGCCTTGGGTCAGGATGGAGACCTGGGTGTCTAAATTGTTATTCAAATATTTTTTTTCTTTCTGATTTTATCCATCAAGGCTCTTGACCTTTTTTATTTGTTTTTCTTTTCTTTTTTCTTTATTATTATTTTTATTCAAACTTTTCAGCCACACTTCTGTTTCTAGCTTTTTCACTCTACCCATCTACGATTGCCTTCAGTGGTACATGGTACTCTCAGTTTCCAATGAGAGTTAGAAACGTTCTCTGTTTCTGGAGGGGTGAATTGGGTGGCTTCCTCTCCTTATAGGCACTTAGAGTTGAAACATTCTCTCTTCTAAGTGCTTTGCTTTCCTCCTTCTGCTACCCATCTTCCTATTGAGTATGTTAAGAAATGCATAGCTCTTTATCTAGTTCTTCTCGTTATTTTTGGAAGGGGAAAGTAGCAGAAATGTATATACTCTGGCATCTTAAATTGAAAAGACTTCTCTATGAGTTTTTAAGAACTTTTCTTTATGGTGGTGTTTTATTTTTTTAATTAATTAATTAATTTTTATTATACTTTAAGTTCTGAGATACATGTGCAGAACGTGTGTGTAGGTTTGTTACATAGGTGCCATGGTGGTTTGCTGCACCCATCAACCCATCATCTACGTTAGGTATTTGTCCTAATGCTATCCCTCCCTTAGCCCCCCCCACCCCCCAACAGGCGTCAGTATGTAATGTTCCCCTCCCTGTGTCCATGTGTTCTTATTGTTCAACTCCTACTTATTAATAAAAACATGTAGTGTTTGGTTTCCTGTTCTTGTGTTAGTTTGTTGAGAACGATGGTTTCCAGCTTCATCCATGTCCCTGCAAAGGACGTGAACTCATCCTTTTTATGGCTGTATGGTATTCCATGGTATATATGTGCTACATTTTTTTATCCACTTTCACTGACTTGGGCTGGATCCAAGTCTTTGCTATTGTGAACTGTGCTGTAGTAAAAATACTTGTGCATATGTTGTTTTAGTAGAATGATTTATAATCATTATAATCAGCTGCCCCATGTGATGAGGCAAAGGGCCAACTGAGCTGCTAACACACCACCATCTGCAGATGGTGGAACTAAAGGAGCACTGTAACACCTCCTCTGGGGCTTTGGGATCGCAAGCACCCTCACCTAGGTGCTACTGTGTTCCTCTTGAGGTGATGTGCCTGATCTGGCCACAGACCTTGCACAGAACTTGTTCCTGGGTCAGCACTCAGAGTGGCCATAAACTGTAAAGTACTTTATATATTATAAGGTATGTGTAGGTGTGCATGTGTTACTAAAATGCCAGGGGTTTGTCTAGGTCTTGTTGCTTGGGCACAGACAGCCAATCACTGAGACAATTAGTATCACCAGGGAGCAGGGATTTATTTGGGTGTTGCAGCTGAGGAGATGGGAGATCAGTCTCAAATCCACCTCCCTGACCAATTAAAGTTGGGGCTTCACATGGCAGGGAAGACATGTAACTGCATGTGGGTAAATAGGAATGGGGTGGGTAAGGAAATCATGAGGGATGAGGGGTCTGACTTCTTGTCTAGATGTGGCGACTTGGTGAGTTTCAGTTCCTTGATACAATCTAGGGGACTGAGGATTGGGTTTCTGAGGAAGGAACTCAGATAAGACAAATGGGCGTTTCAAGCTTTAAGACAGGGAGGGTCAATTTCTATGTTTACTTAAAAAGAATGTAAACATCCATCCCAATGTTCTGTGGGACGATTGGGCTGGTTTCCCATGCCTGCTTGTGAGCCTGTTATGAGGACTAGAAGACAAAATGAGAAGGGGAAACATCTACCTGGTGTTGTCTCAGAGATGCCAGGAAGTTCCACTTGTTCTAAAAGATGTTGCACTTTACAGATGTGGTGACCCAGGGCCTTGTGCCCAAGAATAGCTAGTCAGCACCCGGGCCTCCACACTGGGAGGTGGCGCTCTCCTGTTGGCTGTGGGTCTTAGTGAGTTCCATTGTTGAGGGAAGTGCTGCCCTTCACGGATCACAGTGGAAGATGAGTCACTTCCTACCAGGTTGCATCTTTCACTGAAATGTATTGAACAGAGTTTTGATGAAAAGAAAAATACAAGAGGCCACCTAGCTCTCTGATTCTTTGCATGGAGACCCAGGATTACAAATCAATGCCTCTGAACCAAGAGAATTTTGAGTTTTTTAGGAGCAGGGAGGGGCAGGGGACTCTTAGCAGTGGCTTTTATTTTTGTAATTTTTCTCACTTGGCACTAAGCAATGTTTGGAAATGACCAGCAAGAGAATAAGAGAATGAGCTGGAAATCCAATCTCATCACTCCAGCAGCTCCCACTGAGCTCCCTTGAAAAGGCTACTTATATTAACTTCTGAGAGATCCATCCCAGCACCCACATCAGCCCTCCCTCCTTTAGACAGACCCATGTACTAACTTCCTCCATGGAGCCTGTTAACAGGGAAGCTAATTATTTTTTCCTTGTGCAAAGCCCACTTTTGACTTTGCAGCTGTGCTCAGCTTCCTAGGGGAAAACAGAACCAAATTTCAGCATTTCCAACTGTACATCGAATGGCCTAAAAATACTCACAAATTGGTCTTTGCTTTCCTAACTAGGCTGGGCCCTAATCGAAAGGCAAACTCTTCTGAGAATTCCGAGGGACTGTTACTCTCCATGGATGGCATCTATAAATAGCAGTGCCTTCCAGGTAGTGAGCTGCTGGCTGGCAAAGCCCCGCACTTGCATTACTGTAGGGAAGATTCAAAGCTGCAGGAAAATTCTGAGAGCCAGAAGCTGGCCTGCAACTTCCAGGCTTGGAGAAAGTTACCCTGATCCTTCCTGCAGCCCTTTCTCAGCCCCAGCCCACCGATCTAGGCAGCAGGGAGACACATTTTTATAAGACAAGCTCTGGCTTTTCAGGCTCTCATAATAGAGAGAAGTGCTGTCCAATAGAAATGCCAGTCACGGACATAATTTTAACTTATCTAGCAGCTGCATTGGAAAAAGGTAAAAGAAATGCGGAAAATACATTTTAATAATGTATGCTATTTAATCTATTCTATCCAAAATATTATTTCAACATGTAGTCAATATAAAAATGTGCAATACTTTACATTCCTTTTTTATATGATGCCTTTGAAATCTGGTGTATCTTTTATGTATTTAACACATCTCTATTTGGACTCCAACTTCTCAGTGAAATTACTTTATTTGTACTTAAATTTTATAAAATGGACAGTATAAAAAGTAGATTCACAATAGCCCAGGTTGTTTCAAACAATCTGGAGAGTTTTCCAATAACTGAGTTGGGTCTTTGTTTTTCAATTTATATTTAAAATAATTAAAATAGAAAATGTATTTCCTCTGTTGCACCAGCCACGTTTCAAGGGCTCAGTAGCCACATGTGGCCAGTGGTTGCTGCAGTGGACTGTGCAAGCCTAAGGAGGCCATAGGGTGGAGCCACTTATGTGGAGTAGTTCTCAGGTCCACCACTCACTGGCGAGGTGGTTTTGGGCAAATTACTTAACCTTTCTGTGCCTTTGTTTTATCATCTTCAAAATAGGAACGACACTAATGCCCACCTCTGGGGTTCCTGTGCGCATTTAATACATTAAGAATGTAAAGTGTTTGGCATGTTGCAAGTATTGAAAGAAGTGTTAGCTATGCTTCTTACAGTCAAGCACAGAAGATGAATGCAAACGCTATTTTACTATATCATGTGTGTTGTGAGTTATAGTCAAGTAGGGAGTGCTATGAAAATACAGAGGAGGGGTATCTAATTCTGCTTGGGGTGAGAAGGAGGTGGCATTTAGCTTGATCTTGAATGATTGCCAGGAGTTTTCCAAGCATACCAGAAACAGCCGGGACAGGGAAAAGGCAGGAAGAGAGGGGAGCACCTGTTGTGTCCAGGCAGGGTTGGAAGGTGGGAGGTGGGCGTTAAGGGTGAGTGATGAGGCTGGGCAGGCCCTGCTTCTTAGGGACCTTAAGGTCTCACTTATTTGTTAATTTATGAAGCTAGTGTTTTTGGAGTGGGGATGCAGGACCAGCGTGTGTGGGGACTAGTTAGACGTGACTGGCTTGGGTCCACTCATGAGGAACCCTTGGGGCAGGGCCAGCAATCTGCATCCTACTAAGCGTTCCAGCTGATTCTGATGCACACTTGAATTTGAGAGCCTCTGCTAGGACAATGGAAATGATGAAAGTTCCTGAGCTGCTAGGAACTGCCATCCTCAGAGATGTGCTGTAGAAAGGGTGTGATGGTAGCCCCTGAGCAGTTCTGAGCAGATGAGTCATTCTCACTGCAGAGTTAATTGATTATTTGTCCCTCCTCATCTGTGAATTCCACAAGGGATTTGTATGTAACTGCCTTGTTCACCACTTTTATCTCCTAGCTCACAGCTATATACAAGAATAATCAATATGTATGGGTTTTGTGTTTAAAAAAATGTTTTTTTCTTTTAAACTATGAAGCACTATCTGAATGTGAGGAGCTATGGCTCCCCTGGGCCTACAGAGACCTCCACAGCTGACAGTGAGGTCATAGGAGCAGCCACCTGATCTGCAGCTGGGAATGAATGCTGAATCTCTGTGTATGGAGGGCTGGATCAAAAGGGAAGTTCCATTGACTAGCAAAGAGGGTGGAGCCTTACATTAGATGAACAGACTTGCTTCCATCCCAGAGCCAGTGAGGCAGCATGGCATAGTGGAGAGTGCACAAGCTCTGCAGTCACAGTTACTGGGTTTAAACCTCCACTGTGCCATTTACAAACTGCATGGTCAAGGGCAAGTCAACTCACCTTTTTGAGCCCGTTTCTTCCTCTGTAGAAAGGGGCAGATGCTCATTTTATAAGGTGGCTGTGATGGGAACTCTCATGGAATCTAAATAAATAGCAGTTCTGGAGTTTTGTGGAGTATTGGACCCAGACTGTGCACAGCTTCTAATCCTCTTGGCCTCTGCTCTTATCCCAGCCAATATTCTGCACAAATTCCCACCAGCTTCAATTCAAGCCGTTGCAACCTAATAACGTCTTGTCTTGGGCTCAGTCTCCTTTCTTTTGCTTCCCAGCCTGGGATTCCTCTGGGATACCCAGGGTAACCTGCTAAAGCTCTCACATGAGCAGCCCAGAAGTGCAGGGGATGTGACACCTCATGGGGCCATCCATGATGAAGGGGGATGGAGGCCAGCGGTGATCAAGGACCAGTTGGCCTTAGTTGTAGCCAGTTGGTGATGCAGTTTATATCAGCTTTTCCTCTGAATGAGTTTCACCCCCTGTGTTAGTTTCCTAGGACTGCTGCAACAGAATACGGCAAGATCGATGGCTTAAAACCAAAGAAACGAATTCTCTTACAGTTCTGGAGGCCAGAAGTCTGAAGTCAAGGTATCTGCAGGGCTATGCTACCTCTGAAGGCTCTAGGAGAGAATTTTCTGTTCTACCTTTCAGCTTCTGTTGGACCCTGCAGCTCACCCCCAACATCAGCCTCCATCTGCCCAGGTCTTCGCACACCTCTCTCTGTCTCTCTTTTCTCTTATAAGGACACCAGCCATTGGATTTAGGGCCACCATAAATCCTTTATGATTTTACCTCATAAAGATTTATGATTTTTTATTAGATTCTTGATTAATTACATCTGCAAAGACCCTATTTCTAAATGAGGTCACATTCACAGGCACCAGGCTCTGGGACTCAGACACACCGTTTTGGAGGATGTAACTCAACCCACTACATCCTCCTTATCCCTCATTTTTTCTTCCCGTGATGGCGCCCCTCATGTGTTACATGCATTTAGTCTTTTTCTGGGGCTCTGCTTCTGGTTGCAAGGAGTTTATGTTTCCCAGACTCCTTGCAACTAGGAGTGGGTCTGTTTCTTATAGCTAAACTGATGGAGAGAGGCATTTAGTCTAGCCTGAATCGAGGGACAGTAAAAATCCACCTATGACATTTAGGCTGGGGAGATTCCCGGGTGTTTTCAAATGGGACATAAAAGACAGATCGCACCTGTGTTGGTGTGATCTCAAGGACCAGTGGATGAAAAGGATATGAATTGGGTTTTAATCAATTAATTAATTTAACAAATGATTACAGATAGTTACTGTGTAACACTTGCCATTCTAACTTCTGGGAATATGATGGCGAACCAGAAAGAACCTTAATTTCACAGAGCTTAGAGCTCAGTGTTTTGGAGGATATTTCTCAGTGTAAGAGCTCTCCAGAAATGGTGTGGGCTTCCTCAGGAGGCAGTGCATCCTCTTTCCTGGATGCCGTATCAGTGATTTTGACGGAAGTAGTCTTTGATTATATTTGTTCCTTATATCTTTGTTTTTATTTCTTTGTTTGAAATTAGGAGATAGGGAAGAAAGTGATTGTCTAGGAAGGAATCTCCAGGAACAGCTCTTTGTTTTAAAATATTTCCATTTCTTTGCCAAATGTTCAGAAACTTTACCCTTGTATTCTTCTTTAAGGCCTAAAAAGATTCTGGGTTGCTATGAGGATTTCCTAAAGGGCAAATTCTCAATAAGTGCTGCCGATGGAGGTGGAGGCAGAGGTAGCGGCATCTACTTCTGTTTGGTTTACTTCCCAGAAGGTCAAGAGAAGAAACACCTCTGGTGTTCAGTGGTGATTTCCAAGCCTTCCTAGGGGCTGGGCTGGGAAGTCATAAGCAGTGTGGTGGGTTTCTATTACCTGCTTCCCTTCGGAGCAGTGCCAGAGTGCACTGAGAGTGTCAGCTCCATGCTCCCTGCCTCTGGGTACCATCCAGGGCCCAGGGTGCTGCTCTGCACATCCTGAAGTAACCTCTTCGCAGTCCCCAAACCTGCAAGAGTCTCTGTCTTAATGCCCTGCACAGCAGTCCCATGTGCCATAGGAAAGCCCCCATTCCCCACATACCCACTGTCCTCCAAGACCATGCCCATCACTGCCTGTCTGAGCCACCTGCCAGGGCCCCCATCAGCACTGGGAATGACATGCCTGGTGCCAAGACAATGGCACTTAGAGTGAGTCGTTTCCTCGACTTTGTGTTGTAGCAGAAAGAACAGCAAGTTCTCCCTATTGCTATTCCTCTCTTCCTTCACTCTACCCTCCTCTTTCTTCCTTTCTTTCCCTTCCTTCCTTCTTTCCCTTCCTCTCTGGCCTCTGTCCTGGTAAAGAACCAAGCCTCCAAGGGCAGAGGTACCTCAGGAGATCTAGACCTCATGTCTGGGCCAGAGATTCTAGATTCAATGTGTTTCCTGCCACTCTTCCTCCTCCCAGGATTAAGAATGGTCACAGGACGGTTCAAAGACCAATCAGTGCACAACAGGATTTGAGAGCTGAAAGCAACCTTAGACTCTTCACTTTCATAAATGGAAACTAAGTCTTGGACAAAAGCAGTGACTTACCCAGAGCATGCAGGAGTGGGTACCCGTGTCTCCCACTTCTTATGCCAGTGGTCTTTCTGCCTCACTGTTTACTTCTCTGAAAGCTCTGAGATGATCTCTGGGAATCTGCATGACCCTTGGGGACAATTCTGAAGAGAACAGACCAGGCACATCTGTTCATCCATAGACCTCCAGTGAAAGATGAGACTGCTCTTTCCTCTGTCTGTCTCCTCCATCTGCCATTGCTGCCTGACCAGTCATGGGCTGGGGACTCTGGGGACTGCACAGTCTCACCTTACCTCCAGATGGCCTCCGGAGAAAGGCAGCACAGGGAAGAGTACAACTCAATTTTTCTCAATTATTGTTAATGACCAATTAGAGCTAGTCCAATAACAAAATACCCTTACTAATTCTACCTTAATTTAAAAAGAACAGAGTCTTCTTTAAGGGACATACCTAGGACCTCTGGGAAAGCATCTCCCTCATGTCTCACTTGGAACTTTGGTCAGTTATTAAGACTTCTAAAGAACCATGAGAAGAGAAAAATACCTCTGGGATAAAGTGCATATTTAGTGAGCATCTGCCACAGGTGGGGTGTGGGGCATTATTCTTGCAACTGAAGGAGATGCAGGAGCATCAGCTAAAGAAGTGTCAGCTGTGGGGAATTAGGGAGACCTTGCTTAGTGCAGGAGGTAGGACTGAGGAGGGAGAAAGCTATTTCTGAAAAGTGGTTGGCTAGCTACAAATGAAGACTCCCTACCCCTTCTGCTGACCCAGTTGTTCAAGATGACCCCATCATGGAACCATCAACCACATCTCAGACCTGAGGAAGCATTCTGACTTTGTGTGAAGTCTCAATTCTTCTCCCCATTTAGGCTCAGATATCTGGAATACTCGCCACTGCCTCTCCCTCTTTTCCTCTTTCTCTCCCATCTGTATTTGCATCCACCCGTTAACCCTTTCTTGCCACTAGGCATTCATGCTCCCATACTACATGCCAGGAATTTATGTGTTTATCCATTGCAAAACCCAGCGTGGTGTGGCCTTGGGATGAGCTGTGTCTGAGTTTGAATTGTGGCTCCCCCATTTACATCAGGCAAATTCTTGAGCAGTGAAAAAGACATTGATCAAGATTGAGGGAGCTCTTTCCCCTTCTCTCCCTGTCCTGGTTCATCAGAAAAAAAGTCTAAAGAAATCCAGGTGCCTGGCTGGCAATGCCATCTCATCATAGGAAGCAAGGCCAGTTGGTGGGAGATGGGAGCAGATGATGGAAAGAAGGGAAAAGAGGTTGGTCAGGCAGCCCAAGGGTGCTGATTCTCAGGGGTGGGTGAAGCTTGGGCAAGAAGCTCACAACAGATGTCCCAAAATGGCAAGTCCCTTCTTATACCACCCCCAAGACACGGGACACTGCTGGAAGGATCACAGATGGAGTCTCAGTCATTCAAAGAAGAAAAAGGGCAAGGAACTGGTGAGACAGCTGGGCTGAATCAGAACTGTTATGTTAACCCACACTTACGCATGCTTCAACACCACTGCAGAGCCTGCTTTCAGATAAGAGGACACAGTAGAAGTCCTTTTTAAATTTCCTGTTCCTTTGACCAACTGCATTTCTCCTCCAAACTGAAGTGAGGGCTGCTATTTGTTGACAGTAGCAGGCACTTTCTGTGTACTGGTTGCAATTGTTTTCATCTTTGCAATAACCCTGAGGCAGAAATTATTATTTGTATTTCAACACTGAGAAAGTTGAGGCTAAGAGGAATTCAGTAATTCTCTTCAGGTTACCCAACCAACCAATTTGAATCCAAGGCTTTGTCTTACCTCAAAGCCTGCTCTGTCGTTTAATTCATTTGTTTTCTCATCTATTCACCCACAGATGTAAGGAAGACAGAAAACTTTCCTGCTCATAGGGACTTTCTTTATAAAAGGAGAGGTACAGCTAGCTGTTAAACAAACAGATAAAAAGTTATTTTATATCATGATACATTTTATGAAGCTAAAACATGAATGGGATAACAATGGAGAATGTTTTATACTGAGTACCCCAGAAAAGTCTAAAGATTTAGCATTTGAGTTGACACATAAATGAGAAGTAGTTGTCAGTCTATGAGAAGACCTGAGGCAGAGATCTTCTACCCATGTCCTATCTCATGTCATCCCATCCCATCCATCCCATCCTATCCCATCCATCGCCATGCCATGCCATGCCATGCCATCCCATCCATCCCATCCCATCCCATCCATCCCATCCCATCCAATACCATCCCATCCCATCCCACCCCATCCATCCCACCCCACCCCACCCCATCCCATCCCATCCCATCCCATCCCATCCCATCCCATACCATCCCACCCCATCCATTTCATCCCATCTCATCCCATCCCACCCCATCCTGTCCCATCCCATCTCATCCCATCCCATCCCATCCCTCCCCTCCTGTCCCATCCCGTCCCGTCCTGTCCCATCCTATCCTATCCCATCCCATCCCGTCCCATCCCATCCCATCCCTCTCCTCCCATCCAGTCCCATCCCGTCCCATCCCATCTTGTCCCATCCCATCTTGTCTCATCCCATCTATCACATCCTGCCCCATTTCGTCCATCTTGTCCAGTCCAGTCCCGTCTCATCCCATCTCATCTCATCACGTTCCATCCCATCCCATCCCATCTCATTCCATTTCATGTCATGACATTCCATTCCATTTAATTCTGTTCAATTTCCTCCCACAACAGAAAACCTGAACTCATATTCTTATAGAGACACAATGGCCCTCTTTTCAATCTAATCATTGAGTTCTCACACAGTCATGGAAACATAGAAGTCAAGACTGTGAGGGGCCTTATGTGGCATTTCATTCCATGACGTATCATATTTCAGTGCAAGGCTTTGAAACTTACAATTGTTGTATACTATTTAATAAGGCACTGTCAGGAAGGAAAGCATGTATTTTTGGCCCATTTTTTCAGCTAAAAAGCAGAAACAGAGGGATTCTCCTCCACGGACAGTTGCCCCTTTCAGGGCAGCTCTTTGTACTTAGAATTACTTACTCACTGGGCAGGACAGGGACTGTGCTTATTGACTGTGCCTGGCACATAGTAGGAACTCAAGGGCCTTTAGCCAAATAGGGGCCCTGAGATTGTAAAGTCTTTCCTGTCTGCACAGAACCCTGTAATGCCCCCTTCCTCTTCACCTGCAGAGTAAATCTACCTTCTGGGGAGCTTACTGTGCCTTAGAGTTATGCTTCTCCTCTTTCCTTCACCAGAATTACCTGATGCATGCTCAGTCCCTGTAAAACTTGAGAGATGTTAAATTTTAAAATGTATCTATTTATATTTGTTTATTCCAAGGTCACACCCCCCCCAAAAGTATTTGAAATGGATTAAAATTAAAGCTTCTAACACAAAAATATTAAAATATAATATAAAATAGAGACTCTTGGGCAAGGTAAAAGCAACAGGCTACATGCTAATCCAAAAGGAATTATCTCTCTACTTTCCCTCCTGTTACAGTGAAGAAACTATTTATGAACAGTCTTACGTAAGGCTGGCTTCCACTTCTGTTCACTAGACACCACACCCTCTTACAGATTCAAGGAATCATTTCACAAATTCTCTTCTTTCCATTGGGAGTAATCCAATTTTCCCCTTTAAATTGGATCACTCCCAACAGCATGTATGTAAATTCTAATTTTGGTCATCATTAAAAACAAAAACAAAACCCAAAGCTCTCTCAAACCTACATTATTTTCCAGCTACTGACACATTTTCCTGCTTTTGAAAAGACTTCTGTTAGTGCCTACACATTTAGGATTCATCTATTAATATTTAGCATTAGATAATTTCCTCCTTATCTCTCAGTTTATTCCTTATTTTGAGATAATGTGATATATGTCAGATATTTGTCTGGCGTTTTCCTGATATTAATACAGCCATGCTAGCTTTCTGTTGTATTTATATGGTATACTTTTTTCTCATTCGTTTACTTTTAGCATATTCATTTTTAATTGAATTTCTTATAAAGTTTGTAGAATACTGTTGGGACTTGTTTTTAGAATTAATCTGACCACATGTATCTTTTAACTTGTATGGTTAGATCATTTATGTTTAATACAATTATCGATATGGTTGAATTTCAAGCTAGTTGTTTTCTATTAGTTTCATCTGTTTTTGTTTCTTTTGCTTTCTTTTACTGTCTTCTTTTGGATTACTTTTTCTTTTTCTCTTTTTTTTTGAGACGGAGTTTCGCTGTTGTTACCCAGACTGGAGTGCAATGGCATGATCTCGGCTCATCGCAACCTCCGCCTCCTGAGCTCAAGCAATTCTTCCGCTTCAGCCTCCTGAGTAGCTGGGACTACAGGCGCGCGCCACCACGCCCAGCTAATTTTTTGTATTTTTAGTAGAGATGGGGTTTCACCTTGTTGACTAGGATGGTCTCGATCTCTTGACCCCGTGATCCACCCGCCTCGGCATCCCGACTTTTTCTATGTGTGTGTTTCCATTTTATATCTTCTATTGGCTTATTATTTAAACCTCTTTACAAATGTTTTAGTAGTTGCCTAGTGTTTGCAAATTTGTATCTTTACTTTATTACTTTATCACAATGAGACTTCCGATAATATTATATTGTTTCACATGTAATGTCAAAACCTTAAAACGGTATGTTTCCAATTTCTCCCTCCCACATTTTGTGCTGTTTTTGACATATATTTCACTTTTACTTAAGTTGTAAATACACAATACATTGTAGCTAATTTTGCTTTAGAGAGTCAGTCATTTTTTAGAGCAATTAAAATAAAAAATGTTTTATTTACCTTAATTTTAATAATTTATAAAGATCCTAATTTCCTTGTGCATATCCAGATTCATATCTGGTACCATATTCCTCTGTCTGATTAATTTTCTTTAATATTTATTGTAACACAAATCTTTCTCTTTTTTTGAGATGGAGTCTCACTCTGTCACCCAGTGTTGCAGTGGCATGATCTTAGCTCACTACGACCTCTGCCTTCTGGGTTCAAGTGATTCTCATGCCTCAGCCTCCTGAGTAGCTGTGACTACAGGCATGCACCACCACGCCTGGCTAATTTTGTGTATTTTTAGTAGAAACAGGGTTTGCCATGTTGGCCAGGCTGGTCTCAAACTCTTGATCTCAGGTGATCTGTCCACCTTGGACTCCCAAAGTGCTGGGATTACAGGTGTGAGCCACCATGCCAGGCCATGTTACACAAATCTTCTGATAATGAATTCGCTTAGCCTTTATTTTTTAAATGACATCATTTCACTTTTATTATTGAAAGAGATATTTTTGCTAGGCATCTAATTCTAAACTAAGAGAATATTTTGTTTTTTCATTTAGTGCTTTAAAGGTGCTACTCCAGTGTCTTCTGGGCTGCATAGATTCTGAGGAGGAATCTGCTGTAATTTATATCTCCTCTTGTTTATGTAATTTTTTTTCTCTTTTCTCTTTGGTTTTCAGCAGTTTGAATATTATAAATATAGTTTTAAAAATATTTACCTTTTGGGGTTCTTTGGTCTTCTTAAATCAGTGGTTTGATATCTTTCACTGTTTGGAAAAATTCTTGGTTATTATCTCTCTAAATGTTTTAAATATTTTGTTTACTCACTCTTGTGCTTTAGGAAATTTTTGAAATATATGTTAGATGACTTGGTATTGTCCCACAGTTCTTTGATAAGCTGTTGTGCCTTTAGTTTTTATTAGTTTTTTTCTTTGTATTTCTGTTTGCATGATAACTATTCATCTATCTTCACATTCACTATTTTGTTTCCTTAGCCATGTACAATGTGCTAATGAGCCCATAAAAGGTGTTCTTCATATTTGTTGTTGTGTTTTCTTTTTACTTCTAGCATTCCAATTTGACTCTGTCTTATAGCTTCTCTCAGCTGAAATTCTCTATCAGTCATGGATATTGTCCAGCCTTCCACCAGAGCCTTCGATATATTAATCAAATAATTTAAAATTTTTGTTTGACAGTTAAAATGTCTGGGCCACCAAGAGTCTAGTTTTGTTCATTTACAAAGATTCTTACAATAGGTTGTTTTTATGTGCCTTTTGTGTGTGTGTCTCTTAAGTTTTGATTGAACACTAGGCAGTCTGCATAGAGCAGCAGGGACGGGGTAAATAGTATTTACGTCTAGAATCAGCAGGCTTCTTCCTCTAAGCTATTGGTGTGTGGGTTTGAGTCAATCTAGTCAGAAGTTGTTGATATAGTTATCTTCAGCGCACAAATGGTTTCACATTTCTCTCTTCAAAGTGTGTTACCTTACGCTAAGGATGGCAGCTGGGATGCTGGGGGCTTTTCTCAATGTTCTTGCTGTATCCTCAGATGTCTGTGACATAGGGGGAGTTTCTTTCCATGTTGTTATCCTTTCCATGTGCCGAAATACTGTTGATGGTTAGTGTTTCTTAGCCCATCAGTGGGTGGGGATGTATGGAGTTATCTGTTTCTTAGGTTCAGTCTCACTCTTAGGGCCCCCCCGCCCCGACCCGTGCCTGGATTTCAGGGTTGATGCTTTCTCATTGGGTCTGGCCTGCTTTTCCCATGGCAGCCAAACTCTGCTTTGCATCTTCAGTGGTTCTTTCATGTGAGAGTTTTGTGCTGCTTTTCTGGTGATTAGTGACCTCTAATGGCATTGACAGAGAATCCAGGGCCCAGGACTGTTTTCCATTCCTTCCTCTGGGTAGAAGGTTTATTCTTTAATTTTCTCCCAGCAGCAGAGTCTATGCCTTTCCCACAGGACTGCTGCTGTCTTCCTTCAGGATGGCACCATGTTAGGAGGCTCTCTCCTATCTCCTGCTCTTCCTTCAAACTTTTTTTTTTTTTTTTTTTGAGATGGAGTATCACTCTGTCACCCAGGCTGGAGTACAGTGGCACAATCTTGGCTCACTGCAACCTCTGCCTTCTGGGTTCAAGCGATTCTTCTGCCTCAGCCTCCTGAGTAGCTGGGATTACAGGCATGTGCCAGCACATATGGTAATTTTTGCATTTTTAGTAGAGACGGGGTTTCACTATGTTGGCCAGGCCGATCTCAAGCTCCTGACTTCTGGTGACCCACCGAACTCGGCCTCCCAAAGTGTTAGGATTACAGGCGTGACCCACTGCACCTAACCTTCCTTCTGACTTTCTCGTGGCTGCTCAGTAGAGGCCTATGGGGAGAATTTCAATAGTGGGTGCAAACTCCCTTTTGTTTGTGTCTCACAGCATATCATACCTTCATTTTAGCCCACATTCGGCCTTTACCTGTTTGTTATTTTTTTAGCCACTTTGATATGGTACCCTGGATCTCTTTCTCCTGTGATCTGCCACAAGGGTGCCAGAGTTTAAGGTCTGTTTCTCCTTGGATTTCAGGCTACTTGGTAGCCTTATGTTCTGAGCTATCCGGTGGGTTCAGGAAAAGTTATAATTTTGTGGTTCATTCAGCTTTTTGTTGTTGTTAGCGTTGAAGTGATGCTTCATTGATGTAAACACTGTGTTCCAGATGCTTACATTCTAGGCTTGAGTTCTTTGTTTGTTTTATAGCAAAACACCTAGAAAGAGATGTCTGTACTCACATTCTGCAACATCCCTTTCCTCTCCATCTTGGACCTACTGCAATAAGGCAGTATCCTCAACCTTCCACAACAAACTGTATTCTAAGGTTACCAGTTAACTCTGTGCTGATACCTGCAGTAGTTAGTTTTGAGACCTTCCCTTACTTCACCTGTCAGCACCATTTTGCATGGATGGTTTCTCACTCCTTCCTCACTGCAAATTTTTTTTTTTAACTTAGCTTCCAGGACATCACATTCTTGAATTTCCCCCTACTTCAGTGGCTGCTCCTTTTTGATCATCTGTTTGGATTCCTTCTCTTTCGTGACCTCTAAACATTCAATGCCCGGAGCTCAGTTTCTGAACTTCTTTTCTTCTCTAACTATACTTATATTCTTTTTGTGATTTCAGCTAGTTTCAGAGTTTTAAAAAGCATCTCGCCACTGACAACCTCCTCTAAACTCCAAATTTATATACTACTAGACATCTCATTTGAATGCCTAAGAGACATCTTAATTTAACATGTCTAAAACCAGATCTTCCCCCAACAAACCTGCTCATCCTCCAGACCTCCCAACTTAGTAAATGTGTTCTCAGTAAAAGTCCTTCTAGCTCCACAGACCAAAAACCCTGGAGTCATACTTGGCACCTTCTTTCAGATCCCACATCTAATCCATCAGCAAATCTTGTTGACTCTACCTTCAAAACATATCCAGAACTAACTGCTTCTCACAGTCTCTACTGTTTTTACCCTTGTCCAAGCCACATTTACTTTGGCTTGGATTCATGTAATAGAATTCTAACTCTTCCTATTATCCTCTCCTATCTCATCTATTCTCAACAGTATACTCAGTAACACAAATCAATAATAATTATAATTAGTAATGTGATATTGGGCAGGCCACACCCTGGTCTCATTTCTCTCATCTGTATAATAGGAATATGGCCAGGTTCGATGGCTCACGCCTGTAATCCCGCACTTTGGGAGGCTGAGACAGGAGGGTCACTTCAGCCCAGGAGTTTGAGCTGCAATGAGCTATGTTTGTACCACTGCACTCCAGCCTAGGTGACAGAGGGAAGCCCCATCTATCCCTTTCTCTAAAAAGGAATGTGGGCAGAATTCTAACTGTAACCCAAAGTTATGGTTCCCTAGTTATTCAATCCAACATTAATCTAGGCAGTATTGTAAAGAGATTTTGCAGATGTAATTTATGTCCCAATGTAACTAATACTAATCTTAAGATATAGATATTTACTGGGTGGGCCTTACCCAATCAGGTGAGTTCCTTAAAAGCAGAAAGTTTTCTCCAGCTGATGGTAGAGGGAAAATTCAGAGATTTGAAGAGGGAAATTCAATTGGCCATTGCTGGCTGGGAAGATAGAGGTACCATGTCCCGAGGAATGTGGGTGGCCTATGGGGGCTTAGCGTGGTCCCGGATGACAGCCAGCAAGGGCCTCAGTCCTCCAGTCACAAGGAACTGAATTCAGGCAACAACCTAAATGAACTTGGAAGCAAATGATTCCTTAAAGCCTCCAGATAAGAGTGCAGTCTAGCCCATACCTTGATTTTAGTCTAGTGAGATCCCGAGCAGAGTGCCTGGAACCTGAAATCTGAGCCTGCCTGGAATTCTGACCTACAGAACTGTGAAATCATACATGTGTGTTGTTTTAAACCACTAACTTTGTGTAATTGTTCTACAACAAGAGTACACTATGCAAGGAATGAGATGCGGGTTCTTTTCATGGTAATTAATTCATTTTCAAAGATAGGTCATGGTGTCTTTTTCCTCTTCTTTTGTCATTTTTCTTATATCATTAAATAAAGTCAAAGATGTTAAAGTATTCTCTAGGATTTGACTTGACCCTGCCCTGTAGCTGGTTTGACTTAATGTACTACTTTCCCTCATGTTCTCTCATCTCAGCCTCACTGGAATCTGTGCCTCAGGACATTTGCACATATTGTTTCTGTGCCTAGGATGCATTTTCCCCCAGATATTTTCTTGTCTCCTTTCTCAGCTATCTCAGGTCTTTGCTCAAGAATCTGGGGCTTGATGTTTCATTAGCTCATTAGCGTAGAAAATCATCAGTCATGACCTCTTCAAATACTAATTTTAACGGATTATTTTTCTTATCTTTCTCTGGGAATTTAATTTCTATTAAATCTTTGTTGTTGTTAAGTCTTTTGATCATGTGCCAAATATATCTTAGGCTTTCTCTGTGTTTCCTTTCCTTTTGCCTTTCTATGATTTAATCTGAGCATTTTCTACTGACCTGTCTTCCTGTTCACTAGTCCTTTCTCCCCTACTATATATGCTGCTTATGTGCTTGTTTTCTGTTTTCTATACAAAAATACAAGCTCTCATAAAGCAGGAATTTGTATATGTTTTTCTTCCATGACTTCCTAGCCCCTAGAGCAGTGCTTGGTACAGAGGGTGCTTGATAAATATTTGGTTAATGAATAAAAAAAATGAATAAGTGAATGAATAGTATTCTGAGTCACTGAAGAGTAAATTTGGTTTAGATTTATTTATTTGGTGATAGAGGTAAAAGAGAAAACATGGTGAATTGAAATGTTCTTATTATCTGATGAAAGAAAAGATCCCAGTTACTCAAGAAATACCCACTTATTTCATGGAATGACATTCTTAGGAGAGTTTATTACTTGATGCTATATAAGAGCCATTTAGTGACATAAACAGTATATTAGGTGATACTTTCATAGTAGATGCAGAAGTGATTTTATATGATTTTCTTGGTGCAATTCTCAATACAGATTGAGAAAATCTAATTTAAGCTAGGAGGTAAGGATTAAAAAAACCCAAGGTAACTAGAATGGTGATATTTGTATTTCTACAGGTAACTCCTAGAAATGTAACAATTGAATCCGGTAACATTAGCAACAGAAACAACCCCCAAAATTAGCAGGATGACAAAACACAGGGTAGTGATCTCTCCGAGCCTCAGTTTTCTTTTTTGTAAGAGGGAAAAATGGGATCTTTACTCTTTCCAAACTGCTGTGGATATCAACGATAAAATTTTAAAAACCAGCTAATAAACAGCGGAATACATTTTTTGCCATGTACAAAATATTTTTTGTCTGCATTTTAATCAATTCTCACAAAGGTTCTATACTGCAAGTATTATTAGCACTCCATTTTCCAGATGAGGAAACCGATTCCGAGAGGTCTGGCAGCACAGCCTGCAAGCTGAGTGTGATACATACAGCTTAGCCTTCTGCCTCTCGATTCAGCCCTGGCAAAGGAAGGATTCTCAAGTGGTAGAAACTCAGATAGATCTGTAAGATTCTGGAAGACTTTCTTTCTCTTTTTTTTTTGAGTCCTGCTATGTTGCTTGGCTTGGCCTCAAGCTCGAGTGATCCTCCCATCTCAGTTCCGAGGTGCCAGGACTCTAGGGATGCACAAACATACTGGGCTTTGGTGAACTTTCTGATGCTCCTATACTTCATATGGACCTGGCTCATCTACTGTTGCAGATGTGGAAGTAGATAAAAAATCCCAGGAACTGGTTTCCCCTCAATACCAACCCCAAGCTCTTGGGACCAGATGAATTCCCCCTAGTTACGAGACCTCCACGCAAACTTCTATTTTTTTTTCTTAGATAAAAGAAAAAGACATTTTATTTTGTTTCTCAGGAATCAATATTTGATTTTTATTTGGAGCTGAATGTAAACCTCGCCCTGCCCCAATGTCTGACTCAATAAATTGACTTCATCCTTCAAAGTTTGCAATGGCCTCAGGCTACCAGAGTATGAGAAATGCCTTCACGAATATCAAATATATAGCAAGTATCTCTTTTAAAATGTTATAACTAAAATAGCCAGGACTCCAAGGAAACAGCCCTCCTTACCCTCGCAGCCTCCTTGCTGGAGGCTGTGGTGCTACCTAGGACTAATAGAGTCCTCCTTTCCCTGGAGGGAGGAGTGAGAGTGTGTAAGCCTGGAGCCCTTCAGGAGGCTTTTGAGCCCAGGACCCAGGATGGCATCCCTTCAGGGTTTTCTGCCACACTCAGGACCCCTGCCAGTGGCATTTTATCTCTACTTCTAAGACTAAGAAACTGGGAGCAGCTGAAACATTTGTTTCATGATCTAACAGATTGGTCACTATCTCAGACAAGCCAATTCTTTAGGAAAAAAATATGCCACGAAAATGCAATTACATGGAGCTGAAGCTAAAAGCCCCACAAAATACAATAATGATGGCATCATTTATTTTTCATCTTTCTTTGTGCCAAATGCCATATGTGCACTTCATATCCTTTATTTCGCTTGTGTCTCAGTTTCTGTGCAATATGCAAGATCCTTCTTTGTTTACAAAGGAGGAACAAACCTCTGAGAGGGGATGTGGCTTGCCCTGAAGTCACCTGATAGGCAGGTGGTAGAGTGGGATTTAAACCCACATTCTGTCTGATAACCAAAATGCTATTCTTTCCCTTTTGCTATTATTGTTATTAGTGGTAGTGGTAGTCACTGTTAGCATCTTATCATATGTGGTGGGCAGCTTCTAAGACGGCCCCAGTGATATCTGCCTCACGGCATTCGTGTTCTTCTTTTGGATGCGGGTTGCACTTAGTGACCGTCTTCTAACAAAAGAGATTCTGTAAAATGACGGGATGTCCCTTCTGAGATTATGTTACAAAGAGACTGTAGCTTCTGTCAGGGGTGCTTGCTCCCTTCCTGCATCCCTTTATAAATCCTTGTTCTGGGAGAAACAAGATGCCCGCTGGAGAAGCTCATGTGAAAGTAATGGATGCTTCATACAGCCAGTGAGGAACAGACCTGCCTACAGCCCCGTGAGAGCCTGGAGAGTCAGCCCAGTGCTGAGGTGACTGTAGCCACAGCTCCTACCTTGAGCACAGTTTTGTGAACGGCCCTGGGCCAGAACCACCTAACTAAGCATCTCTTAGAATTTTGGCCCACAGAAACTGGAAGATGATAAAAATGTATGCTGTTTTCAGTCATTAAGCTTTGGCATAATTTGTTATATAGCATTAGATAGCTATAGCATCTGTAAAATATTCCTTATACTAGTGCTATAACAATCACTGTTACTTTTTAACCTTTCACAATGTAAAGAGTACATTCTAAGTGCTTTACACGTAGAAACTCATATTATCCTTTTGATAACAATGTTCAATTTCTACGTTTCATAGATGAGGAGCAGAAACAGAAGTCAGGGAGCTGGGTCTAGAGTCTCTTACATCTGAGCTTTGACTGTGAAAGTGAGGCCTTATATGAGGTAATTTGCCTTTAAAAGAACACAATGAGAGGAATCCACTGTGTACTGGAAGCAATTGGGCCATAGCGTGGCTGTGCTGGATTCTAGGCACTGCACTCCAGGCTTCAGGCTGCAGGTGTGTTCAAGTCTTCTCCATGTCTCTCATCTTCCTAGGACCGGTAGATACCCAGGGAAGATGGCTTTCTTTATGTATCTCATTCTGGGGCTGTGCTGAGTGGGTGGTGGCTATCAGACCGAAGTTCTTCCAAAGCGGGAGTCTGAAGTTCCCTGAAGGACAAAAGGAAACCCAAGAGGAGGTCCTGTAACATCTCCTCTTGGGAATGGCACACTACCACATCTGCCTGCATTCCAGTTACTATGTAGACCAAATCGATATCAAAAGGGCAGGAAGTACCCTCTTTCCATGGAGGCAGGTGGGAGAAGGGAGCTGCTGAACAGTCATCCAGGCTTGCACACCCTGCTCTGCAGTTGAGGGAACACAGAGCTCCGGGGTGGTACAGCCAGTAATTAAGTGCTCTTCTCTGTGGCTTTAAATCCTATGTTTTTTTTTTCTTAAGAAAAACCTTCCTCGGTTCTAATATGGTAGGATTCTTTGGTTCTGTATGCAAAGAAGATAGATTAGAGCTAGCTACAAGGTACTCAGAGAAAAGTCAGGAAAGGCTGAATTAGTTAGAAAAGGAACTTCCTCTGGGAACAACACTTAAGGACCAGTTTGATTTGAGTAAATGGAAGAGCATGGAGGCAGAGCCAGTGGTGTACAAGGGAAGTGAGAAGTGCTCAGGCCACCAAAGAAGACCTTGACAGAGAATGTGGCATTACCCTGGCAGAAGGAAGTGGAATGAGCTCCCTAGGAAGAGGAGTCACTGGCACAGAGGCAGGAATCTCTTGGGTTATTCTGTGGCTGCGTGGAAGATGGGAAATGTGAGCATGGCATGGTGGGAAGCTCCACAAGGAAGGTAATAACTCACCTGAATGATTAAAACAAACCTTCCATTCTTTTTCCTCCACACCTTCTGTAATCTAGGAAGCCAGAGGGAAGAGTCTTGGAGGAATTATTCAAAAGAAAGATGACTTTGTTGAGTTTGATGGACATGCTTGCTGAATTCATTTATTCTTTCACTCATGAAATATTTATTCTTTCAACATACAGTTTTGAGTCTCTTTTAGGTACTAGGTAATTGCATAACATGCTGAGAGAATATAAAACCAATGAATAAGGATGTGGGTCTTCCCCCAGGGAACCCACAGTCAAGTGGGGGAGATATATGTAAACAAGCAGTAAAATATACTGTAGTAAATCCTATAATAGAGGTTAGTAAAGAGCACTGTGGGAGAAGCTAAGGGCCTCAGGGAATTGCTGAGGAACTAGAGGAGGTGATAGAGAATGCCTGAAAGATGGGGAAGACCATGGCTGGGCTCCAAAGAAAGGAGCACTGCAGACAGAGAGAGCTCTGTGTGCAAGTGTGTGCAGGCAGGAAATGTCACTGCAAGTTCTGGCAGTAGTAAGTTCAGTGTGATGGGAATGTAGAATCCTGACAGGGAGAGAGGGGTGAACTAGTGAGTGGTAGGAATACACCAAGAGCAGGTAGGTAGGACAGTCTGTAGCATAATGTGACTTCCTACCCACGACCTCACAATGCCGGCACTCAATGTTTTTTATTTTTCTTTAGTCTGTGTGTGTGTTCATGCGTGTGAGTGTGTGCGTGCGCGTGTGCGTGTATGTATGTGTATGTGTGTGTGTGTGCATGTGCGTGTGTGTGTGTGTATGTGTGTGTGTGCATGTGTGTGTGTTTTGCTATGACTGAGTGCATGGATTTGATGCACACTGCTGCTGCTGATCACCTTTGATTTAATATTCCTTCCTACACCTTAAGGCTATTAGGAAACCCACCAAAGACCTCACTCTGTTGAGTTAAAGTCAATTTCTTTCACTTTTTCTTAGGGCTTTGGTTTTATTAGAAAAGCTAATGAAAAAAATATAGTTTTTAAAAAATGCAAATATTCTCTCTCATGGACCTTATGACCCTTTGGACTTTGAGGTTTTATTCTCGTCTCCAATATGCAAGATATGCCTGAGGAGGTGGCAGGAGACTTCATTGAATGAATCAGGGAAAGGGAAAGACATCTTCCAGGCTCTGTGCAAGGTGCTTGGAATGTGGGATTTTCTATAATCCTCCTAGCATCTCTTAAAGGTAGGTATTACTTTTCCCAATTTTCAGGTAAGGAAGTCCAGGCCCAGGGAGGTTTCTGTGATGTTTCACAAGGTTACATGCTTAGGAATAGACAAAGCTGGGGGGTCTGGACCCATGCTTTAAACTCAGCGCTCAAGTTCTTCTTGTTAATTCTGCTGATGTCCTCTCATTTATCCAACAAAAGCTGCTACACTTTCAAGTAACTTGCTGCTACCTAAAGCTCACCAAACCTGGATCAGAAACATTGCTCAACAACAACAATCACGACAACAACCACAGTGACAATGACAAAAAACCCATAGCCACTGCAACGTATCGTGTCTTACTTTTATGAAGAACTACCCCAAATCACTTTTATTCTGTATCCTCTCAACCCCGTGCAAGGATAGCAGAGCTGTGATTAGTATCTTCCTTGTTTAGAGGGGAAAGCTATTGGAATATCAGGAAAGTAAATTTTATATTTGCTGTTTTTTGAAGTAGTTAGATAACTTTGGGGCCACAAGATTCAAAGTAGCCTCTATAAAGCATTGTGAACAGCGAAGAGCAGAAGTTTAGGGGTCAGGGAAACTTAAGAGCTGTGTGACCTTAGGTAAGTCACAAACATCTTTGATCCTGAAGTCCCACATCTTGTAAAGTGAGTATAAAAATAATTACTACTTTGTGTTAGGCCACATTAAACAAACTGACTTTTGAGACTGTCAGAATACAGCAACCTTTGGACCAGGGAAGGAACAAGAACCCTGAGGCTTTCTTTCAATAGATTAAACTAGGCATCTGTTTCCTCTCTTTACTCAAACCCTTAAAATGAAAGTAAAGAAGTAGAAAAATGCATGAATCCACAAAAAATGAAAAACAGAAGAGGTGTAATATAAGGCGAAAGGTGACAACAAATGTCTGGATGTTTAAAAGTTGAAGAAAGAGTTAGCAAAACAATGTAAGTCAAGTGCTAAGAGCCTGGCAATAAAGGATAGTTGCGTTGCCCCAACAGAAACTCAGGCGTGCTCCAGAACTGGAGGAATGAGGGACAGAGAAACGTGAGACTGAAAACAGCGGACTCATGAGTCTGTAGGAGAAGCAGCAAGCTTTTCCTCAGATGCCATCCCCTTCCCCTCACAATCGGGTAATTTTTCCCCTCCACTGGAAAAAGGTTTATTCTGCAGAAGTGGCCGTAGATGCTGGACACCAGGAAATGCAGAGAAGGGAATGAAAGAGCCAAACTCTCCCACCTTCTTTATTGTTGGACACTAAGAAGGTAGAAGAGACTGAATAGCCCCAAATAAAATGCTTGTAGATTCTGGCATATTTCATTCCCCCAGCAAACTGCTAAAACTCCATCTAACCATCCTACAATGAGTGAAACACAGCTGTTAACATGCCCCGCCCATCCCCGCAGAAATCTGACAGCATTATAGTGCTTTCCTCTTAAATATATAGGCAAGATAGAATTATCATGCATTTGAAGGCAACTTTCAATAAGATAGAACAAAGATGAGGGGGAAAAGTAACTCAGAGAAAGGGGAAACAATACGAGAAGCAGAAAAAAACTTCAAAATAACTATAATTTCCCCCAAAAGCAAAAAAGATAGTACATCCATGAAACAGGAATAGAAAACTATGCATTTAAAAAAATCTAAAAGCAAGGAAAAGAAGTTTAAAGTTAAAAACATTATTGGGGAAACATGTTATTCAAAGGAAGAGCTGAAAGAGTAAGTAAATTTAGAAAGTTCAACTTTCTAAACTGGAAATGGAATAGAGATGAAATGGAATAGAGATGGAAAAATGGAAGAAGAAACACGAGTAAATTGGAGAATCAGTGCGGGGAGCCCAGTATCTGATTTAGAGCCACAGAGAGGAAACAAAAGTATTTTAAAAAAGATGTGGAGATTTCTGCTTCAGGAAGATGGCGTAGGTGTGCTGTTTCCCATTACTCCCACTGACAGCCAAAGACTCTAGATATTGTATATAAAACAAAAATGAGAATAATCTACAAGGCAGAGAGAAAAGGACAGACAAGCTAGGGGAACTGTTGGGACTTGGGACCCAAGCAAAGACGGTGAGTTCCCTGAGTTTTTTCTGCCTCATATACCCCATATTTAGAGTTGAAAAGGCTGGTGATCCAGAAATTATAGTAGGCACAGATAAAAAATATCCCAACAAAAGTCTTATCTGTTTAGCCAAAGAATCAGAAAGAGTCAGCCTAGAAAGACAGAAAGCCTTTAGCCAATCAATGCTTCACTCCAGCTAAACACCACAGAAAAAACTATGGCCCTGCCACACCACTGATACCAAAATAGACTAAGTGGGGAGACTTGGCCTCCACTTTCATAGGGCTATAATGAGAAATGGGACACCCCAACATTCCAGCTAAGTGGTATCAGAGAAGGCCAAGTGAGGAGCCTGGACTTTCATTCTTGCTGGCTGGAAATTCATACCTTCCTGCCCCACTTGATGTCAGTGGAGACCAGGTGGGAAGCCTGGATTCCTCGACTCAGCCAGCAGTAAGGAGACTCTCCTCTCTTTTCCTGCTGGGATGGTGCCAGAGGAAACCTATGGAAAGTTAAGACTTTCATCATTGCCCAGCAACAATGAAGCAACCCCCATTAGGGTGTTGGTTGAGATCACATGGTGCTCTGGAACCCCATGCCTATTCAGCTGTAGCAAAGAGCCCCTGACTTGGGTGTCAATGAGGATGAATCAGGAATCTGGACTTTAAGTTCCAGTGGCAGTAATGAAATGGGGTGTCAGTTCCCTCCTTCTCCTGCTGGAGCAGTGCCCAAAAAAGTCACCTAAAACAGAAGGTTTAAATAAGATCCAAAGTGTCATAATATAATGTAAAAATGTCCAAGTTCAATAAAAAAATCAGTCACCATACCAAGAACCAGAAAAATCTCAAACAGAATGAAAATAGAAAATATATGCTAGCAACGTGATGATGAGATGACAGAGATGTTTAATTATCTGACAAAGATTTTAAAGCAGCCATGATAAAATATGCCACAATAAACAATTAGAAGGACTCTTGAAATGAATGAAAAGACAGAACCCCTCAGCAAAGAAGAAGTTTCAGCAAATACTAGGAGTTATAAAGAAGAACCAAATGGAAATTTTAGAATTGAAAAGATGTAATCAAGATAAAATGCTCAGTGGACTGTCTCAACAGCAGAATAAAAGGGACAGAGAAAAGACTCAGTGATCTGGAAGATGAAATAATGGAAATTACCTAATCTGAACAACAGAGATAAAATAGACTGATAAAAGAAAGAAACAGAGTCTCAGGGACCTATATAACCATAAAAAAGATAGAACATTTGTGATATCACAGCCTCACAGAAGGATACACTAAAATCGAAAGAAGAGAGAAAGAATAAAAAGAGAAAGATATTGAAAAAGTACTTGAAAAAATAATGGCTAAAAAATTCCCAAATTTGGCAAGAGACATTAACTTACAGATTCAAGAAGGGATGTGAACCCCAAATAGGATAAACTCAAGGATATCTATACCAAGACACATCATAATTAAACTTCTAAACACGAAAGACATTCTGTTCATGGTTTCCTTTGCTGTACAGCAACATTTTAGTTTAGTGTAATCTCATTAGTCTATTTTTGCTTTCATTGCCTGTGTTTCAGGGAGTCTTATCCAAAAAATCTTTGACAGATCAATGCCATGAAACATTTTCCCTATGTTTTCTTCTAGTGGTTTCATAGTTTCAGGTCTTACATTTAAGTCTTTAATCCAATTTGAGTTGATATTTCTATATAGTAAGAAATAAGGATCTAATTTGATTATTTTGCATGTGGATATACAGTTTTCCTAACATCATTTATAGAAAAGACCATTCTTCATTTATTGTGTGTTTTTGGTACTTTTGCCAAAAATCAGTTGGCTGTAAATGTACAAATTTATTTCTGAGCTCTCTTTTCTGTTCCATTGGTCTATGTGTCTTTTTATGTCAATACCATGTCGTTTTGGTTACTATCACTTTGAAGTACATTTTGAAGTCAGGTAGTGTGATGCCTCCAGTTTTATTCCCTTTATTCAGGATTGTTTTGGTTATTCAAGATCTTTTTGTGGTTCTATGCAAATTTTAGAGTTATTTTTCTGTTTCTGGGCAGAATATCATTAGTATTTTTACAGGGATTGCATTAAATATGTATATCACTTTGGATAGTGTGGACATTTAAACAATATTAATTATTCTAAATCCATTAACATGAGATAAGTCTCCATTTATTTGTGTCTTTTTCAATTTCTTTCATTCATGTTTAATAATATGTATTGTAAAGATCTTTCATGTTCTTGGATAAATTTATTCCTAAGTATTTTATTTTTTGTGGCTATTATAAATGGAATTGTTAAAGAATGAAAGAAAATATTTCCAAACTATACATTACACGAAGGGTTAATATTCAAACTATATAAGGAACTCAAACAACTCCATAACAAAAACAAACAAAAGCCAAATAGCCCAATTAAAAGCTGGGCAAAAGACATAAATAGATATTTTTCAAAAGAAGACATATAAATGCTTAAAAAATTAGATAAAAAATGCTTGATATCACTTATTATTAGGAAAATGCAAGTCAGAACCACAATAATATTTTGTGTCAACCCAGTTTGAATGACTAATATAGAAAAGATGAAAGATGATAAATTATTCTGTTATAAAGACACATGCACATGTATGTTTACTGAGGCCCTGTTCACAATAGCAAAGACTTGGAACCAACCCAAATGCCCATCGATGATAGACTGGGTAAAGAAAATGTGGCACATATACACCACGGAATACTATGCAGCCATAAAAAAGGATGAGTTCATATTCTTTGCAGGGACATGGATGAAGCTGGAAACCATCATTCTCAGCAAATTGACACAAGAACAGAAAACCAAACACTGCATGTTCTTACTCATAAGTGGGAGTTGAACAATGAGAACTCATGGACTCAGAGAGGGGAACAACACACAATGGGGCCTGTTGCGGGGTGGTGGGACTTTCTTTGGTTCTATGTAAGTTTTAGAATTGCTTTTTCTAATTCTGTGAAAAATGGCATTGCTAATTTGATAGAAATTTCATTGAATCTGTAGATTGTTTTGAGGAGTAGAATCATTTTAACAATATTGATTCTGCCTATTCATGAACATGTAATGTTTTCCCATTTGTTTTCATTATCTATGATTTCTTTCATCAGTGTTTTGTAGTTCTCCTTATAGATGTCTTTCACCTACTTGGTTAAATGTATTCATAGTTTTTTTTTTTTTTTTTTTTGATTATAAGATGGGTCTCTTGAAGACAGCCGATGGTTACGTCTTTTTTTTTTTTAAATTTAATTTGCCAGTCTGAGTCTTTTAAGTGGAACATTTAAGCCATTTACATTCAAGGTTAATATTGGTATGTGAGGATTTTTTCCCATCATAGCATTGTTAGCTAGTTGTTTTGTAGTCTCGATTGTGTGATTACTTTATAGAATCTGTAAAAATTGTTTTGTACTTATGTGTACTTTTATGGTTGCAAGTATCATTCTTTTGTTTTTATGTTTGGAACTCCTCTGAGCATTTCTTATAGGATCAGTCTGGTGGTGACAAATTCCCTTAGCATTTGCTTATCTGGGAGGGTCTTTATTTCTACTTCATTTATGAAGCTATGTTTGGCAAGATATAATATGTTTGGCTGGCTTTTTTTTTTCTTTAAAAAGGTGAAGAATATGTCCCAGTCTCTTCTGATTTATAAGATTTCTGCAGAGAAGTCCTGTGTTAGTCTGATGGGGTTTCCTTTATAGGTAGTTTGGCCATTTTCTCTAGCTGTCTTTAAGATTTTTTTTTTCTTGTTGGCCTTGGATAGTCTAATGACTATATTCCATGGTGATAATCATCTTGTATAGTATCTTGAAGGTGTTCTCCAAATGTCTTGTATTTGGATGTTGACCTCTCTAGCAAAATTTGGAAAATTTTTCAGATTTATTCCTTCAAATATGTTTTCCAAGTTGCTTAATATTTCTTCTCCCAGAAATGCCACTAAATTCATTTTTTGGTTTACATAACCTCGTATTTCTTTAAGACTTCTGTTTTGTTTCAATTCTTCTTTCTTTATTTGTCTGATGGGTTAATTGGAAAGATCAGTCTTCTATCTCTGAAATTATTTCTTCTGTTTAGTCTAGTCTACTATTAACCTTTAACATGTTTTTTGAAATTCCTTTAGTGAATTTTTTGATTTCAGAATTTCCATTTTTATTTTAAATATAGGTTGCTTATCTTTCATACCCCAAATTGTTTTTCTAATTTCTTTGCATTGATTTTCAACTTTTTATTGGATGTCAGTGAATTTTCTTACAATTCATATTTTGAATTCTTCATCTGTCATGTCATATATTTTTTTTTACTTTGGTTGGGATCCATTGCTAGAGAGCTAGCACAATTGTTTGGAGTTATCAAGACACCATGTATTCTTTTACTGCCAGAGGTCTTGCACTAATTTCTTCTCATTTGGAAACTTCTCTGGGAAGAGTAGTAACTTAAATCTTTGGAGGGGAAATGTAGGGTCAGAACTGCCACACTAAGCCTCCAACAGGGCACTGCCTAGTGGAGCAGAGGGATGGGGCTCCACACTCCAGACTCCAGAATGGTAGATTCACTGGCAGCTTGCGTCTTGAGCCTGGAAAAGCGATAGGCACTCAACTCCATCCTATGAGAGTAGCCATGGGGGCTGCAAAGCCACAAGAGTGGAGCTGCCCAGGGCAGGGGGAGCCCACCACTTGCATCACTGTGCCCTGGATGCAGAACATTGAATCAAATAAGATTATTTTGAAACTTTAATTATTTTCCTGCTTGGTTTCAGACTGATGTGGGACCTATTGAGCCTTTCTTTTTGCCACTTTCTCCCTTTTGGGATGGGAATGTCTACCTTATGCCTGTACATGATTGTATCTTGGTTATAAATAACTTAGTTTTGCTCTCACAGTTTCATAGGTAGAAGTAATTCATCTCCAGGTGAGATGTTGACCTGGGATTTTGGACTTGAGACTTTTGAGTTAAGTCTGAAACAAGTTATAACTTGAGGGGGGGACTATTGTAAAGGCATGATTATATTTTGAAATATGAGAAAGACATGAGATTTGGGGGGCTGGGAATGAAATGATATGGTTTGGATGTTTCTTTTCTCCAACTCTCCTGTTAAAATGTGGGGCTGGGTGGAGGCAATTGGAACCTGGGTCATATTCCTCATGAATGGCTTAGCACCATCCCCTTGGTGATAAGTGAATTCCTGCCCTGAGTTCATGTGAGATCTGGTTGTATAAAAGAAAGAATATGGCTCTCTTTCTCTTGCTCCTGTTCTTGGCATGTGATGTGTTTACTCCCACATCACCTTTAGTCATGGCTGTAAGCTTCCTGAAGCTCTAACCAGAAACAGATGCTGGTACTCTGTTTCATAAACAGCCTGCAGAACCATGAGCCAATGAGGCTTTTTTTCTTGATAAATTGCCCAGCCTCATGTATTTCTTTATAGCAATGCAAGAATGGTCTGACATACCATGGTAACCTGACTAGATGCTCTGTACCTGAAGCAAATAAAGAAGGGTAAGATAGAAATACAGTAGACGTGCTTGTCCTCTTGGCCCTTTTCCTTTGGTTCCTCGTTTTTATGAAGACTGGGTGGTAGTAATAGAGCAGATCCATGTACCACCTTAATGATCCTGTTTTTCTCCTTTATGACCTGCTGAGGGCTAAGTGATTGAAAAACAGGTGTGTTAAAATTTAGCCGCTAGCACAGCTATACCAATAAAGAAGAACAGGAGAAAAAATTTAGCCCCCATAGATGGTTTTTACATCTGACCAAAGGAGGAATCATTTATTGCTGCCTCTGCTCTGGTACAGGCTAAGATTTCTGATTTGCACCATGCTGCTTTCATAATTTGAAAGTTTCTGCCAACAGGTAGATAATCCTTTATGTGTCATGGAGCTGAAATTCACAAAGCACCAGCTGCCTTGTGTGCAGAGAAGCAAAGGACATCCCCATTTTATAGAATAAAAAAGGAGATTTAAAATTATCCATCTAGCAAAAATTTGTAAATAGATACCAAGTATGAAGTGGGCACTTTTCCAAGCATCCAGATATGGTGAATAAAGTCAAGATTCTTGTTTTCCAGAGTTCAAGGTGTTGTAGGTAGAGAAAGAAGAGAAAGCTGTTACAGTGCTGTAAGGTAAATACAGTGATAGAGATGCTTTGGATGTCATGTGGGCACAGGAGAGGGATGCAGATCCATCCATTAATTCATTTATTCAACAAATATTTATTTAGAACTCAGTGACAAATACTGGCTGGATGCTGGAGATACATCTGAGAATAAACTACACTTAGTCCTTGGATTCACAAAACTTAAAATCCAGTGGTTCTTGGCTATGCATTGGAATCACCTGGGGAGGTTTAAATATCCTGATACCCAGACCTACTGCATATTGTGATGAGAGAGACGTGTCTGGTTAGTGTTGCTCTAAAGGAATACCCATGGCTGGGTAGTTTATAAAGAAAAGAGGCTTATTTGACTCACAGTTCTGCTAGCTGAAAGGTTGAAGATTGGGAATCTTGGCTGGGTGTGGTGGCTCACGTCTGTAATCCCAGCACTTTGGGAGGCCATGGTGGGCAGATCACAAGGTCAGGAGTTCGACACCAGACTGATCAACATAGTGAAACCCTGTCTCTACTAAAAATACAAAAATTGGCCAGGCATGGTGGTACACACCTGTAATCCCAGCTACTCAGGAGGCTGAGGCAGGAGAATCACTTGAACCCAGGAGGCAGAGGTTGCAGGGAGCCAAGATCATGCTACTGCACTTCAGCCTGGGTGACAGAGCTAGACTTCATCTTAAAAAAAAAAAAAGAAAGAAAGAAAGAAAGAAAGATTGGGCATCTGGTGAGGGTCTCAGTCTCAGTCTCAGGCTGCTTCCACCCTTGGTGGAGGCGAAGGGGAGCTGTTGTGTGCAGAGATCATACGGTGAGAGAGAAAGCAAGAGAGAGAGTAGGGAGGTGCCAGGCTCCTTTTGACAACCTGCTCTTGAAGGAACTCCCCTCAACCAGGGAGGGCATTAATCTATTTATGAAGGCTCCACCCCCAGGGCACAAACACCTCTCTTTAGATCCCACCTCCAATATTGGCGATCAAATTTCAACATAAGGTTTGGAGGAGACAAACATCTAAACTATTACAAATGGTATCCAGGAATATCTGCACTGCCTAAAGCTTCCCAAGTTATACAGGCGATGTGCAGGCAAGGTTGAGACTCATTAGACCAAAGGAGCAGACTGGTAAGAAATAAGTAAATGCATAATATCAAATGGTGATGAGTACAATAAAAGAAACTCATTGAATGTGGTGATACAGAGGATGGAGGAATCCTCACTGGCCACCTTGACCAGAGGAGGCATCTCTGAGGAGGTGATAGTTTATTTGATACATGAAAGATAAGCATTAAAGGAGGAAAAATAAATGAACATCTGTGAGGCCCCAAGAGGGGAGAACTTAGCCTGGGTCTGTTCCTGGGCTGCTGAAGGCTACATGGCTGGGAGCCCCTGACTTAAGTATGCAAAGGAGACCCAGCCTGTGGGTTGCAGAGAATCGGGTAGGCAAAGGAGCCACATTGCAGGAACCTGAAGTTAGAATTGTGTGAAAGGCTTGGGGATTTCTCCCTTTCTCCCTGCCCTTCCTCTTTTTCCTGACCCTGCTCCTTTCTCTTCTTTCTTTTTAAGAATTAAGCATGTGGAATGCTAACTTTTGAAGGATTTGGGCTGCTAAGATGCACATTCCTCTATCTCCATCCAACCTCTGTGGCTGTGAGTACAACTGTGAGCACGTACACTGTAGAAATTCAGGACACAGATGGAATGTTCATTTGGCTCCATGCAGTGAAAAGAGTCAAGCTCTAAAGTGAGCTCACCTGGTGAACCAAAGGCTTGTGGCAGAGGTGATAAGGAGAGCACAAGCCTGGTAGAAACATATAGGATTTGGGGTCAAACATTTACAAAAGACCATGCGATTCAATAGGGTGCTTCTTCTCTCCCTCTATTACTCCCCAAATTCTGGCTTCCTTTTCACAAGCTCTCTGCTCACATTTTTGCTCAGTCTCTAAACAGCAGCAGGAAGGAATTTTTTTAATTTATTATTATTTTTGTACTTTAAGTTCTGGGGTACATGTGCAAATCATGCAGGATTGTTGCATAGGTACATACATGGCAAGGTGGTTTGCTGCCTTCATTCCCCCATCAGCTATATCTGGTATCTCTTCTCTCATTATCCCTCCCCACCCTCCCCACCCCCCACTGTCCCTCCCCTACCACCCCCTACTGACAGTGTGTGATGCTCCCCTCCCTGTGTCCATGTGTTCTCATTGTTCAACACCTGCCCATGAGTGAGAACCTGTGGTGTTTGGTTTTCTGTACTTGCATCAGTTTGCTGAGAATGATGGTTTCCAGATTCATTCACGTCCCCAAGAAGGACACAAACTCATCGTTTTTTATGGCTGCATAGTATTCCATGGTGTATATGTGCCACATTTTCTTAATCCAGTCTATCAGTGATGGAGGAATTTGGATTGGTTCCAGGTCTTTGCTATTGTAAACAGTGCTGCAATGAACATTCGTGTGCATGTGTCCTTATAGTAGAATGATTTATGGTTCTTTGGATATATACCCAGTAATGGGATTGCTGAGTCAAATGGAATTTCTATTTCTAAGGCCTTGAGGAATTGCCACACTGTCTTCCACAATGAACTAATTTACACTCCTACCAACAGTGTAAAAGTGTTCCTATTTCTCCACATCCTCTCCAGCACCTGTTGTCTCCAGATTTTTTAATGATCGCCATTCTAACTGGTGTGAGATGGTATCTCAATGTGGTTTTGATTTGCATTTTTCTAATGACCAGTGATGATGAACATTTTTTTATATGTTTGTTGGCCTCAGATATGTCTTCTTTTGAAAAGTATCTATTCATGTCCTTCGCCCACTTTTGAATGGGTTTGTTTGTTTTTTCTTGTAAATCTGTTTTAATTTTTTGTAGATTCCAGATATTAGCCCTTTGTCAGAATAGCAACATAATCATGTCTTGCTTCTACTATTAAAAAAAAATTGTCTGGGCGCAGTGGCTCACACCTGTAATCCCAACACTTTGGGAGGCCGAGTCGGGTGGATCACGAGGTCAGGAGTTCAAGACCCGCCTGGCCAACATGGTGAAACCCCATCTCTACTAAAAATACAAAAATTAGCTGCACATGGTGGTGCATGCCTGTAATCCCTGCTACTCTGGAGGCTGAGGCAGGAGAATTGCTTGAACTGGGACCCCGGGGGTGAAGGTTGCAGTGAGCCAAGATCATGCCATTGCACTCCAGCCTGGGCTACAGAGTGAGATGCTGTCTCAAAACAAACAAAAAAAATGGATATTATTTGCCGGAAAAAAAAAATCTACAAACTCTCTTTCTGCCAAGGAAGTCCAAGTTGTCAGGTGTGTCAGTCTCTTCAAATGTGTCTTTAGTCTCCCTTCATCTCTCCTGTTGGCTCTCTCTGTTCTTCTCCTGTAGATGGGAACTACAGGTGTGGGAGGGGAATTCAATATACTCTCAAATTGCTTAGCCTGCTGGTGTTTCAGTGTCCTTGTCTTTGAAGTAGAGGAAGTAACAGTCCTTGCCTCATAGCTGTTGTGAAGTTCCAGTGAGACAATGCCTGGACATAGCTTAGTCCCCTGTAGGGATCAGAGCTGCTCCAGGAAGGGTTGGTGCCATGGAAGGTGGCATTATTAATTATCTGGTGCTTCCCAAATGTCTAGCATGAAATCCTAAAGCAAGATCTTTGTCCAGTGGGGAAGCTATATTGAGTGACATAGAAAAGTAAGGTCCTGGGGAGGCCCCCTATCTCTACAAGAGGGAGGAAAAAAATGGCAATTCTTAAAAATAAAATCAGTTTTATCTATTATAAAAGCATCACTTAAGATGTTTGAAACTTGAAAAAAAAGTCAAAGAAACACATAAAAAAGCCACCCATGATTCTACCTACAAAAGATAACCATTGTTAAGACGTAGGCTCTATTATTGCCAGTTGCTTATTAATGTCCAGACCTTTATTTTCCTGCTTTCTTTGCTAATTTTCAATTACAATAATAATCAGACTGTCTAAAATTCGTTAGTTTTGATTTCTTCTTTTGAGCCAGAGTCTCACGCTGTCACCCAGGCTGGAGTATAGTGTTGCAAGCTTGGCTCACTGCAACCTCTGTCTCCTGGGTTCATGTGAATAGCTGAACACTCCTCAGCCACCTAAATAGCTGGGACTACAGGCCTGTGCCACCACATCTGGCTATTTTTTTTGTATTATTAGTAGAGAGAGGGTTTCACCATGTTGACCAGGCTGGTCTTGAACTCCTGACCTCAAGTGATTCACCTGACTCAGCCTCCCAAAATTCTGGGATTACAGGTGTGAGCCACTATGCCTGGCCCAATTTTGATTTTAAAAATTTAATATCATCTGTTTCTTTATATTTAACAGTAATAACTAATAAATTACTTACTACTTTCTAGGAACTGGCTTAAAAATATGACATAAATAATTTCATCCAGTAAGTTGGATGAAATCTACATTTTGAAGTGGTGGAAGTCAAGGCTTAGAGTCCAGTAAGATGCCCAAGGACATGTAAATGGCAGAGCTGGGTTTGGAGAAAGGTCTGTGCGATCCAGACCTTGGATGCTCAGTTTCCACCCTCCCCTCCCTGCTACAGGTCTTTGCTTAGGTGGTTTCATGGTACAGGTTGGGCAGTGCAGGTAGGAAGCCAAGTTTTGTAGAATTACAGAAAGCCGCCCCATCTGGGTGCCCTGGCCAGCAGACCTTCATTTCCTGCTACATCCCCCACGGGGGGAGTTTCAGAAAGAAGCATCACTTTCAGACTCACTTTTTGTTCTGTCTGTATTGAAAATTGGAGCTCGATTAATACTAGCAATGCCACTAACTCAATGGCATGATTCTTTTGTGATTATCTCTTTTCTGAGACTTACTCCCGAAGGTTTAACTCTAGAAATGCTTATACATGTGTTTTGGATTTTTCATGGCCCAGGCAGTGCCTTGTATGTGCTTATGTCACCTGCTGCTGTCTGTTGTTCCTGGTCTTTAAATTAGATCTGGCTCTTCCCCACTGCCATCCATAGAAAAAAGTCCCTTGCAAGAAAAACACATGCCCCACATGTTCAGAATAATCCCCAAAGTGGCTTGTACCTGCTCTCTAATAACCACCCTCTTAACTTGGCTTATTAATCTGGTAATTTTTTGGTGAAGGTGACCAGAAAATGCACCCCGTAAGCCAACAGAAAGTTTATTAGCCCTCATAATAGTAAAGTACAATGACTGGCTTCAGACACAGCTGGATCCAGGGTCTCCAGTAATGTTATGAGGGCCCATATTTCTCCATCTCTTTGTTCTGCCTTCTCTGTTGTGTTGGCTTCAATTCTAGATAGCCTGTTGGGAAGAGCAAAGTGACCAAAATCCTTCCACCTCTGAGTCCAGCAGAAAAGAGAGAAAAGGTTTGGACCTTACCAAATCAAGGTTAACTCTCTCTCTCTTTCTCTCCTTTTTACTTAGACCTGCTTTTGGTGATAGAAACTATGTGTTATGAGAGCAGAGCTGTTTTCTCTGCCACTGTATCTATCTTTTAGGAAAAGTACTAGAATTTGCTGTAAACCATGGCTAAGATGTCCTCTAAAATGTTCAGGACTTTCCAGACATGACATCAATCAATTTGGGATCTCAAGGGGTTCTCTATCTACCTCCTTCCTTGGGGGAATTAGGAAGGAGGGAGAAAGTGGGGTGGGGAGAGAATGGCTGAGCATTTTCTGTGACCAGGCACTGTACCAGCTATCTGACTTGTGCCCTTTCATTTAAATGTCCTTGTGACTATAGTGGCTGTAAGAGGAAAGAATGAATCATCATGTCCATTTTACAGCCGAGGGAACAATGGCTCAGTTGCTAAGTAGAAGAGCTCGGATCGGAATTCAGATCTGTGGGCACTGGGCCTGTGCTCTGAGCCATCACCTTCCCGATGCTTAGCTAGAAGAGAAGACTCAGAAGAAAGATGGTTACTAACTTTCAGAACCTGAAGATGGGTTGCAGGAGAGGGAGTCAAAGGTATGCTGTCCATATAATTTACTCTGCAAGCTGGGGTATCTTTGAGGCTGAAAAAGGGTGCCATTAATAATTTTATCAGGATAACAGGCATCCCCTGGGACTCCCCTGAGCTAAACCGGAGGGCACAGCCATTCCAACCAAAGGCAAATGAATGAAGGGCATAGGAAAATCGCCTTGGGCTCATTTTTACATATAAGAAACTAGAGGCTCCAAATCACAGAGCTGGTTGGTAGAGCAGCTGGTATTCTCGTCCAGGTCTGTATGATTTGCAAATTCATGCCCTCTTTTTCCACTACAGCCTTCTGCCTTCTGAAGCCCTTGAATTTCACTTCTCAAAAGTACACTGGGGCTGGGCATGGAGCTGGGCATTGCCAACAGCACCCTTCCTCTGCCAGCTCATTGAGGACATCCTCTTCTTCTTAAATCTGTTTATTCCCAGAGACATTCTGTCTTCACTTCCCCATATGGAGGCTTCCTCTGTGCCCAGCCCTGGGGACTGGGCAGGAAGAGAGGTGCTTTCCTTTTGCCAAGCACAGGCAGCACTGCAGGTCTCAGGATCCCTGTTCCCATCTGACTGCCCCACGTCTGTCTCTTCACCCAGATCCCTCCTCATGCACTCATGTGTTCATTTGTTCAGTTAATAGTTTATTAATCACAGCTTTGATTCGCTGAATATTTATTGAAAAATAACTCTGAGTTAACTCTGGTAAGTGTTGGGATTAGGAGAAAAGCAAGGCACAAGTTCTCCGTCCTCAAGGAGCTCACAGACCACTGAAGGAGGCAGAAAGCTCTCATGATCCAATCAAGGAGGTGTGGAGAGCATGAGGAAGGCCATTGAGGGTCAGTGTTGCCACCTGGGCATGGAGGGTCAGAGGCATTTTCTAGGATGAAGAGGCAGAGTACTGGCAATTAGTAACATCCGTTTATCCACTCAAAACTCATCCATTTTCCATCCAACAATTGTGCTTAAATACATTTGTGCCTAATGAGCACTGACAACTCAGTGTAATGGCTTTTCAAATGTTCAAGGTCTTCTCCTCTAGCCTCTCTGCCAGACACTGTGTGTAAACGTGAACATGTCCTCATGGAACTTAGAATCTACTGAGCCCAGGTCTGTAATTGTGCTGAGCATAATAATCACCTGGATAATTTATTAACACTGCAGAGTCCCAAACCCCTTTTCTAAAACTGGATCATTAAATCAGGACCATAAGCTCAGAATCTTCACTGATACAGAGTATTCTGGGTGTTTAACTCGGGTTAAATCCAGGTATTTAACTCTAAAGCATTCCTCTCATTAATGACCAGCAGGCCCTGAAAAGTGAAAAATTAAAACTCAGACTAGACATTTCAGATAGAGACACAACATTAAAAAAGAATCCTGGAAGTGTGAAACTACAGGAGTGTGTGTAGGGGGAGAAAAAAGTTCCGTGACAAGCTGTGAGGTATACAGGATCGGGGCAGGCCGTGCGTGGTCTGGATTGAACGTACTGGAAGGTAGACAGAAGCTAGACTGACTGCAGGGGTTGGGATTCAGGCTGACAAGTTGTGGCTCTATCTTAGAGGCAACTGGGAATGTAGACGGTATTTTAAGGAGTCACTTAAAAGAAATCTCCATGAATCTGGAGGCCTCAGACATTTTCTAAATTTTTATTTATTTATTTATTTTTGAGAATGAGTCTCACTTTGTCCCCCAGGCTGGAATGCAGTGCTGCAATCGCAGCTCCCTGCAGCCTCTGTCTATTGGGCTCAAGTTATTCTCCTGAGTCAGCCTCCTGAGTAGCTGAGATTACAGGTGCCCACCACCACGCCTGACTAATTTTTATATTTTTAGTAGAGACAGGGTTTCGGCATGTTGCCCTCTCTCAGCCTCCCAAAGTACTGGGGTTACAGGTGTGACCCACCGTGCCCAGCCTGGTAATTTTCTTCATTTTGGGAATAGTAATATCTACCTTTAGAGTGATTTTAGGAATTTGATGAGATTCAGTGGCACACGCCCTGCTCAGTAAATAGTAGTCTCCTTATTTGTGTTATCATCTGGGTCTCACAGCATGCAGCATTCCTGAGAGGCAGGCAAAGAGGTGTGACCACTCTCATTGACCGTGTGAGACCCCAGGGATGGGACAGGGTGAGTGGCCCACTGGAGTCGATGCAGTCACAAGAGAAGAAAAGTCAGAGAAATGAATACCTTGCTCACAAGGCTTGTTTGTGTAAAGAGAATGAAATGAAGAAAAAAAGTCAACATTTGGGAGACATTTATTGCCTCCTTGGCTGTTTATAGACTAGGCTCAGTCACTAAAATGACCTTGGCCTTAATAGGGACAAATATTCAAAATAATAGCAACCACAGTAAAATAAAACAAACAAAAACAAAAACAAAACAAAACAAAATAGATTTGCTCCCCACCCTGGCCTCCTGGCCTCCTGGCCTCCTGGCCTGTACACTGCTCTCATCTATTTGTACTATCTTTCTGCCTTCCCTATATTCCTCCCCACTGCTTCCCAATCTCTGTTGGTGACTGCCTCTCCTGGCAGCAAACCTTTTCCAGGCAAGGTCCCAGAGGGTCACCTGGCAGCAGCAATGCAGTCTCCAGGTTCTCTGAGCTTCTGGAGGGCAGGTATCCTGTTCTGGGCATCTCCTCTGCCATTTGACTTCCAGAAGCCCTACCATTTCCAGCCTCTGCCACTTCTTCATAGCCAAGGCCCCTAGCTCCTCTTTTTCCTTTTCAGCAGGGAGCTGGTTCTGGGAATAGTATCTTTGCTTACAGGGTCTGCTTCTCTCACTAATGAATGAGTTGGGTGAGTGCCTAGAAGTCTATTAAAGTCGTTGATTCATTAACTTTTTTCTCTTTCTCTTGGCTTAAAGATTCCAACATAATCACATTGTAATTTGGTGGCTGCACCACATGACTCAGCAAAAGGGGGGATTCCTGGAGGGGAGGGGCTGCAGGACCCTCAGTACAATCACCCTTCCCTCCTGCTCCTCTTCTTTGGGGCTCATGGGGCACCTGCCAAGCAGGCGCTGAGATGAGAGAGCCATGCTGCTTGCTCCTATGGAATCCACTGTCAAGTGGAGAATACACGAGTGAATGAATGAACACAGGAATGAATGAATGTGTGTGTCTTAATTCATGTGTACTGTAGCAGAGACTGTTGGTCTCTCACCCAGATGCCCTGAGACCCCTTATACCACACAGTACAGCCCTTTCTCAGCCAGGGCCTGACACCCTTCCTTGAAGATCAGTCCTTGGTCTATTGGAGCCACTTTGCCTCCTTAGACTCAGGAGGCTGGAAGGATTAGTGATCATTAGTCTGCAACTGATGACTTGGGAAACAGAAAAGTCCAGACCCTTGTCTTAGGTTGGGACAATTCAGAATTTACCTTCCTCAGTACTTTGCCTAAAATTTCTCCCTTTCTCTTCCCTTTCCTTCTCCTGGGAGCATGTCCATAGTCCATGAATTATTACTCACACACAAGTCCTCATCTCAAGGATTGCTTTAGTGAAACCCAACCTAAGATAGTCACACATAAGCATACAGCCCCATATAAACAAAGATGAAGAAAGAGAAATGACCAGAAGTGGTGGCATTTATAGCCAAGTCCTGGTGAATTATGCACGTCACCAGGAAGAAAGACTAAAGAGAAAGGGGGATATAGTCAATGTATATTTTTAGAGTTCCTGTACCTTGAGTTTCACCTTCTCATGGTCAAAACTAGAGGTCACTTTCCAAGGCTCTTTTGAAGTCTGGCCCCAGGTATGTGACCTAGACAAGACCTATCTAACCCATCCATGCTAGACTTTTACTCCGTGGCAGAAGACACAAGATGACAGGCAGGAATCTCGTTCTGTGGCAGTGGTGGTGGTGGAGGTGATTGTGGCAGTAGGAGTGGTCTCTTCTCAATCCAGTCCAGGGCTGCTGTGGGGTTGCTTGGAAGTCAGGCCTGGAGCCTGTTTCCTCAATCATCCTACTGGCTCATCTGAATCAACACCTTTTCTGTTCTATCAGTTATTCAGCTCCCATTGCCTGCAACCAAGTTTAGAGGAGAAGAAGGGAAGGAGGGAATTCCAGGCAGTGAAAATAGTGTATGCAAAAGCAGGAAGGTGTGAAATAAGGACCTGGCAGCAGGGAGGGCAGCCTAGCATGGACCAGAGGTGGAATGGGCATCCAAGGACTAGATTACTGTGCTCTATTCCACACCAGACCCCACGCAGACATTTGCTTCCTCTGTGACCTCGGACAAGTCAACTCTCTATAGTTTCAAAGCAGCAGAGGTAGCAGGACTCACCATGTGCTCCATCTCCAAAGCAGTTACCCCTCTAAGCTGTGATTTGTGACTATCAACCCTCCCCTGTGCCCTTCGTTTTGCAAGGTCAGGAAGGCTCACTCTGCAGCCAGAGGAACATCTCATTGGTGGGTGATCAGTGGGTGCTGATCATCTGGGTGCACAGGATGCTGCAGTGAGTCCCAATATTTCCCTTCATGTTTCCGCTCTGTCCGTGTCTTGGAGGGTAGAAGGGACTCTGCCATAGCCATCTCCCTCTCCCTTCCTCTTTTCTCACCCATTTCCTCCATCCTACATCAGGATCCTGCTTCTGAATTCTCTCACTCGACTTCTACCAACCAGTTTCCTCCAGTTTTCCAGTGGAGCTGATGAGTCAAGGAAGAGATTCAAGTCTTTTAGCTTCTTCCTAGGAAGAAGGTATGTTGGCAGGACTAGCTTCAGTGGAACATGAGGAAGCCAAGAGCAATGAGACAGGAGCTCACTTCTTTCCTAGGAGAGCAAGTCCCTTGCTGGACACTGGAGGCTCATGTAGAGTTTCCTGACCATCAGGGACCAGGCTCCTTCTCTGACCTCTGCTCTGCCAAGCCTGGCTTATAGCTGCATGGTTCAGGAGAGCTTCCTGGGCTCCAGCCATAATGTTGCATCTTAGCCAGTGGAAAGGAGGAGGGGCCTAGAAGGACAGCCCTCTTCCTTTGAAGACCTTTCTGGGAAGTTTCAGAAGACACTTCTGTGGCCAGAACTTAGTCATCTGGCCACATGGCAAGAGGGTCTGGGAAGTATGATCTTAATATTGGGCAACCTGTGCCTACCTAAAAATCAGAGACGAGCTCCTAAGGCAGGAATTAAGCAAGTCAGTAGGGACCAATTCAGTTTGTGCCACAGTGGTGAGAAAGGAAAATGGCCCATGCTGCTCCAACCCCAGAACCAAACACTGACCTGGCAGAGCAGCTTTCCTCTGACTGTACTGCTACTGCCTACTACATAACTCTGGCAACATGACAGTGACAGTTTGTCCCTTTACATTTTAGAGAATCAATTCCATTGGCCTAGCTTGGTGTTGACCATGTTCCCCCTTGGGACTGGGGGTAGGTGCTAAGTGTCCTGCTCCAAGAAGCATTTGAGGTAGGTGGTGGCAAGAAAACTTTATCCTGTCATCTTGAAGCATAGTAACCTCAGCCCTCCCACACGTTTCATTGAGCCCAGGATATCCTCATTGGCCTTCTGGGGACCTTGATTCCACATACAAAATGCCAGGTGTAACTTTTCCTGCTCCAGAATAAATCCCCAAATGCATGTGTGCGTGTGTGTGTGTAACTCTTAGTGAGTGAAATGACTCCACTATTGTCCAAGCCAGGAACCTAGGCCTCCTCCAGCCTCCCACTCCCAGGCCTCCTCCGGCCTCCCACTCCCCGAGTCCTCTCCCAGCACCCGACTCCCCTCCCGCTGAGCACCAGCTTGCGTTCATGTGCTCTCCATGTGTTCATTTCCTGTGGTTGCCAAAACAAAGTTCCACAAACTGAGTGGCTGAAAATAACAGCAAGCTATTGTCTCACAGTTCTGGAAGTCCAGAGTCAAGGTGTCGGTTCCTTCTGGAGGGTAGTGAGCAAGAATCTGCCCCCTACCTTTTCCCAGCTCCTGGTGCTGCCAGGAGGCCTTGGCCTTCCTTAGCTTGCAGATGCATCACGCTGATGTCTGCCTTTGTCTTCCCATGGTGCTCTTCCCTGTGGGTCTTTATATGGCCTCCTTATAAGGACACCAGTGCATTATTGGATTTAGGGCTCACCTCAATTCAGTATGACCTCATCTTAATTAACTACATCTGTAAAGACTCTATTTCCAAGTAAGTTCACATTCACAGGTACCCAGGGCTAAGACTTCAACAGATCTTTTGTGAAGGACATGATTCAATTCATAACCCGATTTTTACAGGACGTAAAATTGTTATTCTGAAAGATTCAAATCTTAGGCCAAAATTTGATATTCTAGGCTCTGCATGATGTAATAAGACTGATGTTTTAATTTCCTCTTACTGAATGTCATTAAGAGAATTAAAAAAAAATTTTAAACTAAGACTTGACTGTGGACAGCTGACCTTATTTTATCTGAGAAAAAGTTGGTGCTTTTCCAAGACACAGTCCCAGTGAGCATCCCATCTTCAATTCTGTTTCCTTCGAAGCATAACTGTCTGGCACTAGAAAGAATTTTGATAAGATGATGAATGTTATTATCCTAATTAAAGAACACAGGATGCAGTGTGGTCTTCCTGCCCTTACCCTCTGTCTCTGCTATTCAGGTCTCTCTTGAACCTGACCTAGACAGTTCTAAAGATCCTCTATCCAGATCTCAATCTTCAGCCTCTCCCACATCTCCGTGCCCTCACAGTCACCTGTTCAAACTATCACAGAGGCACATGAGACTACGTTGTCTCTGGTTTCAAGCCCCACAGCTTTCAGAATGAAGTTCCGATGCTTCAGTTTGAAGCTGAAACTTCATCCCCTGGCAACTGGGCCTCAATCTCGATCCCAGCCGCACACCCTTTTCTATGTTTCCGCCAAGTCAGGTTTGATCGCTTGGCATTAGATAGCTCACCATTCAGCCAGCCCCATACCCAGTGGCATTTCCACACTTTGCTGAGGGGGCCCTCTCTGACTGAGATGCCTTTCCACTGTTCTCCAGCCAGCCAACTGTTTTTCAAGCACTAGCACCCAGTTGTAATGTCATTTGCCCTGTGATACTTCCCTCACCATCATCTACTGCCCTGGCCTTAACCCCACACAAGTCAAAGCACACTTTGCATATTTCCTACGCTCCCTGTGGCCCATGTACATGCTGCTGGAGCTCACACCACTTTGCTCTGCAGGAGTGTATGCCGGTCTCTGGCATAGCATGAGCTCCTTATTCCAGGGGCTGGATCCCATTCCTTTCTGGAGCCCCAGTGTCTATCCCAGCACGTGGCTCATCGCAGACCCTACAGATATGTGGGCGATGAATGGGTGGATGGATGCATGGATGGCTGAGGGAAGCTCTGAACCATTTTCCTGAAATTTTTGTTACTAACACAGCTTAGCTGTATCAGGAACCTTAACTTACTGAAGTATTGAATTTATAGCAGAGATTCTGACTTATAATATGTGATGGTGATGTAATTTGCTATTCCCTTCATTATTTTATTCAACACATAATTATTATATAAAGATTCAGTAGACAGCTGAGTTAGTATCTTCAAAATACACAAAGCAACGTTCTTAAGAAATTCAATGAGAGAAAGGATAGTCTGAAATTCCAGGTGACTCATATTCACTGAGAACAGGATGAACAGGTCCCAACAGCCAGGGCAATAGGGAAGCTCCTGGGATTCGTTCTTGAGCTCTGCAAACCTCCCATGCAAAGTTTGCACACTCTCCACACCTCATGGGGTTAATTGACTCAAAGACCTAGAAGCCTCAGGAGGCTAATGTTGGCGAGAACTGTGTTCACTTCCAGCCTTCAGAGGTCTGATAAGCAAAGAGAAATATGCATGAGCAAAAGTGTTCACAAGAGAACTAATGGATGGATTAAGGGGAAGGGAGGGTAATTAAGGGGTTGGAACAGTCATCAGTAAAAGGCTTGGGATGAATCTCGAGTGAGATCAAGGAACCAAGAAGAATATCACTATTCTTTACAGGCCCCACATGGTAATGGCGGAGGTTGGATGAAGTGAGGAAGGGGAAATTGGCTTTCTTGAAGAGAAAGGGCTTCTCAACTTCCCTAGCCTGGGGAGAGCCCCCAGGAGAGAATATTTCAAACTGAAATTACATGTTACTCCATAACTGTTACTTCAACCTAATATTCCTCCTCTTCCTCCAATAACTCACTTTGATTTTGGCTTTTCCAAGAAGCATTTACAGACATATTTATATCTTGTCCCCATGAAGAAGCTGAGGCATAGATGTGAAATGAATGGGCTGGGGGCACACAGCAAGTCTGTGGCCAGATTGGGATAGGAATGCACCATTCTCTTGGCCATTGAAGTCTCATTCAACTCATTATGAACGAGATAATTATTCTCAGAATGATTTTGTCCCAGGAATGTAAAAAAATGTTTTCTTGAAATATAATATACACATAGAAGGATGCACATGTTATAAGTTTACAAGTCGAGTGAAATTTTGCAACCTGAATATCCCTATGTAACCAGGACCCAGTTTAAGAAACTGAACATACCAGCCCAAGGAAGTTATTTGGGGCCCACTGGCAGGCACTGCCCCACCATGGCCTATTTCTTACCGCCTGAGTTAGCTTTTCCTGATTCTGCGCATTACATAGATGGAATCAGGCAGAACCTTGGGTCTGTCTTCTTTTGTTCAGTGGAGATTCTTCTGTGTACTTGCATTTGGCTATAGCTGCACATCCTCATTGCTGAATAGTATTCAACCACAAGAAGAGTATTCTATTCAGCAATGAGGATGTGCAACCTACAACCAAATAGTATGTAAAATGCCACAGTTTATTTATTCTATATTGATGGGCATTTTGCTTGTTTCCCATTTGGAGCTATTACAAATAGTGCTACTATAAACACGTTAATATTTGTTTGAGTAAAGAGACGTATGCCATTTTGAGAGATCCATACTCAGGAGTGAAATTGCTGGGTCATGGGGTGTGCATATATTTACCTCTACAAGATCCTGCTGAACAGATTTCCCAAGCTGTTGGACCAATACATTCCCACCAGCAATGCAGGACCACTCCTATGGCTTGACTATCCTCAGTATCTACTTTTTTAAAAATTATACTTTAAATTCTGGGGTACATGTGCAGATCATGCAAGATTGTTGCACTGGTACACATATGGCAAGGTGGTTTGCTGCCTCCATCCCCCTATCACCTATATCTGGCATTTCTTCCCATGTTATCCCTCCACAACTTCCCATCCCCTGCTGTCCCTCCCCTAGCCCCCTGCAACAGACTCCAGTGTGTGATGCTCCACTCCCTGTGTCCATGTGTTCTCATTGTTCAGTACCCGCCTATGAGTGTGAACAGGTAGTGTTTGATTTTCTGTTCTTGTATCAGTTTGCTGAGAATGATGGTTTCCAGATTCATCCATGTCCCTACAAAGGGCATGAACTCATCATTTTTTATGGCTGCATAGTATTCCATGGAGTATTTGTGCCACATTTTCCCTGTCCAGTCTATCATTGATGGGCATTTGGTTTGGTTCCAGGCCTTTGCTGTTGTAAACAGTGCTGCAATGAACATATGTGTGCATGTGTCTTTATACTAGAATGATTTATAATCCTTGGGGTATATACCCAGTAATGGGATTGCTGGATCAAATGGAATTTCTGTTTCTAGATCTTTGTATCCTCATTACTTTCTACTTTCTGTTGTTTTTATTCTTGCCATTCCGGTAGGTTGTAATGGTGTTGCACTGCAATCTTCATTTGAATCTTCTAAACTTCTTTCATATATTTATTAAGTCCATGGTCAGTATCTTAGCTCAGGCAGCTACGACAAAACACAATAGACTGCATGGCTTAAACAACAAACACTCATTATCTCTCACAGTTCTGAAGACTAGGAAGTCCAAGGTCAAGGTGCTGGCTGATTCACAGTTTGGTGAAGTCCTACTTCCTGGTTTGCCGACAGCCATCTTCCTAGTGTATTGTCGCGTGACAGGGACAGAGAGAGAGTTCTGATCTCTTCTGCTTCTAATAAGGACATGAATCCCTTCTATGGGGTTTCATCCACATGATGTCAGTGAAACTTAATCACCCCCCGAAGGTCCACTTCCTTAAGACCACCACATTTGGGGCTGGGCTTCAACATAGGAGTTTAGCAGGGTTGGAGGGCATAAACATTCAGTCCATAACAGTCAGGAAAGGGCCTAGACTGCCCTTTCTTGGCACCAGAACCTTGATTGCCATTGTCAGTAGGAATCTACTTGCTCTAGCAATCAATCTGTAAGAACATCTGTAGAAATTTTTAAACAGAAATATAAAAACACAAAATAATTCATCAAATTACCTTAATCATCAAACTCATCATATTTGCTAGCATTCATTTAGCCTTTCATCCACACCAAGCCCTGTGTGGGATTCTTTATTTTAAACCATTCTGTTTAAATGACTGGAAGCAGTTTGTTCAACTGTGAAATTAAGCAGGTATCCATGCATCCGTCCACACACAGGTGTGTATGCATGTGCAGCACACACCTTTAACAATGCAGTCCTGGTACTGGCTTCCCAGTTCCCCACACTCCCTTCCCAACTCCAACAGCAAGAAGAGCAGTGAAGTTCACGGGTAGACTTGACTGAGGAAAAGCCTTCCTTCCCAAGCCCGCTGAGAATCTCTCATTCATTCACTCCGCATCTGTTTGTTGAGGATCATCTAATGGTAGGCTTTGCCTCATGCATAGGATGCAGCTGTTAACAACTCAGTCCCATCTTCACTGAGTTTATAGTCTGCCTCTCTGTAAACTGCAATAGAAATACAACTACACAAGAATGATCACAGAAACCAAGTCATAGCATGAGGCATCAGAGCGTTCTGTTAATTATTAAATCTGTAAACTGGCAACTCCCAAATGAAGCCCAATTTGTGCTCATTTTTTTGGCTTGGGAGATGATTCAGCCTTCTTTCCTCCTCCATCCTCTGTCCCACTAAACTAGAGCTCCACTGTGCAGGAGAAATGGAGACAGTGTCTTCAGTGACTTTAAATTCATATTCTTTTTATCACATAAATGAAGTAATACTGGAGTTAAATGCTGTTTTAAAGTGAAGTTGTGGAAAGACTCACTTCAGGAAAAAGATGTGACTAATGGGGGAGTGGGGAATCTGAAAGATTTCTGAGAGCATTATATGTAGTTATTTATGGAGTTCCTGAGAATTTGCTTCCCTAATGAAAGCTACATAGAGCTCATCTCCAATGCAAGATAACGTTATATTTTCCTAATTAAATTCTTGGAGAAAATAGCCAAGTTTCATTTTTTCAAGAGCTGCAGGATTCCAGAGAAAGAAAACTAAATCTAATCTTGGGAGAGGGTGATGTGGAGGCAAATCCCATCCTAGGACCCATCTTTGTTAGAAATCTACAAACGGGAACCATTTTCACTCACAAGTTCCTTTTAAATATTATGCAACTTGTAGTTGAAAACATAGATTCTTAATTGGTCAGTTTCTTCATGGCTTTGCTAACTGAAGCATTTCATTAAGTGAGTCTCATCCTCCCATTCAAAGACCATCCATGACTCCACATTGTCCCAAGGGATAAAATCCTCACTCCTGGTGGTTTCATTTGAGGCCACCCTATACACACAAGTGTGGGTAGAAAGAAACTAATCATTTGTTTGGCTGGAAAACACCTTCTGGCTTCCAGTCTTCATGCCTTTGTGTGGACCCCTCTCCCCAGCTGACGCATCCTCTGCAGTTGACTGCCACTTGCTTTTTCCTGTTAGGCTTTGTTTAAAGTCTTCCTGTGCTTTGTTCTTCTGCCCTCACCTGGATTGTAAATGTTTTGAGGAAAGCCTCTCTTCTTCATAGGGCCCTGATAAAAATGTCTGTCCCCAAACTGCATGAGGCCTTCTACGTAGGAGGGTCTGAGAGTACCATGAAGCCAGATCGTGAGCATGGTAAAGCCTGCAGCATTCTTCTGAGTGATAGGCAAGAAATCCAAAGCATTTAGCATAGTACTTGGCATGTTATGAGTGCTAACAAGTTTTCCTAGCCTTGCTGCCTTCTTCAAGATCCTCATATAAAAAAGGACTACTTCTCTGGGATCTAGTAATTTACCGATGGCATAATATCCAGAATAGATATTACATTATTATTTGCTTCTGATTGTTGTCTGTAAAGAGGAAAAATACCAGTACAGAAGCTGCAGCTCGGGTGAATGAGCCACTGCTAAATTGTAGGCAAACATGGAGTCCAGGGCAGAGAGAAGGAGCTGCCTGGGGGATCCCGCAGCAGAGGACTGAAAATGCAGCTGTGCGTCGGTGGAGCAGGAATGGACGCCCCACTCTTCTTCATGCTTCAGTCTGCGGAAGTGTCACCTTGTGGAAAAAACAGGGAGTGCTGTGGCTGTGAGGGGCTTTCAGGTTGTTTTGATTTACTGTGAGGGTGGGAGACGCAGAAGTGAGCCGCAGAGTCGTCGAAACGCAGGCTCTCTGCTACGACAGGCAGCCTTGGGTTTTGGTCTCACTGGACAAGTTTTGATCATCTGAAAGCAAGAACCCTGCCGTTCTGCAAGCCCCGGAAAATATGCTGAGGTTCTGTCAAAGTCAAGGTAGAAATAAAGACTTCCTCTGCCTGACAAGGAAAAGTGACCCGCAAAGCTCAAGATGGAGGCTGTGCTCCGAAGGGGTTGCCCGGGGGGGCAAAATGGGAAACTAACTTTAGGTGGTGTCTTCCTTCCTCACTTAGAGGACGATTCAGAACTCACCTGGGTTTAAGTCCATAGTAAACCATGCGTTATTATTTGAGAGATCTGGGAAAGGACATCATCTGAAAATACTACCCTCACTCTGGATTTCCATCATTAAAAGTCATGCCCTTGAATAACCAAGTGATTTATTAACTCGCTTAATAAATGTGTTTATTTATATCAGGCTGCCTATCATAAAGAATCTAAAGTACCTTACCAGAACATATTTACTATAAGCTAAGGCATGAAGAAGACTTTTAGAAGACTAAGTAGAAATAAAGGTAGAAAATTACAGAGAGGTAAAAGTAATACAAATATGAACAGCATCATGCTCTCTGTAAGTGCTATAATTGAATCTAAAATTTGTCTCTAAGTTGAGAAAACAAAATAGAAAACATAGCAGGCTATACAAATTTTACTACCGGGGAGAAAATCGCATATGTTGATGGAATAAAAGCTATGAGAAGTCCTGCAGCAGACAGCAGCATAAATAACATCCGTTTATGATTCCAGTGACATTCCAGGTGCTGTTCTAAGTCCATTGCCTGCATCATCTCCTTTAATATCACAATGGCCCATGGAGCAGAGTGCAGCTGACCCCACCGTCCCTTCCTTCTTGGTGCCTTCTTGAAATGCAGAGGTTTGGATTCTGCACTTGGAGTTCTAGTTTAGCAAAAACGCATCCCACCGGTGAGCTGTGCCATGGTGAGATGGGGAAGAAGGAAGTCAGGCTGTACCCATGTCCTTGGGCACTGGCTGCTTTTACTCTCTAGCAGGCATGATTGTGGGGCACGTCCAGATGCCAGCTTTGGGTGCAGCCGCAGTTATGGTGGGGACAGCAGCTCGACTGACCTCGACGGCCAGGCCATTGCGGCTGTGGCACTGGCGGCTTCCTTGTCTCTGAACTGTAGCTACCATGGTGGTTCAAGTGACAGTTGTGATTTCTCACTTTCCAGATCTTGTAGAGTCAGTGGCAAGTCAGTTTCACTTTTTAATTTTTTTTTAAATTTCTGGGAGTCACTCTTGAAAGTCTATCCTAGAATTTTCGCTTTCAATCTCTCCAGGGATGTTTGTAATCACCGAATTCCCTACATCGAATCCTTTTCTGCTTAGAACACCTGGAATGCTTTGTTTCCAACATGGAATCTTGACTGACCTAGGTAGATACTAACCTCATTCCTGTTTTATGGATAAAGAAATTGAGTCACAAAGAACTTAAAAAGTTCACAAAGTCACAGAACTATGAATAGCCAAGCAAGGACTAAAACCTGGTTCAGTGTGATGCCAAATCTTATTGCTTAATTGTTTAACTCAGAATTTCTCAGACGAATGCATTCCAGAGTTTGTTTCTGTCTAACAGCTGTTAATATTCAGTGGGACAAATCTTCAATGAGATCACTCTCAGACATTGTTTCTGCAGCTACATTTGTTTTTAACTGTGGGTTCCGACCAGGTGGGGCCTGGCTAACTCAGCGGTAAGGTAAGAAAGGAGGTGCGCCCTGTATCTAGACTCTAGAGAAAGACTTGGCTTAGAAGTTGGGAGAAAAAGTACAGTCTAGCCAGTAGCACTCAGGAGGCTTTTGAAGTACAGAGCATGGGGTCAAAGCACTTCTCTACTTGAGGCAGGACTTGCAGTGTTTTGTGGGACAGTCAGTCGCTTTCTGCACCTTAGTTCATGCATCCATGAGGTAATTTATACCTTTCACTCCCTGGTGGTGTTTTTTGAGAGAGATGATATTCATAATACTTTGGTCAGAATTCGTCCTGATGTGAGCCGTAGAAGTCCAATTCAAACTAGCTTGAGCAAAAAGACAAATATTTGGCTCCCAGTCTTCCCAGAGTCCAGATCACATCCTCGTCACTCTTGCTAACTTAGGGCCAGCAGCAGTGCCTCAGTTCAGAAATCCCTTTCCCCTCACGGCAGTTTTATTTGAGGGGCTGCTTTGTACTTCCACGGCTCTGGGTCAGCAGTAATTGAGTTCATACAACCAGTTTCTTTAACTCTGAATTTTGGAAAGAAGGGATATGTGTATTGATATAAGCTCTCTCAGGAGGCATCCATACACATTGTGCAAATGGGTTCCCATCTCCCCAGAGCTCTGCATGCCAAAGAGAGGGACAGGCCTTGCTGAACCACACACACAAACATGCTTGTAATCCATGAGCAATGGGCATCTTGTGCTCTTCCTTGTGAAGCTGGAGGTTATTAAGGAGAAAATTTGGACGAGTATGGAAAAAGAGTCCGATGAGTGAGAAAGCAGAGAAGAAAAGCCCCCTGACCAAACTTCACTTGGTGATTTTTAGTTGTAAGGGTAAGTCTAACGTAGATAAATGCTCAGTGAATGAGGGGCATTCTCGGGAGGACTGCATGTTTTCCTTCTGGTCTCCCTGCCACCTGTTTCACACTGGCTGTCTTGTTCTTGTATGTGCTGACCTCCTCCCTCTGCTCTCCCACTCTGGGACTCATGGTCATTACGTTTATGTTAACGGCTTCAGGAGGACTTGACCCTGGCTGGAGGAGCCATTAAATCTGATGCTCCCTCTGGAAATTTCTCCCACTCTGCTGCTTCACAAAGCGTCCTGGGTTTCTCTGACAGGCGGCTGGATAAAGCCAGGGTCCTCAGGGGAACCTCAGCAGAGAGCGATGCCTGATTACCCGTTAAATTGAAACATGCACTAGGACGTCTGAAACAAGGGAAAGAAAAATGTCAGAAATGTCAGTGTGGCAGGGTGGGAGGAGCATAGCCCTGGAAAAGAAGGAAACTGGAGTTGACCATGTCACCTCCTAGTGGTGTGACCATGGCCAAGTCCTTTTGCTTTGCTGGAACCTGATTTTATCTTCTGTAAAATATAGAAGTTGGAACACGTGAGCTATAAAGTGCCCTTCCACTCTTGGGGAGTGCTGTGGAATAGCTGCTCTGTTCTGGATGCTTTATAAATGTGGTTTTCTCTTGACTTCGAAGAGAGCCCATTTCGTAATGAAGCACAGAGTGGTGCTGAGACTTGCAATACAAAACTCAGAGCAGGCCATGCTGAGGTTTCAGCCCAGATCTGCTCATCCAGAAGTCTGCACTGCCTCCTCCAGGCCATCCTGTCTCCTGCACCACTCCCTGGCCACGCTCCCAAGTCACTATGCCAAAGACCAGCCTAGCTAGATTAACTGGAATGTGAAGATGTGGTGAATTGTGGACTCTTTCTTATCTAAGGGTCATGCAGTAGAAGAACAAGAGGGTTGTATGTGTGTGTGTGGAGGAGGGGACGTGTGGGGAGGAGAAGGAAGGGGAGGGAAAGGAGGAAGAGACGGGGAAGAAAACAATGACTTTTGGTGTTTCAATCTGTAACTGGAAAAAGAAAAGACACATCTGAGTCCATTCCTCTGCCTGAGGACACTGAGCCAGTGGATGAGAATCTCTGGTAGGGATCAGGGCCCTGTGGACTGCGGGGTCTTATTATTAAGCAAGAGCTGCTCTCTCCTCCACAGTGGCCCTGGAGTTCTCCACATGCCTCAGCACAACTCTCAACATTTTATGTCATTACTGCCAATTGCAGGTGTCTCCCAAACCTGAATGATACGAGGGAGGTGGGTAGAAATCACAGAGTCCTTGAATCTTAGAAAGTTGCCACTCTCTGTGCTGCCTGGGGTTCTTGGGGTCTCCTCTGACATGGTTCTGGACAGCTGCTTCCTTTATTTCTGAAGGTGGGGCTTACCACCTCCCCTGCTCTCTCCTTAATAGGCAGAAAAACAGCCCACCAAAGATGTGTACACCTGAACTCCAGAGCCTGTGAATATGAACATGTTAGGTTACATGGTAAAGGGGAATTAGCTTGCAGATGGAATTAAGTTTACTAATCCAGCAGCCTTAGCAGAAGTAGATGATTCTGCATTGTGTGTTCCCAGTGTCATCACAGGCTCTTTATAAGTGGCGAAAATAGGCAAAAGATGGGGATCATAGTGACACAACGTGAGAAGAACTTAACCCACCATTTGCTGGCTTTGAAGATTGGGGAAGATGTCAAGAGCCAAGGAATGCCCCTAGAGAAAGGCCTCTAGAAGCTGAAAAGGACAAAGAAACAGATTGCCTCCAGCAGCCTCCAGAAAGGAGTGCTGCCCTGTCAACATCTTATCCCAGTGGGACTCCCTGTGGACTTCTACACTACTGAACTGTAAGATAACTGTCCTGGTCCCTTCGTGCTGCAATAACAAAGTACCCAAGCATGAGCAATGTATAAAGAGCTCAGTTTCATCCCTCACATTTCTGGAGATTAGGAAATCTAAGGTCAAGTTTCCAGCATTTGCTGTCTGGTGAGGACCTTTCTGCTGTGTCCTTACATGGTGGAAGAAACAGAAGGGCAGAAGGGGCCTACCTAGTTCTCTCTGGTCTGTAAGGGACTAATTCCATTCATGAGGTTAGAGCCATTATGACATCATCACCTCCTAAAGGTCCCACTTCTTAATGCTGTTGTATTGGGAATTTAGATTTCAACATAATTTTGGAGGGGGACACAAATATTCAAACCATAGCATTCTGCTCCTGTTCTACCCAGATTTATGTCTTTCTCACACAAAAATACATTCCTCTATCCCATTAACCCCAACAGTTTTAACTTATTCCAGCATCAACTCAAAAATTTAAAGTCCAAAGTCTCATCTAAATATTACATTAAAATAAATAAATATTCTTTTAACCAGATATGAATGAGACTCAGTCAGGCATGGTGGCTCACGCCTGTAAGACTAGCACTTTGCGAGGCCGAAGTGGGTGAATTGTCTGAGCTCAGGAGTTTGAAACAAGCCCAGGCAACATAGTAAAACCCTGTCTCTACTAAAATACAAAATAATTAGCCAGGTGTGGTGATGCATATCAATAATCCCAGCTACTCAGGAGGCTGAGCCAAGAGAATCACTTGAATCTGGAAGGCTGAGGTGGCAGTGAGCTGAAACAGTGCCACTGCACCCTAGCCTGGGTGACAGAATGAAACTCTATCTAAAAAAAAAAAAAAAAGGTATGGCTGAGACTCAAGTCATGATTCATCCTGAGGCAAATTCCCCTCTTGTTGTAAGCCTTTGAAATGAAATAAGTTACATGCTTCCAAAATACAATGGTAGAACAGACACGGGATAGACATTTCTACTCCAAAAGGGAGAATTAGGAAAGAAGGGGTAACTGGTCCCAAATCAATCCAAAACCCAGCAAGGCAAGCAACATTAACATTTAAGTCCTGAGAATAATCTTTGACTCTGTGTCCACCCTTCCATGCACACTGGTGTGGTTGGGTTCCTAGGGCCCTGGGCAGCCTCATACCCACTGCTTTCCTGGGTACAGCCCATGTTGCAGCTCTCGTGGGTTGGAGTCTCTGGCCTACAGCTTTCCTAGGCTGGAATTGCATGCTGATGGCTGTACAGTTCTGGGATATCAGAAACTGGCCTGCCTCCTCAGCTTCAGGAAGCATTGTCCCAGTGGGCTGTCTGCCCACCCTTGTGGCAGTTCTCTGCCTGAGCCCAGTGGCTCCCCGAGGCCTCCTTTGAAGGCTAGATAGAGGCAGCAAGACCCACGGTCCTATGGATGCCCTAATCCTCTCCCTTGGAACCATCTGTATTTAAGGCCTTGACATGCTGGGCATGTGATGAGTGGGGCAGCCATGAAGATCTCAGAAATGCCTTTGAGGTACTTTTCCCATGGTCCTGATGAATAACATCTGGCTTCCTTCTATCCCTACTAATCTCCTCATTGAACAGTCACTTGGTCACACCCTTGGTGTTTTCTTCCAAAGACTCTTTTTTGTTCTTTATGATCTGGCCAGGCTGAGAAATTTTTAAGTTTTGCTTCCCTTTTAATTATAAATTCCATCCTTAATTCACTTCTCTCTTCTTACATTTTACTATTAGCCACCAAAAGAAACCATGCAGCACCTCAGTGCTGTGCTTAGATAGTTCTCTGCCAAATATCTTAATCTTAGTTCATAACTCTTTTTTTCAAATGGAGTCTCCCTATGTCACCAGGCTGGAGCACAGTGGTGCGATCTCAACTCACTGCAACTTCTGCCTCTCAGGTTCAAGCAATTCTCCTGTCTCAGCCTCCCGAGTAGCTGGGACTACAGGTGCTCACCACCATACCCGCCTAATTTTTGTATTTTTAGTAGATATGGGGTTTCACTATGTTGGCCAGGATGGTCTTGATCTCTTGACTTTGTGATCCACCCACCTTGGCCTCCCAAAGTGGTGGGAGTACAGGCATGAGCCACTGCTCCTGGCCAGTTCATTACTCTTCAATTTTTCCTTCCACAAACCCCTAGGACATAGTCATAATTCAGCCAAGTCCCTTGTCAATTTGTAACAAGGGTGACCTATTCTCCAGTTTCCATTAATATATTCCTCATTTCCATCTAAGTCCTTATCAGAATGGCCTTTACTAACCATGTTTCCACCCACATTCTGATCATTACCACTTAAGTAATCTTTAAGATGCAGGCTCTGTCTACAACTCTGCCCTTCTGAGCCATCACCAGAATCACCCTGTGTGGTTCATTCATGGCAATCTAGGTTTTCTTCTAGTCCACTCTTCCACACTCTTCCAGCCTCTACTCATCACCCAGTTTCAAAGCCATGTTTATATTTTTAGGTTTTGTTATGGAATCACCTCACTTTTCAATATGAATTTCTGTCTTAGTCCATTTGTGTTTCTATAACAGAGTACCTGAGACTGAGTAATTTATAAACAACAGAAATTTATTTCCTCACAGTTCTGGAGGCTGGGAAGTCCAAGGTAAATGTGCCACCATTTGGTGTCTGGTGAGACCTTTCCTGCTGCATCCTCACATGGCGAAAGAAACAGAAGAGCAAAAGGGGCCAATGTAGCTCTCCCTGGCTCTTTTATAAGGCACTACTCCCATTTAGGAGGCAGAACCCTCTGGTCTAATTACCTCTTAAACCCCTTCTATTAATACTGTTACATTGGGGATTAAGTTTTAACATGGATTTTGGAGAGGACACAAACATTCAGATCATAGCAATAAGCAATTTGTGTGGTTTTAAGGTACTGCATGTGTCATAATTTTTTTAAAGCAGCCATAAGAAACCAATATACTCTCTCAGCCCTGCTCTTGGAGATGGCCTTGTTGTGCTCTTCCTCCCTCTATGCCCCTCATCATGAAGATGTAATCTGGGCAGAACTATCTCTGAATAGTTCCCTTTGGGGATGTGATATGGTTTGGCTGTGTCCCTACCCAAATCTCATCTTGAATTATAATCCCCATAATCCCCATATGTCATAGAAGGGACCCAGTGGGAGGTAACTGAATCATGAAGGTGGTTCCCCCCATGCTGTTTTTGTGATAGTGAGTGAGTTATCATGGTTTTATAAGCATCTGGCATTTCTCTTGCTGGCACTCATTCTGTCTCTTGCTGCTCTGTGAAAAGGTGCCTTCTGTCAGGATTGTAAGTTTCCTGACGCCTCCCCAGCCATGTGCAACTGGAAGTCAATTAAACCTCTCTTCTTTATAAGTTACCCATTCTCAGGTGGTTCTTTGTAGCAGCATGAGAATGGAGTAATACAGCATGTCCTTTCAGTGCTGGGAGGGAAGAACAGCTTCCATGGTGTAGCCCTTCAGCTCACTTTCCTTCCTACCTCACTTCCCCATCTCCGGTCCCCTACTCTCCCTAAACCCTGGCTCTCTGCTTTCTAACTGGATGAGTCTGAATGAGCATCAGTTTAAACAGAGGAAAGCTATGGGTTTTTGCTTCCCAGATTCCATTTGCCTTCCTCTTGGTAACATTTCCCCAAATTCCTTCTGGAGCATCCTTCCTGCCTCAGGCTTCATGCAAATACTTGGGATGAATAAACTCTACCTCTTGCCAAAAGTGTAGACATGGATCCAGCCAGGTCAATTTCAACTCTGCTTTCTAGAATTATTGGCTTGTAAATGCCAAGTGGCCAAGTCAGGGCTAATAGTCTACAAATGAACATTTGTTATAACTGCCAAGAAGGAAGCATATGCACCTTTTTCTACTTAGTTACCAAGAAGTAAAGATGAGAGGAGGTGGAGGCTGACCTGGACTACCATGTGGAGTCTTGGGGCCAAACCTACACAAAGGAAACCGGACTTAAGAAACAGAAGGCAAGCAAGTCCTGCTGACATCACTTGAGCTCCTGGACTCAACCCTTCCTGAAGCCAAATTATCCCTGAACTTTGAGTTATCATGTCCATAAATTTTGTTTAATGCTTGACTCAATTTGAGTGGGCTTTTTGCTACTGACAATGAAAAATCCTTACTAAAAATTTTATTTTCTATTAGACGTAGTGTTAGTCACTACTTTACAAAGTTGATTGAAGTCAGTGTGATAATAGCTATGTCAGTAGTGTATAAAGTGCAGCACAGCACAGAGGGAGTGGCTGTGGTGAGGCTCCTGATTAGAGTGGATCTGGGCCCACAAGGCAGGTGACATTTACTGGCTCATGAGACATTAACAGACCCACTGGCTCTGGTGAGACTCCCCTGTTCCTGTTGGATCTGGGGCCACAAGGCAGGTGACATTAACTGGCCCACAGGAGGGTCAGTTCTAGGGCCTTGATATTAGCACAGACCTCTCATCTATGAAAGCATGAGAAATGCTTCCAAATTGAACACAGATATCCTGCAGACCCCAAGGGAGAACAGGGAGGTGTTTTATCAGAAGAGAAAAGAATCAGAAGTTTTTTGTGGCAAGTATTAAGCGGCCGAATGAAGCATCAGGAGGAGCATGAAGCTCAGCGATACTGACCTGCATTTCTCATGCCAATGAATCATGGGAAACAGACAGCTCTGGAGTAAAAGGCACTTTGTCATTATTCTCTCACGTCTCTTTCTGGCTGTTAACACTCAGTTCAGACAGACACCCTGCTTATGGTCACATAGGAGCAGGAAGACAGATGGGCTTTATTTGCTCTGAATTTTCAAATGGAAAACAGACCAGTGATATTAAAATGGTACCTTTGATCCTGAGGACAAGTACATAGGACTATGCATCCCACTTTAGTAGGGGCAGGGGTGGAGGAGTGTGGAAAGGGAGATGGAAGGAAACCAGCATGGATGAAAAAGAGATGTAAGCAAGGAAAGCAAAGCAGCAAGGAAGCAAGAAAGGGTTTGAGAAAGCCCAGGGGAAAAAAGAAAAAAAAAAAAGTGAAGCCCAAGGGAGAAAGGAAGGAGGAAAGGAGAAGGAGAGGAGAAGGAATAGAAGGAAGGGAGGGAGAAAGGCTGAGCCTAGCTTCGGAAAGGAAAGGAAAGGAAAGGAAAGGAAAGGAAAAAGGAAAGGAAAAAGGAAAGGAAAAAGGAAAGGAAAAAGGAAAGGAAAAAGGAAAGGAAAAAGGAAAGGAAAAAGGAAAGGAAAAAGGAAAGGAAAAAGGAAAGGAAAGGAAAGGAAAGGAAAGGAAAGGAAAGGAAAGGAAAGGAAAGGAAAGGAAAGGGGAAAGGAAAAGCTTCTGCAGTGAGGACAGAAGCGACAGGCAGTGACCTCCTGCCCACTCCCACAAGAGGCGGTCTTGCCACATTGCCTGTGAGCTGCACGTGGGGAACAGGTCAGCTGTGGCTCTAGCTCCTCCCCGAGCGTCACTTCATTACCGCTGAGGAGGAAAGAAAGAAAATCACTCCAGTCACGGAAGCACAGTGCAGGGTTCTGGAAGAGCAAACTGAAATCCCGCGGAGACTTGGGAAGAATGAGGCGACCTCCTCGGTCACTTATTTTGGGTTTCTGGAGCTCAGCTTCTGTGTGTGTGAAAAGGAACAAAATAGGAAGTAAGCGTTTCACAAGTACAATTCCCAAGGCCACCTCAGTTCAGGATCACACCTTCCCATCTTATCCCAATGTTTCTCCCATAGAAAAAGTTGTGCTTGATGACCGTTAATTAAGGAATAAATCCAGGAAGAAACTGAAACAGCTCTTCGTAGCACAGGAAAATCCTCCCTCTCTCAAAGTACCCTCTGTGTGATGAATGGGATGCCAAATCTCCTACGATGAATGAACAGATACCTGTAAAGAGAAAGATACCAAATATAGAGGGGTGTTAATTGCTTTAGCCCCTTACTCTCTGGGCTCAGCTACTTTCATATGTGAATATCATTCTAGCTATTTTCATCACAAGCCATTTTGTTGAAAGAGGAAGATGAGGGGACCTCGTATGAGTGTGGTTCAGGCAGAAACTCATTTTCCATGGCTTATGCCCTTTGGGTGGGCCATAAAGAAAGCAGGCTAAGCTCAGTAATAGTAACCAAACCCAGACGAAAAACCCAGGGAAAAAGTCTCCTAACTCTTGGACTTGAACGGTCTAAGCATAGAACATGATGAGAACAATTATTTCTTTTCTCATCCATCCCATCTCACCCACAAAGAAGTGAATTTCAGTTTTTCTTGGCATTGCCATGCCATTTTCACATACTTTTCTAGAATGATATACCAGTTCTAGATTCAACTGTGGCTTCTTCCTTGCAAGCTGCAGTGAAATTTTCTCATTGTTATGAATCTCAGTTTCCCCCTCTACATAACTGGAATAATTCCTACTGGAAAAGACTCTTTCTTGTCCAAGTTTGAGACAGCCTCCTTTGACACTGCCAAGTCAGTTTCCTGAGAATCTTCCTCACCCTTCAGATCTGTTCAAAATATCTCATATTCCGTCTGCCATCTTTGATGTCTAAGCTCTTGGCCTGCCTTTGGCAGGGATCCAGTTAGGCCAGTTTAGAAATAATTTCTGTACTCTAAAAGTCTCCTCTTCGCAATTTTCCATCTACTGTTCTCCCTCACTTGGCTTGTTGGCTGTATACATCTTCAGCTCTCTTTGTTATATCCAGATTTGAGCTCAGTTTTACTGAAAACTCTCTCCCTTACTGCAGTAGTACTGAATATCATCTGTCTTTACTACCTTTAGCTGTTTCTGTTTGGCGTTAATGCATAAGATGATTATAGGATTAAATGTTATGACTCATTTGTAGCCTGGAGATTTTTTCACCTATTTAAGGAATAACAACTACATTTAAAGTCCATGGATATCTGACACACTGGGGGACCATATCGGGAAAACTGACCCTGATTCAACCAGCATTGAACCTTTTGTTCTGAAAAAGGCAATGGCAGAATTATTCCTTGAGACTACTTTTGGGAGTTGGATAATCAATTTTGACCATTGAAACTTGGACTATGTGTGGTGTTTTGAGGATAGCTGGATCTACTCACATAGAAAGTGATGTGAAGTGGAGTCATCACAGGGACATGTGTGTTGGGGTAAATGATTCAAGCAGAGTGAGTTCTAATTTTCTAGTGATGAGAATGTCTTCTAGATAGCTCTCAGGCCTGGGGGCTGTGAGGCATGCAGCTAATATGGACCTCTGGATGAGCCACAGGCTCTCTCCTTCTTCCCCTTCAGCTTTCAGGACTCTCAAAGAACACTTGGATGGAGGCAAGAAACCCCATCTTCCTAGTTTTGGAGACTTTGATTGGGTCACCTTTTCAGGAGGTGAAGCTAACGAAGATGATAATGAAAAGGCTCAGAGTATATGTGAGTTTTTCCACCCTTTTCTGGCCAAATAGCAGGAGGGGCCAAGGTGGTAGATTCAGTGAGTAAGGTCTTTCACTCAGAAGAAAAAAATGTGAACGCTTCTTTCTCCCTGCTCGCTCTCTTTCTCAAGGCTGGAGCGATATCAGTAGCTTATGTCCCTTTCACAATTCTCAGTCCTTTTCGCCTCCCTCTCCACTTCTTTCCTATATCTCATTCCCTTGTTCCTGTGGGTGAAAACTCATCTTATTCCTTGTTTCTTCCTTCCACTTCTAATTCACTCTCTTTCTGCTCCTCCATTTCCTTCTCCCAGTCTGTTACATTCCAGGTCCCTATAGATATTCAAGTGAATGGCATCTTGTTCATTTATTTTGTCACTGAAAGGGCTACTATCTACTGTTCTGTCATTAGTGGAAAATAGAAGAACTTGGTGTTCACTTTAGAGGAGAAAACAGGCAGAAAACATGACCACTTCCACATCTCCAATTCACATCCCCACATTGCCACTTGATTGATTATTGTTGTGGTTTCTGTTTTAGGCATTATCTACTGAATTCCCTTCTTTTCTGGATGAAACTTTAGGTCTCTTTCACCACCTCACCCATCATTCTCAAGCATCCCGGACACTCACAAATGTCCTGCCCCATAATCCTCTAGGATTGTACTTATGGCTAGATCAACGCTTGGCTCTTAGATTGTTATGATTTAAGGTTATAGCACCACAATTCATGGTCTTTAATTGTACTTTTATTTTTTCTGGAATTAATAAGTACTTACCATTTTGTTTACTTAACTTTCTCTATTTTTATCACTGATTTGACCCAAAACTCAACACCAATTATCCAAATATGTTCTCAAGGTACTGAAGCTCAGTGGGTATTCTGTGGATTTCATCCTTTTGGAGAATGCTTGCTCTTCTGTATCCTCCCGCTGTGCCCATCTTGATGCTTTAGCCCAATACCCAGTGTCTAGAGGCCAACTGGGGCTCATTCTTCACTGCCATCCTCCGCATCCCTTGCCTCTCTTGTTTTGTTTTCCATAATCCATGTTTTACTATCACATTTTCTAGTAGCTTCCTTTTACGGGAAAGATAGTTTTTTGAGAACTTACATGTCTGCAAATGTCTTTATTCTATCCTCACCCTATATTGAAAGTATATAATTCTATGTTTGACACAATTTAATTTGTAAATTTTAAAAGCACTCCACCATCATTTTATTGCTTCAAGTATTGCCATAGAAGAACATAAATTGATCCTGGTTTCTCATTTTTTCTGTATATGAACCACCTCGTTTTTGTTATTGGAAGCTTGTATGATGGCACCTTGTTCCCTTATTCCTATTTCTTGGAAGTTTTCTGATGGCACAACTTGGTTGGATTTCTTTTTATCCATTGAGCAGAGTTCCTGGTGCATCCTTGAAACCAGAGACCAAGACATTCAGTTCTAGAAAATTAAAAAATAATTTTCTTAGGTGATTTTTCTCCCCTAAGGTTTCTCTAATCTCTCTTTCTGGAATGCCTCCTATTTGAATATTGAACTACTTGGGCTATCTATCATAATATAAATAACATATACATATATATATGTGTGTATGTGTGTGTGTGTGTGTGTGTGTTATATATATATATATAATACTTGCATATACTCTATATAACTATAAAACTGTAGTAAAATTGATAAATTACTATGTAGTAATATAGTAACAGAACTTTCTTTCTCTCTCTCTATATATATATTTCTTTATTCCACTTTTCAGGAGACTTTCTCAATGTCCAAAACTATTGGATTTTTACTTTCTTCTATCATGTTCTCAATTTATATTAGTTCCTTTGTATTTTCTGAATGCTCCTTTCTAAAAATGGCATTTTTAATAATTTTGTGAAAGCATTGTTTTTTCTTATGTATTTTCTTATGTTTTTTCTTATGTACTCCTCTGCTTTACAATTCCCATTTTTTTCTTCTGTCTCTTCTCCCATTCTCTCTGTGCATGTGGATTTATATCTTTGCTGTCCCCTTAGTGGTGTTGACCCCAAATATCCGAGACACGTCTCCATTAATTTAGAAAGTTTATTTTGCCAAGGTTGAGGATACCCACCTGTGACACAACCCAGAAAGTCCTGAAGACATGTGCCCAAGATGGTTGGGGCACAGCTGGTTTTATACATTTAGGGAGATGTGAGACATGAATCCATACAAATAAAATAAAACCTGGTTCAGTCCAGAAAGCCAGAACAACTCAAAGTGGGGCGAGAGCTTCCAGGTCATAGGTAGATAAGAGGCAAATGGGGTTGCATTCTTCTGAGTTTCTGATTAGCCTCTCCAAACAAGGCAATCAGATATGCATTTATCTCAGTGAGCAGAGGGGTGACTTTGAATAGACTGGGAGGCAGGTTTTCTCTGAGCAGTTCCCAGCTTGACTTTTCCCATTAGCTTGGTGATTTGGGGGCCCCAACATTTTTTTTCCCTTTCATAGTATGGTTTTATTTTTGGAGGGGGGAATGGAAATAAATGAAATGTGTGTTCAGTAGTTACCTTTACTTGTCAGGTTGCATTATTTTTAAGACAGGTAAATAGTACTTCAGTGGAATTTCTCTTTCACCATCCAGCCCTCTGGGGATGTATGTACCTGATTTGAGCAATACTTTGGTGGCAAAGTTGAGAAACAACAAAGACATTCTGCACAGATGCTAGTCTACTTCTCTTTTTTTTCTTTTCAAAGGTAAGTATTTGGTTTATATGAGTGACAAATTGAGTTCTTTCTCTATTTCTTCATCTTCACCCTCTGAAGCAAAGAACCCTTAGAAAGCTGATCACATCTGGGCCAGCTAGACTTTTTAAGGGTAAAAGTCAATTAATTTAAATGTCAATGTCAACTTAATGTCAGGCTGTAGAGTTAGAATTCTTCTCTATTCAAAATGCCAACCACTCTCTCTCTATGATTAGTAGAAAATTGGAAATGGGTTATCTAGATAAACATACATCCAAGGTAAACTCCCAGAGAATTTAAGAGTGGGGATAGAAAGACGTTCAGTTGGAACTAGGGCAGCAAATAATGTAAAAGTACATTTATAAAAATCAGAGTAATTGTGTCTGTTTAACCTACAAAGCACAATACTCATTGTTATAGGATATAAACAATTACATCTATGGCATTAGGCCAGGAGGTATCTGGGTCCTTTTACTAGGCTTGGAAATGAGTCAGGGCTGGTGGACTATTTTGCTAGATAACAAGGTACTGAATGGCAGAAGCATCCTGAAGGAGTCTATCCCAAGTGGACTCATGGACAGGAGCAGAGTTTGTAGTGAGAGATATAATTAGGCAAAGGGTGAGGTGCAGCCATGGATGGAGCAGCCCATATGTGGGGGACTCCTGGGATGGCTGAGTCCAGGACAGATGGAGGAGGCCCCAGGAATTGACTGGAGTCAATTCAGGACTAAGGACATGTAAAGCCAGTAAGCACTGAAACTTCTTTTGTGAACTGCTGGCCACTTTGCTAGGGCCAATTCAGTCACTTAATAAAGCAGCCCTGGCCTGGAAGATCAGAACAAAAGTTCAAGAAAGGAGTCAGCTGTTCATGAAAGTGTATCAGAGAGCATGGATTTTCACAGGATCACAGACATGTAATAGACATATCTGTTTAATGTCTTGACAAAGATATTGATGCCAAGAACACAACACACTGGCCTTGCAGATATCCATTGACAAAGCAGTTTATCAAGTAATCAACATTACCCTATCTAATCTTACTCCATCTCTCCTTCTCTCTCCTTTCTTTTCTCTGTCTCTGACCTCTTTCTCCCTCACATATACTCTGTCTCTCTTCTCCCCACATTCCTCTCTGTCTCTTTGTGTCTGATATCTGTCTTTATCTGTCTGGCTCTCTGTGTCATTGTTGCTGTCTTGGTGGTCTTCATCTCCTCCTCCTCCTCCTCCTCCTCCTCCTCCTCCTCCTCCTCCTCCTTCTCTCCCATGTGTGTGCGTGTGTGTGTGTGTGTGTGTGCGTGCGTGTGTGTCTGTGTTTCTCTTTCCCTTGCTCTGCTTCCTTATGCCAGGATTTGTAAAAGAGCAAACAAGTCTTCAGGCAACCTCAAATTCTGTGCTACCCTGTTAATTACTACATAGTCAACCACTGTTTTCAAATACTAATGGAAGTGACCCTCAGTGTTTCCATGACCTATTGGAAGGATAACACCAAGAAATAGAAGTCATTTTCTCAATTTTAAGTTTTAAAAAAGTAGGTCTTTTCAGAGAGGTATAATTAGGCAAAGGGTGAGGAAAAAAAACTTGGGGAATAAAACTTGGGTAAAAATAATAAATCACAGAAATAGATAAAGATCCAAGTCATCTACTCCCTTCATAAGCCCAAGTTAGAACCTCTGGTTTGGGAGAGGAAAGCCTTAATAAAAACCATTTTGGTCTCCAGGGGGTTGGGTGTCTAATATGAGACCCCAGACTTTGTCCCCAGTACTTCTCTTGGGTCTCAGTCTTATGATTTGGGATGGATATGGCAGGCTATTGTGTATCTCCCAATATCCATTTTCCCTTTTCTTCAGGGATAGCATTTTAGATTATTTGTGAATGTTTTTCTTTTGTCTATACTTTTGAAGAATATGTTTGTCTGGCAAGGAATTCTGACTTTAAAGTTCATGCCACTATCCTCTCTACCTCACCTTTAAAGATATTATTCTACTGCATTCTTGACTCCCTCCCTCTCTCCCTCCCTCCCTCCCTCCCTCCCACCTTCCCTCCGTCTCACCATCCCTCCCTCCCACCTTCCCTCCCTCCCATCTTCCCTTCCTCCCTTTCTCGCTCCCTCCTTTCCCTCCTTCCTTCGTTTTTCTTTCAGCAGCAAGTTCACTTGACCCAACTCAAAGTCCAAAGTCTGTTTCCCCTGCGGTAGGCAGCAGCTATTATAACCGCTCCATTCTTTTAACCTTATCTGTGCTGTTTGAAGCCTGTTCTAAGTAAGCGTAGTTGAGGCACCAGCTAAGGATTACGGAAGAGTTTAGTGTGCGGAATTTAGACTTTCTGAAAATCTCCTTCATGGAATTTCTCCTCTCTCACTTCCCAGTTGCTGTGCTGTCTTGAACTTTTTCCTCTGCCTCTTCAATAAGACCCCAGGTTTCATCTTGAATTCTAGAGTCAACTGGAAGAACCCACTGGGTCTACTCCCAGGAAAAAGTTCATAACATGGAAAATACAGTGTTATTTCCACCCCACATCTAGAGTTCAGTTTCTGCCTGCTCTTAGTCACTCTCCAGTACCTTCAGGTACTTGTTTTATATATGTTTTGCTTATGTATGTGCATGTTCCAATCTATGTCTCTCTAACTCACTCCCTCATCCCTCTCCTCTCCCCCTCCCCCTGCCCCCCACACACCCCACACAGGGAGAGGTTATAGTTATCTGTGGGAAGATTGGTCTAATACAAGATACTTCACCATTACTGTAAGCAAAACAATAAAACTCAATGTTACTCAGCAGTAAAAGTTATGTCTAAGCCAGGGAAAGATAAACTATGGCTACATACATTATTTTTTTAAACTTATCATTTATGGCTGCTTTCAAGATACAATAGCAGTTGGATATTTGCAATGGAAAAATGCAAAACCAAATGGTCCTCCAAATCTAAACTATTTACTATCTGGTCCTTTACCAAGAAAGGCCTGCTAATTCCTAACCTGCAGGAATGGATAAGCTAGATATATTAGGCAATTCTTTATCAATACTACCTCTTGTTACTAGGATTATGAAGATAATTAGATCCCAGAAAGTTTAATGTTATTTTTCCTGGCAAGTATTTGGGCTAGAAACCGTGTGTTGTTCATTAAACAGAGATCTGCATGCCTTGGTATGTGGAATGAGAATTGGGGCTTATAATGATTAATCAAGTGCACACCGGTAGTGAGGCCAGGACATGAGTCTGACCTAGGTCATGTTTTACCAAGATTTGTGTACTTTCCACAACACCTGCAGAACTTCCTCACTCTTAGGGAAATAAATTTTTCTAATTTAGCCTTTTGTGAAGCTTTATGGAGAAAGCAATTACGATTCTGACTTGAACTATTAGACACTTTTTAAATCCTCTTTGGGCTCAGAACCTCTTAAAGTCAGAGGCTAATGGCTGGTCTCTTCCTTCCACTCTTTCTTTGCCTACTTTCTTTCCAGCTCTCTTTTAGGATAGACACATTGGCTCTTATGCTTCAGTGTATCAATTCCACTCCAACCACAGTACCAGGGGTACTGTGAAATGCTGTTATTCATGCATTTCCATGTGATATGTCTCAATTCCTAACCCTGCTTGTCTTCCAACTCTGAAAACACTTTGTTTATTGAGTAAATTGGGTAAATGACTGCCATTTTTAATTGTAGGGATTTAATCCAAATTTCTTTGTTCTTAAAGAGAACATAAATGATTTTTAGACCATAAGGTATGTGGCCAAAATTACCGTTTTATTTATTGGCATTCTTGAATCTCAAGAAATGTATTTCTTGATACAAAAATATTATTCATAATTTATGATATTGTTACTTGGTAAGGGGCAATGGGAATCAGAGAGGAATAAAGAGAGAGGATGAGGTGATTGTAACTGTGACTTCATCTATAATTATTGATAAAGCCAGAGAAACTGTAAACATTGAGTCAAATCAGTAAACGGGACACTGAATTTGGGGGGTTTCTGAATTTTCATATAAAAAAGTGAGCATTTGTTAACCCTGGATAGAGGATACATAATAGTTTTACTTTTTTTCTGTTCTTTCGGGTATGTTCTAGATTTACTTCTCTAGTTGGGAACTCTGTTGTGAATTGCAGTCTTGTGCACATAGCTGCTCACCCACCATTTCCACTTACAGGTTCCATATACATCTCAAACTAAAATTTTTTAAAGAAAAAAAGAAAGAGAAAGAAATCAGGAAGAGAAAAGAAAGAGAGAAAGAAAAAAGGAAAAGAAAGAGGGAAGAAAGGAAGAAAGGAAAGGAGGAAGGAAGGAAGGAAGGACAGAAGAAAGGATGGAAGGAAGGAAAAGGAGGGAGGGAAACACTCATTCACATCCCACCCTTTAAAACCTATTCCGTTCCTTTTTCGAGATACTCCTTTTGAAACTGAAATACCTGTCCCTTAGCTGCTGGGAATATTGCCTGCTTATTAAGCTGTGGGGGGTAAACAATGCTTGTTGCTAATTATTCAGGCTTGCTCACCACATTTTTTCCTTGGCACATGGAAGAGGAATCTCTTACCAGCATGACCAGTCACTCTCTTCTCTCTCCAGTACTACCCTTGCAAGGGAGGCAGAGTAAATAATATGAGCATTCAGAGACAGGGCTATCTTCCTGTATTAGTCCATTTTCATGCTGCTGATAAAGACATACTGGAGACTGGGCCATTTACAAAAGAGGTTTAGTTGGACTTACACTTCCACATAGTTGAAAAAGCCTCACAATCGTGGTGGAAGGCAAGGAGGAACAAGTAACGTCTTACATGGATGGCAGCAGGCAAAGAGAGCTTGAGCAGGAAAATTCCCCCTTTTTAAAACCATCAGATCTCTTGAGACTTATTCACTATCATGAGGACAGCACAGGAAAGACCTGCCTCCATGATTCCATTACTACCACATGTTACTGGTTGACCTGGCCACTGCAGTGACCTGGCCACTGTCTCTCACTCTTTTCTCTCTTGTCAGTTGGTGACTTGGGTGTAAGGCCCTCCTACAGTTATCTCCATCTGGCTACATCAGCGAGAGAACTTAGAGCCTGCTCTGGAGAAGCAGTGCCTGAGCCCCACAGGTGCTTCCCAATGTCAACATCTGAATTGTGAGGTCGAGGCTCCACCTTGGCCCTGCTCTCCAGACCTTCTTTGCATACAGAGCTATAGTTTGTTGTTGCTGATTTTGCTGCTATTATTTTTCCCCTAAGTATTATCCACCTTCAGAACACTCAAAAAGAAGTAATATGGGCTTTATTTGGGCACAGAACAACGCTCTCAAATTTCTGACAAATAACAGGTGAAATGTCTGAAGGGGAGAAGAAAGTTCACCTGTACCGAGAACCAGCTATGTGCTAGCACTTCACACACACCATTTCATTTAATTCTTATGTGATGCATGTATCATCTGAGTGTATAGTTTCTGCCCCCCCCAATGTAATTAAGAAAATCTGGCTCTGTCTCTTTTTAAGAACTATCATTCTCTTACAGATTATAGATTTGGATAAAGGTGGTGGTTGCCCCTCTCTTTGCCCGTTCTGCTCTGGCTACACTTACTTCTTTGTGCTTTTCAAACACAAGAGCATATCTCCAGCTTCAGACCATCTCTATCTCTGGATGGTCCCCCGAGGGCCTCCAGGTGGGCCCCTCGCCTCCTTTCAGTCTTTTTCTCAGACCTCATCAAGTCTCCAAGGTCTGCTTGGTGACCCTATTTAAAATTGCACCTGTCTGCCTCTCTGCCTATCATGGCATGATTGATTCCACCTGACCTAGTCTGCTTTGACTATTTTTCCATAGCACTATCACTTTCTCACCTACTGTAAAGTATACTTATTTTCAGTTTATTATTTATTGGCAGTCTGCTCCTTCTGCCATGTAAAGTCCATAAGAGTTAGGATTTTTTTTTGCAATTTTTTATTGCATTTTAGGTTTTGGGGTACATGTGAAGAACATGTAAGATTGTTGCATAGGTACACACATAGCAGTATGATTTGCTGCCTTCCTCCCCATCACCTATATCTGGCATTTCTCCCCATGCTATCTTTATTCTTTATCTAGCACAGTGTCTATCTAGCCCATCATAAGTGCTCAAAAGGCTTTGTTGAGTGAGCAAATGAATGGGCTTCCTCCTCTCCTTGGTCAGTTGGTGCTGCAGTCCCCTCCTCTGCTGTACTTGCTCCTCTCCTCATCTCCATTTCAACCCTGAGCCTCCACTCACTTTGAGGGTGAGCACCTCCTGGAGCATGAGAACCACCTTCTTTTCCTGATGCTTTGCTGCTACCACCCCATTGACTTCAGAAGAGAGAATTACACACGTCTCCACTTCCTCACCCTAGGCATGTATTGCTGTAATCTTTAATTCCTCCAAGCCACCAATGCTCCGAGTTTGCTGCAAATAAGTCTTTAAGTGATAGTTTGGAGGAAAATGGGGTGATTGGCAATAACACACTGTATGGGAGTCAACTTTAAATAAAACTTCCAACGTCACTTACTGATACTAAACATTTATCAGTCATTGTGATTCATAGCATACTTTTTGCTGGACCCCCTTAGGTGTCAACCTTCTTCCATCTCCTTGCATCCCCTCTTCCTGTGGTTACTATTCTCTTCTGTCCCCACTTTCCTGGGTTTTCTGCATCTGATGAATTACATCCTCTGCAACAGGAGAATAGCTCTCAAGTTCATCTTATGTGATTGCACAGAGTCATTTTATTTTCCTTTCTTGTCATCGTCACCATCCAAACCATTATAGTGCTCCACTGTTCATAAGAAAGAGACTATTGTATTTTACTCGCTACAACACCCATCTTACTCAGCTCTCCACCCAATAACCTGAGGAGCAGCGGGAGCTTTGAAGTTCCAATATTTTCTGATTATGGGTTTTTATAAGAGCCAGGCTGAATGTTTAGTCAGGTCTCATGACCATCTTCCATGTCTCTAAGTGGAAAATATTGATGGGAATCTGGCTAGATGAAGCCCCTGGGCATAAAGGCCGACTTTTTCTCTTTACCCCGGTGATTCTTAACCCTTGCTAAATGCAAGAATCATCTGAGGGAGCTTTAAAACTCCAGATGCCCAGGCACACCCCAGATCAATTAACTCAGAATCTCAAGAGTGGGACCCAGACGCCAAAATTGCGTACTCTGCACTGGGTTGAGAATCTCTATTTGACAATTCCAGCAATTGTAAGGTGAGTGTTACCTGTTTTAGGGATATGAAACTGAAGATTAGACCTATGAGATAGATTACACAGCCTGCACATCCAGCTCCTTGTTGAGGATATTAATCATGAGGGTACACATTTCATCTCATAATGGAGTTACACATGGAAACAAACTATTTCAGTATAATGTTACAGTAGAAGTGCTGTACATGCTTAACAGTCACAGAAAGGAGACCATCTAACTTCATGAGGGAGGTCAAGAAAGGGGCTTTCGTCAACTTTTTCTTCTGCTGGGCAGCCATTGAATGTTTTAGGCTAGTTTTACTTGGATAACCAGGTTGAGAGGCAAAGAATATGAAGTAAACGAATGTGATGGTTAGTACTGAGTGTAAACTTGGATTGAAGGACACAAAGTATTGTTTCTGGTGTGTCCCTGACGGTGTTACCATAGGAGATTGACATTTGAGTCAATGGACTCAAATGGAGAGGCAGACCCACCCTCAGTCTAGGTGGGCACCATCTAAACAGCTGCCAGGGAGGCTGGGATGAAAGCAGGCAGAAGAACATGAAAGGGCTAGACTGGCTGGGTCTTCTGGTCTCCATCTTTATCCTGTGCTGGAAGCTCCCTGCCCTTGAATATCAGACTCCAGGTTCTTCAGCTTTTGCACTCTTGGACCTGCACAAGTGGTTTTCCACGGCCTCTTGGGCCTTTGGCCACAGACTGAAGGGTGAACTGTCACCTTCCCTACTTTTGAGGTTTGGGGACTGAAGCCAATTTCTTTACTCATCAGTTTGCAGACAGCCTATTGCGGGACTTCACCTTGTGATTGTGTGAGTCAGTATTCCTTAATAAACTCCCCTTCATATAGACCTCTATCTTGATGGTTCTGTTCCTCTAGAGAATTGTGCCTAATACAATCAGGTATGAATTAGTGCAACCCTTCAACCTCCAAGGGACAAATCCTCATCAAACTCCCAATAAGCTTATAAATGTCTCTCATTAGCCAGAGAGGGGGTTTTCCCTGCTCCTGTTTCTGCCCTTCTAGGGTGGTTCATTAGGTACTGAGCAGTTCTCATTCCCCTGGGTTCTGCCTTGAGATGACTCCATCAGGATTTCTGACTGCAGTTAGGCTGGAGTCTGATTCCTATAAATGGTCACCTGAAAATATGGGCCATCAGTGGCACCTAGGATGTTGCAAAGTTCTGCTGAAGGTTATGCTTTCCTGGCTGGCTTCTGTGTGTGTGTGGTGGCATGGGATGGTGCAAAGGGAATAAAGGCAGTGTGGCAAAGACAATACTAGGTGTACTCCAAATCCTGTTTCATTTTCCTATACCTTGGCACATCAAGGACTACATTTCTCAGTTTCCACTGAAGTTAAATGGAAATCATGTGATTGCATTTTGTCCAATGGAATGTATAGAAAGTATATAAGCTACTTCTAGACTTGATCATTAAAAAAACTCTCTGAGCATCAGTGTCCTCTGTAAACGCTGGATGATGTAGTCTCTACTTCATAGCTCTATGAAGATACACTGAGGTTATTTCTATGAAAGGATATACTGTAACCACTTCAGTGCAAGAAGCATGGTTTGAGCATCATGGTTTGATACGTCATGCTCTGTGGTAGAGGCTAGAATTATGACAGCAAATAGACTGGGTCCACAGGCTCATAGGCCTTTTAGTTTAATGGAGATAACCTGGATATATCTCAGATCTCCATGAGGGGCATTTAAAAGGTCCAAAGGAGGCTTTAGAGAAGAGCACTGAAGTGGGAGAATGAAGGAGGGCTTCATAGGGGAGGTGATGGTTGGGCTGTCTCTTGAGGGATGAGTAGGGATTTGCCAAGTAGGTGAAAAAGAAAGAAATGAAGTGGAGGAGTGCTCACAAAGGCCTGGAGCGTAACATCATGGCTTGCTCTCTGGGGCTTGATAGACAGCTGATTTCATATCTTCCATTTCAAATGTATGCTTTTTTTATATTTGAACATTTTTGAATGCCATGTGGGTGTTGAAACTAAGGAAATATAATAGAACATGTAGGTCTTTGAAAGACCTACACTTCCAAACATAAATATAAGATTTTAAAATGCAGCTTACAAAACCAAACCAAACAAACAAAAAAACCAAAAACCAAACCAAAACAAAACAGAGGCATTACTCACCCATGAGATGATAGGAATCCCTGTTTTGGGAGGTAGCCCATTTTTATGTTTTGGGGGCTAAATTTGCAGAATTGGAAGCATCTGATTTATGCTTTTACATTATGCTATTGAAGACAGGAATGATTCCTGAGCTACTCTATCACTTACCTTAAAAATTCAAATCACTTCTATGAACTCAAGGATCTAAGTGTCAATAACTGATTTATGAGTCCCTCCTATTGATGACAAATATTGAAAAAGGATGTTAGGGAGTCTGAAACATAGGAGCTCAATCATGGCCATTAAGAAATAAAGGAATGATTTAACTCTGTTTTTGGAATGGAAAGTTATTTCCTCAGACAGAAATAAATGCTATTATTTCCAATGGATTTTGACAGCCCCAAATTTCTCAGTTCACTTTCTATGTCAAGCATCCAAGTTCTCTGTATAACAGAAACCTTGGTGGAACCAGAGTAGCAGTGGCAGAAAGTTCTAGGTATAAATTAAGAAATGCATTACGCATTAACATAAGGAAGTAGGGGTAGGGTAGTGAGGAGAGTAAAGAGAAGCCCTTCTGCATATGAGCTACGCACAAGGAAGCCAGAAGTGTTTTGAGCATCTTAATGAAATTTAAGAGTATGCAATGGCTGAAACTTTTATGGATAGTGTAGATTCATTAGAACAAATAAATGTCATTGTCTATTTTTGTGAAGGTCAAAATATGTTGGGGTTTTTCTAGGCTCCCTAGGAGTGCTGTTCCTTCTAACACTCCTTTCCCATTGGGAATTATGTTTCTAGGCTGACAATGATCCCATATTGTGATTCTATTTTTTTGTAGTTGAAAGAGATGATTTCATCTCAAATTCTTGTTCTGAGAAAATTCTTTTCTTACATCTTCTACCTGCTGCAATTTTGTTGTGTCTCTGTTCTCCTCTGTCACCCCCAAGAGCTTGGGCATGGTCATGTTCTGCTTAAGAGCCTTTACAAAACCTAGGTCTGCTTTCTAACAATGCCAAAACCAGTTTGTCTGCACTCCTCTTCCCATCCACTTGACTCTATTTTGCTTTTGGCAATGGCACATCATCCCCTCAAACAGGAATTGTCATCATTCCCCCTCATTCTTCACATCTTTACAGTGGGTGGTAACCTGCTTGGATTTTTTCACAAGCAATGCCATGAGCCTGAGCACACCTCCTTTGCGTTTTGACGTGCATCTTCTCTGGGGGACTTCACAAGCAATGCCATGAGCCTGAGCACACCTCCTTTGCGTTTTGACATGCATCTTCTCTGGGGAGCTTTGCTTTGTGACAGTTATCACAAGAGAATCGATTTGAAAGAAGAGGTGCTTGACGTTGCAGCAGAAACTTCCTAAAGGCTGGTGAAGTCTGGGCAGCGACGGTCGTCTTTTCATTCTGACTCAGATAACTTGATTGTATTTGTTGTTGTGGGTTTTCTTTTTTTCTTTGAACCTGCAAAGCAGTGGGCTAGGTTGAAAATCTTCTATGTACCAGAGAATTTGCAAACATAGATCAGATATTTTTCACAACAATAATCTTGTGATGCTTTATTTTATGAATGAGAAAAATAAGAGTTTGAGAGGTTGGGAATCTTGTCCAACTCTGTTCAGATCCTCTGATTAAAGCATCAGCAATGGAAGGAAAGAAATCAGCTCTACAGTTTTGGAAAGAGCTCTGCAAGTTAATAAATTACAGCGATCATTTTCATTTTTACATCTTAATGATTCTTTTTTTTTATTTTTTTTATTTTTTATTTTTATTTTTTTAAATTTTTTATTGGATTATAGGTTTTGGGGTACATGAGCAGAGCATGCAAGACAGTTGCGTAGGTACACACATGGCAGTGTGCTTTGCTTTTCTTCTCCCCTTCACCCACATTTGGCATTTCTCCCCAGGCTATCCCTCCCCACCTCCCCCTCCCACTGGCCCTCCCCTTTTCCCCCCAATAGACCCCAGTGTTTAGTACTCCCCTTTCTGTGTCTATGTGTTCTCATTTTTCATCACCCACCTATGAGTGAGAATATGCGGTGTTTCATTTTCTGTTCTTGTGTCAGTTTGCTGAGGATGATGTTTTCCAGATTCATCCATGTCCCTACAAACGACACGAACTCATCATTTCTGATTGCTGCATAATATTCCATGGTGTATATGTGCCACATTTTTGCAATCCAGTCTATTATGTTTCTCTTTCTTAGTTACAGTAAAAAAAGCTCTGGTAAAGTAACAAGAACAATAATAACATGGCTTAAAAAACAAAGATGTTTATTTCTGTCTCATGTAACAGTCTGAGGAAAGCAGTCTAGTCAATGACACCTTTTCTCCACAGAGTGATTCAGGAATCCAGGTTCCTTCCATCTTCTGGCTCCTCACCTCCTACAGAACATCCGCTGCACTGTCAAAGGTGGGTCACTGCCATGTGTTACGTCCAGCCAGTGGGAAGGAATAACAGAAAAGGTAAAAGAGGCAACAGGTTGTCTTAAGGCAACAGGTTGAAAAAGACATGCATCATCTCTACTGTAGTCTAACTAGCCAGCCATGTGCTTGAATACACTTCTATTAATTCCGAAGAAGAGATCATTGATTTGGTGGCCTACATAAGAATCTGCATAAAAATATTATCTTAAAATATATTCCAGCAATACCTGATTGCCCTGTACATTTCCCCAAGTTGGTTAGCTGTAGAATTTATTTTCTTTATATGTTTTCCTTCTGGAAGTTTAGAGAAGGCAGGCACTAGTGTGCATTCTGCATCTAGGTGACAGCAAGAAGTTCATGGATATTCAGTAATTATTTGTGAGGATTCCTATGCCTAAAGAGGAAAATTCAGCATTGTCTTTTTTTTTTTTTTTTTTTTTTTGGAGACAGAGTCTTGCTCTGTCACCCAGGCTGGAGTGCAGTAGTGCGATCTTGACTCACTGTAACCTCTGCCTCCTGGGTTCAAATGATTCTCATGCCTCAGACTCCCAAGCAGCTGGGATTACAGGCATGCACCACACCCCCAGCTAATTTTTTGTATTGTTAGTAGAGATGGGGTTTTGCCATGTTGTCAGGTTGTTGTTGAACTCCTGGCCTCAAGTGATACACCCGCCTTGGCCTCCCAAAGTGCTGGGATTATAGGCGTGAGCCACTGTGCCTGGCTAGCAATTTTTAAAGGGAAAAATTAAGGTGATTTTTTTTTTCCCTTTTCTGTTCTTAAGAGAATTGGGACAGGGATGGATGCAAAGTGGTTCATATCAGCTGCTCCTACATGCGGGACTTGAAAGAGGAGCTAACTGAAGAGAAAATGTGATGAAATGGTTTTCCTTTAAATGCCAAATAAAAGCAAACAAATTGAAGGTCACAAACATCCAAAAATGTGTATTAACTATAAGTGCCTAAGAATTCTGCCCCCAAAGACATCTCGGCTGTCCTGGTTTTATAGTCTGTTCATCCCCTTAGAAAGTCTGTCCTCTCTTGATAGTCAAAGATGCCCCCCTCTAATCCTGCAGGTGAGAATTCCACAAGTGACCCAAGTCAGAAACATGAAATTGGAGTGGACTTGGCCATGATGTCTCTAGGATTCATTAGTTTGATCTTAAACTCAGAGGTCTTAAAAAACTTTCATTCAAAAGAGATGACATCTCTAAACTGCAGCCCTTGTTCGTTGTATACGTCTCTGGATGCTTGGGAGAACCAGCTTGTCTCTCAATGTGCTCTCCCTGCATTTCTGCATTCAAGTGCAGGCCTGAATCACAGTAGGTCCTCAATAAATACTCATTAAATTAATTGATTGATTAGTTACTATGAGGATGTGATAAGTGTGGGAGGATGAAGCATTGAGGAGTATCTGGTCCAATCCATTTATTTATTCATTTTGAGATGAAGTCTTGCTCTGTCACCAGGCTGGATTGTAGTGGCACAATCACGGCTCACTGTAACCTCCGCCTCCCAGGTTCAAGCGATTCTCCTGCCTCAGCCTCCCGAATAGATGGGATTACAGGCACTCTCCACCATGCCCAGCTAATTTTTGTATTTTCAGTAGAGACGGGGTTTCACCATGTTTGCCAAGGTAGTCTTGATCTCTTGACCACGTGATCTGCCCTCCTCAGCCTCCCAGAGTGCTGAGATTACAGGTGTGAGCCACAACACCCAGCCCAATCCTTTCAGTTTACAGATGACCCAAAGGATGCCCAAAGAAGTCAGAGAGCCTTAGTCAAAGCCCCACAGTGAGTCAGCTTCAGAACTGGGCCTGGGATGCAGCTTCTCTGGACTTCCAGCCTCAAACTCGATCCATTCTACATTATCAACAAGTAATGTAGAATTCTTGTTAAGAAGGTTTACTCTGCAAAAACCATGTTCACACCTGCCTCTGTGATTGCATTGCTCATAACTTTCTTCCAGAAGCACTCCTCCTTGTCCCTGCCTATTGAGTTCAGGGGAAACATTTACCCTCTCCTTGTGACATTTGACCCTGCTCCCTGCCCCATTCCTTTTGATTCTCTCTTCTCCTTGAATTCAGAGGTATAGTTCTCTAAGCTTCCTCCTCTCTCTCTCATGGCTGGTCCTCAGAGTCATACACCCATTTGCCTTTCTCTCTTTCTCTCTTATCACCCGTGATCCCTCAACTGGGGGGCTTTGGCTAAGGTCCCTGACCTCTTTTTTAGGCAGAGGAATTATTGAAATGAATAAATAGTAAGTTTTAAAATGAACTAGATCAAGTAATTTATATCTGCATATGTTTTAGTATCTGCTTTTATAACCTGAGTTGAAGCAACTTAAGTATAGTGAGCACTGGACTGAGGTCATAGTAACACTCTATATGATTTGTTGAAAACAAGACAAAGTAAATTAAATGTAGAATTATTCAGGTGATTCCTCTTACTAGGGCCTATGGATTTCTCCTCTCCTTTCATTTTCCAATTTAACACAAAGGAGACTAAGACTGATCTGTGCATAGCAAGGTCTGCTTGAGCTTAAAACTCCGATGGTTCCCTCTCCTGTCATCAGTAAGACTGAACAGAGGAGAATTAACAAAACAGGTGCCACCTCTCACTTCTTCTTAACAAGTAGACCAAGATTCATGATATGGGGGAAAGATTGGAGAAAGAGTGAGCATAGGGTCGTGACCACTTCTGAATCTTAAATGGGGGACCTCACGCCCCCTGTTTCTGCCTTGTAGATATACAGTCTCACCAGCTTTGATGGATTCCTTTAAGGGTGGGGCAGAAGTATACTGAAAGGGGAAAAGGGATCTCTTCGTGTTCAGCCTCCACGTTGCAGAAAACAAAGAGACATCCTGGTAAGAACGATGAAGCAGAGAATTGACAGTCCAGCTATGCCACCTTGGGCAAGTGAAGTCTTTGCTTCTATTCTCAGAAATGGGCATTATAGTATCTACCTTCAGCGTTGTAAGGAAATAAGAGTATGAACATACAATTCTTGGCAACGTAGCTAGTTCATAGTAAGCAATAAGTTGTAGCTGTTACTATTTTTACTATTCCGTATTTTCTCAAACTTTTTTCAATGGATATGAATTAGCCTATTCTACAAATATGTTCAATACTACAAAAAGTGGGTATGTATCAGAATCAAGCTAAGCCTTGCTATGCTAACTGCATACACTGGTTCCTATAGAGGAAGTTCTCTTAAAGAATTGGCTCCTGAAATTGGGCTTCCCTCTCTCTGTCTCAGCCACCCTCCCTCTCTTTCCCGCCCTCCTTTCCTTCCTTTCATTTTTCTCATCTATTCATTTACAACTTAAAATCACCTATTTAAAAAAAAATCGAGGCAGCTTGCACCATAAAAACAAGCAAGTTGGGACATAGTTGACCTAAACCAGAAGACTTAGAATGTTTTAAGAGAAGAGGAAGAACTGGACCAGAAACATGTCTTGATATACATTACTCATCAAAACTTTGAATGTTCATTGAGCATCTCATTAATATCAAAAAAGCAGGGAAGGAGTCAGACAGTCTCTGCCTCCCAAGAAGCTATTGTCTAAGTAAAGACAGAAAGTAATTCAAAATACTTATTTCCATTTTAATATATGAACAGTGCAATCTCAAGATTTCAATAGACCTCTAAATTTAGCTGCATTTCTTGGTAGCCAAGGCAAAAATGTGTATAGAACACAGTGAGTTGAGTCATTTCCTTTATCTAGTAAGATGGACACATGCAAATTATTCCGGCAAGAAAGCTAAACCTGGATTCACACTGTTACTTAGTGAGCTGTGACTTCTGGCTATTGTGTTCATGCCGATCATAAACAACCCCTGATTCAAAGATAGTAGTTACGGCATGTTCTACCATCATAGGTCATGCAAACATCGTGTGTGTATAGGAGGGCATGGGAGTTTCAGCATTTAATAGAAATAATTATTTGCTTCTAAACAGTGTGATTTTTGCCTTTAGAGTATCTTGGTCTTCCATTTCTGGCCTCTCTTTGCCTCTAATTTGTTTCCAAGATATGTTTCAAAGAGATCTCTCTTCTGACTTTCCAGGGCTGAGCACTCTGCTGTACCTGTGGGCTGCCCACCTCTTAATTACCCTGAGGTTCTCAGCTTCATTACTCTCTAGTCCACATAGGTAACCCACCCCTGTTGGCATTCTCTTCAGTCTGCTCTTTGCTGAGTTTCCTCTGACAACTGAGCCATGCTCTGAGGAAGCTGAGTGAGTGAGCACACGTGGGTCTCTGCTGCACTCTGTGGCTTTCTTTTCATGACACCTCTGTGTCTCAGTTGTTGGCTCACCTCTGACCATCATGCCACAATCAGAATGATTCTTGACATGTGCAGGAGGCTTTGCAATGGACAAAGCACGTTCACACATTCTATTCACACTACTTCAGTGAGACTATGCACATTTTTTAATTCTGCTATTTTCACTTTATATAGTAACTGTTTTCTTCCATTTTTTTTTTTCCAAATATCATTCTGGAAGGGAGCATGGCATTCTGTCTTATACATGCAGAAAAAAAAATTCTCTACTCTTGGACAATTAGGGCATTTCCAGTCTTTTAAAAGCTATATTACATTAGGAATTATTGTATAGAGATCTGGACTCCACATCTCATATTATTTTCTGAAGCTGGATTCCTATAAGGGAGATTTCTGATTCAAAAGTTATATGCCATTATAAGATTCTTGAGAAGTATTTGATCTTTGCCTTATTGGTTTTATTTTCAAGTGGGTCCCCTTGTGGATACTTTAAAAATACCACGAAATGTTCTTCTAACTGGATGGTATGAAATAATTCATTCAGAAAGATATAGTTTGATCTGTAGACACACACACACAGAACTAACTATAATTCTTTTTCATTGAGCAAATGGCAAAATTCCTAGTCAAATGAGAACAAAAAACGCATCTCTAATTCTGCCAGAACCTCTTCTTTAGTTGTTATTCCTCTGCCTTGCATATTAATTTCCTTGATCTAGTTTGCCTCACGTTTCAGGACAGCCAGTATGTGTTTAGAAGGTCCGACCTTACTGGATTGTTTACTGTTCGCAGAGAATTGTTTCTGTATGCAGAGAGGGCAGACTTCCCACTCACGATCCCTAGCTACATCCATTCCTAACTTGCTACTGCGCCTATATGTGCAGTGATGGAACATAAAGAGGCCTGCTGCCTTCAGGGGGGCATCTTAGAATGTTTTATTCTATTGACTATGACTGTAATTACTCTCCTTGTAGCCTGTGACTCCATGTGTATTTTGTGACACTTCCCGTTGATCCAAATAGCTCATAGACCTATCCCTAGGGCTTATTTCCCAGGAGTCTCCGCTCCTCCCAAACATGCCTTCTTATCAAGTCACCTAATTTTGACTGGTTTGTTGTTTAACCATTCGTGAGTTCATCCTGGCCTCGCTACTGTTTGAGCAGGATTATTTGTCCAGCTTTGGCATACAGGCAACTTCTCTACTTTCAAAGTAACATTGTATCGTAGCAGGTTTTGTGATGCTGAGGGAGGGCTGGCTTTTCTTCTCATGTTTTGGCATTTCTTAGTCCTGAAAGTACCTGGGACTACAAAGTCAGGAGCGGAGTAGGGGAGGGAAGCACCAAGAAGTAGAGAGACATTTTACAGGTAATGAAGAGATCAGTACTGGTACCTCATATTTCACAGGGGAAATAAAACATGGTATGTTAGAAACTGAGAGGAGAATTTAGCGCATATGTTTGGAATCTATAACAAGCTAATTTGCTCCCAAAAGACAGTTCTGTGAGAAGGAAAGTCAGTTTGGGCAGATGAAGCCTATTTTAAGGAGTTAGAGCTCTTAGCTCAAGTGAAATTGTTTGGGAAGAAACCCCTGGTGGAAACTGGTAAATACTTGCTTTGCAAACACCACCTCCAGCCAGCTGTTTGCTTGGCGCTGACAGGGACGTACTTAGGGGCAGCTCCCCAGCCGCCAAGTGAGGGGCCCACTTGGAGCTGGGACGAAAGGGTTAATGTAATTGAGACTTTGTTGGCTTCCTAGGTGAAGCTGAAGGGAAAACCACACAGAGGAACTCAGGAGCCCTCATAAAAGTTTAATTTGATTTCGTGAAAGGAGAACAACTTGTATCTGGGCTTGCTCTGTTTAATATTAAAGCAAGGATGAGCTTCTAAGACAGGAATGGAGCCAGGTAAAACCATAATCCCACAGATGGATAGTGTGTGTGTGTGTATGTGTGTGTGTGTGTGTGTGTGTGTGTGTGTCAGGATTGGGGAGGTAGAGGGACAGAGCTCCATTCAAAGTGTCGGAGGGATCATCAGCCCCAGGTTCTGGGATGTGGGGGCATCTGGCTCAGGTCTCCTAAGTCATAAATGTAGCCTTTTCCCCAGATGGCACTTAATGAACATTCTCAGGGGCAGTTTGACAGAACAGATAAATGTCGATTTCCCTAAATGAACTTTAAAACTTGCCGTCAGGCCTCGGGGCCTGGTGTACACTCTGAATTTATATTTTAATTAAATAGATTATATAATTATACTATATAAACTAGTTATATATCTTTGCATTTGTTTTTGATGTTAGAACTGTTGATTAACTGAAAGTAAACACGTTAAACAGACCACAACTTTGGTAAACCTGTTGCGATGTTTTTTCATCTTTTTATTAGAATAAGAAACACAAATGGGGAAAGGCCAGGGCTGCTAAGAGGCCTTGTTTGAACCAGAACACAACTAACAAACACAATAATACTAAAGGTAATCGATATTAATAATGATGATTATTATTACTGCTAGTTAGAGGGGCCTATGAGCTAGGTAACAGCTGTGCTCTATTGTGGGTGTTATAATACATTGGCTCCGTATGTAAAGCCTACTTTCTGAAGCCCGCCGCATACTGAACAGTAGGTAGGAGGTATGGGCCACTTTCAAATGTGCACAGTCACTTCTTTTCCTACCAGGTGTGTTTTGTTTGTTTGTTTTTGAGACAGTTTTGCTCTTGTCACCCAGGCTGAAGTGCAGTGGCTTAATCTTGGCTCACTGCAATCTCTGCCTTATGGGTTCAAGCAATGCCACTGCCTCAGTTTCCAGAGTAGCTGGGACTACAGGCATGTGCCACCACACCCAGCTACTTTTTATATTTTTAGTAAAGACATGTTTCAACATGTTGACCACGATGTTCTTCATTTCCTGACCTTGTGATCTGCCTGCCTCGGCCTCCCAAAATGTTGGGATTATAGGCATAAGCCACTGTGCCTGGCCCCTGACAGGTGTGTTTTATGTTTATTAGGAGTCACTTGTATTTGTTCCCAAACCAGTTTATGCCAGTTGTCCTTATGATCAAATGTTTAATTAAGTAGGAGAGAACATGATAAAATATGATAGCAAGAAAGATATTGCTATTGCCAGGAATACCAAGCTGGAAGCTTTGAAAAGAATTTATTAGGCTCCTACTCTGAACTGAGCTCTCTTCTCAGAACTCGTGTCCTGCATGCCTGCATGACCCCTTTTTCTTGTAGTTGTTATAAACATTGCAAAAGTCGGACAGTAGTATACTTACTGCGATGATAATCACGGTGAACTCAGAGAGCTTGGGCAACTTACTCAAGGTTACACACCTAGTAAGCAGTGGAACCAAAATAGGAACCCAGGCTGTCAGACTCCAAAGCCTGTGTGCTTCACCCCAGACTGCAGTGCTCAGCCCATCCATGCCTGACACTACATTAGGCATGTCAGGTAGGGGTGAAAAAGACACAAATCTTTGCCCTTGATGAGCTCAGAGTCCTATGGGGAAGGTAGACAAGTAAACAGACCATAACAATAAAGTTTAGGTCGATAGTATGAGAAGGAGAGACCTGGGGCTCAATGGGAAGGCAGACTTGCAGCATCTTACCCAAGCTTGGGAGTGGGAACCAGGAAAGCTTTGGAAGCAGGGGCTCTGGGCTGAGTCTTAAAGAGTAAACAAGCAGATAGCAGGCCTGTGTGCTACAGATTCCACCTACCCTGGATCACAGCAGCCTGTTTGGTTAGAGCTTTTCCCTGTGGAACTTCGCCCTCACAGCCCAGCCTGGCCTGATCACTTAACAGAATGACAAAGAAAGAAGATGGGAGTCCAGCCCTCCCCCCCAATACACCTGTGGGTCGGGATGACATTGCTGACGCAAGGCTTCCCCAAGTTCCATTCTGATTTTCTGCAAGGTAAATAGGGCCCCGTCAAAGATCTAGAAATTGCTGACCTTGTCTCATTCATCAGTTTAAAGGTGACAAGTGAAGGCGGGTAGGAGGCGGCTGAATGGAGGCTCCTGGGACTCTTCTGGGCTCATTTGAAGTGGGAAATGCTAAGTCTGTCATATTTAATGGCAGACCTGGGAGCATAGTTGAAAGCACAGAAGCAGTGCTTCCCCTTGACTCTTGTGTGCCCTATAACAATGCCTTCAGGCCTTGCTAAGTGGTGGCTCCCTCCTCACCATAGACCGGGGCCAAGGGACCTGCAAAGATTCTCAGCTCCTTGCTGGCCATACCTGTGGATTTATCTTTCCTCCCTCTAACTTTGAAAGGAATTGGCTTTTCTTCATATGGGGTCTCTAAAGGTTCTTTGGGGGCTGTGAAAAACCCATTCAAAAGGGAGCACTGGTGAGAGGACAGGAGGCGGGAACAGCCTCTAATAGAACCTGAAGTCTCAGTAAATGCCTGGGGCTCCCCAGACCTCATTCCACATATTGTCAGCTGCCTTTTAAGAGAGAAAATCTTGATGACTGGTCAAGATGGCTAATTGGAAGCTATCCCCTTACAGGACATTCTTGGATTAAAAGCTTTCCCAGTTCTTTGAGATTGTGGCTTTCACTGATGTCAGTCTGATCCTTTGATTACCTCTGAGCTCAGCACCAGGCCTCCTGGGGATTGCTGAGTACCTTACCCATTTCTCCAGGGCCTGGACACAGCTAGGATCTACATTTGCACCTACTAACATCTGATCAAAGTCTTGGTTCATCAGTTACTGAAAAAAAAAAAAAAAAAAAATAATAAAATAAAAGCTGGAGAATCAACACTTTAAAAAACTCTTCTTGCCATTTCAGGAAGTCTAATTAATGATGTGAGTGGGCAATTTGCTGCAGCTCTCACTGATTAATTTATCAAATGCCGAAGCCTTTCCTGTGTGCCTCTCAGTCCAATTAGTTAAGCGTTAGATGTGACAGGCAAGGCAGTGTCTCTGGGAACCACCCTGCCTCTCCTGATCATGGTCTCCCTGCTCTGAACATCCCTGTGGCTTCATTTCTCTATTACTCCTGAGTGAATAGCCCACAGTTGATTCCTAAGTACCTATCCCATCCCGCCCTCTCTGGCACAAGTGGTTCAAAGCATGCTGTGGCTCAGGACGAAGCCACAAACTCATGAGATGTCCCAGAAGGGCCACAGCCACTGATTCCCTGCTGCTACTCCCCAGCTGACAACTTGATTAGACTCAGTGTAGCTTTTTACAACAGACCCACTTATGTCTTTCTCTAATTAACTACAAGCAAGGCCTGGCATGTGCCTGGTGTGTTGTCTTTTGCAGAGTGGCTTTCACACCTGTTGTGATGAAGAATCAAGGATAGTAATTATTGTCATCTCCGTTTATCAGAGAAGAAAACTGATGTTTAGACAGGAGGATGCCAGTTGTTTAAGTTTACTGCATCATGGATCTGATTTGACAATTTCGATGCATAACACACCAATCTAAATCTCTGTGGCAGTCATAAGAGCATTTATTCGGCTCACTTTTCTATGTTTTTGCTGTGAGCTGGCTGATTTTGACTGGATTTGTCTGGGGTAGTTTTGTTCTGCTCTGTGAGGTTCTCATTCTCCTGGGACAGAGGGTTGGCCTAGATGTGTTTTTTTTTTTTGTTTTTTTTTTTTTGTTTTTTTTTTTTGTGGTGATTATAAAGACACAAGAGCCTAGACTTCCTAGCACAGATTCTTCTTTCTCATTCTATTGGCCAAAAGAAGTTATCTAACTGAACCAAATCAAGGACTGGGAAAATATACTCTGCTCCCGTTAATGGGAGGAACCGCGAAGTCAAAGGAAAAGAAGCATTCGTCAAAGAGGGATAAAGAATCTTGGCCAACAGTCAGATGGGGAGAAGAAATAGCCAAAAGTCTAACCATGGTTTTGCTCCACATCTTTTATATTTTCACTGCACAAAATTTCAAAGATACCTACAGTATACCAGGTAGTTTAAAGAATAACAGGATAGAGCCGTGAATAAGAAAGACAGTTTCGGTTGTTATGAACCTTAATTTCTAATAAAAAGAATCAGAAAATGACTTAAAAATCAGCCTGCGTTGCAGACAATGTAGAGCAGGAGATAGAAATCCTCTATGAAAGGCCAGATAGTAAATATTTTAGGTTCTGGAGGCCACAGAGTCTATGTAGCAACCACTCATCCTCACAGCTGCGGCATGAAAGGAGCCGAAGACTGAACAGATGAGACTGTGTTATACAACTTTATTTACAAAGGCAGGTGGGGATAAGATTCGGCTTGGAGGCTGAAGTATGCCAACCCCTGATGCATATAACTAAAAAAGTGATGGGATAAAATGAGCAGGAGCAGTGACTTCAGAGTGGGTAATAGCATGGATTCATCTGGGGCTACAATGCTTAGATCAAAAATAACAAGAGGGAATCAGTCAGGTGAAAGTCATGTGTTAGAGGGTTCCAGGGCTGTAGATGAGAAGGATCTGACATGTGTGCATATGTGAGGAAGGAGAAGAAGTCCAGTGTGGCTGGAACACATGGGAGAGAGGAAGTTAGGGAGAGGAGATGATATTTAAGTTAATACATGTGGGCTTTATTCTAAACGTAATAAGAAGTGTGAAGGACACATTTTTCACTGGACACTTGTCAAAAATGACAAGATAGATTTTACTTGAGCTTCTACAGTAGGAAAAAGAGGGACCTCAGATTCAATATGTAGATGTACAGTATTTGGCTCTACATTGTTTAATACAGAACTGAACTCAGCTCCAAAGAGAGTAAACTTTGCTGAGGAATTTACAGCCAAGGAGCAAAGTGAGGGGGTCATCGGATGGAAAATAATGACAGGATCTAGTCCAGACATCAAGGGTAGGGGAATTCTTGCTAAACTATCTTAAGAACCTTGCTAAAGGCAGGTCAAGGACTTACATATCAAGGGTAGAGAATGAGGAACTTCATCAGATATCAGGATTGAGGATTTTCACTAAACTGGGCTTAGCAGACCAAGGTTAGGGTGGGCAAGGCAATGGCCTCATCAAGGATAGGGCTCAGAGGAGCCAGACTAAAGCTTGGTCAAGGATGAGGTTTTTATTAGACATCCTTTTGGATTTTGAGCAGAGAAGTGACATGATCTCACTTATAATTCATCAGATTGGCTGCCAATTCCAGGTTTATTATAAGGAGACAAGAGTAGAAACAGGAATTAGTTAGGTGAGATGTTTTGGTGACTTAGACAAGAGGGCTGTTAGTGAAATTGGACAAAAGTGTATGGGTTTGGAGGTGTTTAGAAAGGTGGTTAACAGAAACTTCCGATGGGTTGGATATAGGAGTTGAAGGAAAAGGACAAATCCAAGATTAGTCCTAGAATTTGGATTGAGCTCATGGAAGGAGCGCTGTGATAATGGAGAAGACTTGGGAGGATCAGCTTTGTGGGGGCAGGAAGGAATAGAATTCTGTTTGGTTCAGATAAAGTTAGAGATCGTATTAGACATCTATGAAGAGATGTGAGGTAGACAATGGACCCATGAGCCTAGAGTTCTTTCTGAAGATACAAGTTTGAGAAGCTATCTGTATATAGATAACATTTCAAGTCAGAGATTGCTGAGATTACTTACGAATAGTGTTCAGATGAAGAAGAGAAGTTCTCCAAAGGTTGATTTCTAGGCCATCCTGATATTAGAGATTAGGAAAAGAAGAGGGAACCCGCTAAGAAGACTAAGAGGAAGTAACCAGTGATGTCAAAGGAAAACCAAGAGATGGGGGTGCCACAGTACTTAAAGGAAAAGGTGACTAGTTGACTGTGTTTGCTGTTGCTGAGAAATACAAAATGGTACAGCTGAAGTTCTTTTAGCCTGTGATCACCAGTTTTAGTGAGTGGTGAGGATATCACTAGTATTTAAAGCATCCCACCTATTATAAAGGTAAAATATCTGTGATAAAAGTATAAAATATTTAATAAAAGATGCTGGAAATATTGATTCATGATTATTTTAATTAAATTAGATCCCTACCTCAAACGATACAGAAAACCTTTGTTTTCACAGAAACCTAAATATGATAGGCAGAATTATACAAATATTGGAAAATGAAGGAACTTATCTTTCAGATTTTGAGGTAGAGAATAATTTCATTGAAAATCCTTGAAAGGAACTATGAGAAGTAAAAGAAATGGATTTGACTACATCAAATATTAATGAAAGATTACTGTTCAGGGAATAAAACCATAGACAAAGTGAAAAAAATAACCTGCTAAGGCTGAGATAATATATTTTCAAAACATATAAGTGACTATTTTGAGTATCTAAATTTTGAATGCCAGCAAGGAAAATTAGGCACCTTAAGACTTTTTCTCTGAATACCAGAAAAAGGATATGAATAGGTAATTCAGAAAACAGCAACCTAAAAGCCAGCAAGTATATGATGGGTTAAGTTAATTAGAACAATACAGATTAAAATGCTAAAAAGCCGTCAGTGTAAATGATAAGTCCTCAGCAAAATAAGCACCACTATAGAACCTGCAGAGCATTGAACACAGGTCCTAAGGAAGGAATGATTGGTTTCACATGATAAGAGCAAGCAGAGCCTACCTGAAGGCAAGGTTTTGAGCTGTGTTTTGCTGGATGCATGGAAATCCAACAGACAGAGAGGATGAGTGGAATCAGGAGGTGCGGTAGCCTCCTCTTATCCACAATTTAGCTTTCTGTAGTTGCAATTATCCATTATCAGCTGTGGTTCAAAATTAAATGGAAAGTTCCAGAAATGAACAATTCATGAGTTAAATTGCTCACCATTCTGAGTAGCACAGTGAAAGCTCTTGCCATTCTGCCCCATCTACCTGAGATTTAAATCATCCCTTTGTTCAGCACATCCATGTAGTATATGCTGTCTGACTGCTAGTCACTTAGTGGCCATTTTAGTTATCAGATGGACAAAAGGTAGTATATACAGAGTTCAGGGCTGTGCGCTGTTTCAAGCATCCACTGGGGGTCTTGGAACATATCTCCAAAGGATAAAGGATGATGACTCTAATTGATCAGAAGAATCGAGTTGCAAATATACCAGTATAAATGATTATTGATTATGCCTTTGGTAATGAAATGCCAGTTACCAATAACCCTGCCCAATGCCCTAGGGATAAGTTGGGAGGCCATGTGTTCAAGAATGACTTCTGGAAATGGCTAATGCATGGAAGAAAATTCCAAGGGCAAAGCACCCATTACTAAAAGGTGGTGTTCTGAGCCATGCGATTAGAGATTTTACAACCACTGAGTCAGTGTTCTACCTTCTAGGACAGCAGTCAAGCAGATGCTCCACAGTATGCTTTGAGAGATGCTTCAAAGGCACCCAACTTCTCCAGAATCCTGAAGGTATCTAAAACTTCTGCATCAAGTGTTAAGGCCCTGGCACTCTGGGCTGAATACAAGCAATGTCTAAGAAGAGTAAGGCATAGATCGGATATGAATTTTGATGAAAGGGGAAGGTCTGAATTTGATGGGATCTGAGACTGAGGAAAATTTTACAGAGCAAGATTCACAGCTACTAGGGACACTGGGAACTTAGCAGGGAAGTCCTGATGTGGGGAGTTTAGAGGCTTCTGAAACACATTCTGACGGAGTGGCTTTTAATAACAAAACTTGATGAGCTTTAGTTGTTCATCCATTTCTCTCTCAATCCATTTATTTATTTGTCAATTAGTTATTGAACACATTCTGTATTCTAGGCAGTTCACAGGGCACCTTGACCCTGACTACACAGAGCTTGGAATCTATGGGGGGAGGGTAGATAATATGGTGCCAGCAATAATATTAATGCTTGCAGCTGTGATTATTTCAGAAGGTCATTGTTCTTCCAGAGTGTGTAATGGGGAGTTTTGACCTACTCAAGTTTATCTGGGAAGTCTGCCATGAGGAAGTGACAGTGAGCTCTACAGCACGGGAAGGACTTGACTAGGTGAAAACATCAGGAAAAAAACCTCCATTCAGAGAGCATGTACAAAGGTGGCTGTGGCTGGAGGGAGCCTGGAGAAATGAGACCAGGATGGCTTGAGCAAGACGGGAAAGAAAAGGATTGAGATGTACAGAAGAAAAGGGAGCCACATCTCCTGGGGCATTTTAGGCTGTGCTAAGCACATTTGCATTTATCCCAGGCATAATGAGAAGTCAATTAAGTGTTTTAAGCCAAGAGGTGACATAGTTTTGCATTTCAAAATGATTATTTTGACTACTTTTTGGAAAGTCGCTTTAAGGGGGCCAAGCTGAGAGCCAGGTGAAGGGAGTATTGCATTGCTCAGATAAGAGGCAATGATGGTTTAAGCTAGAATGGTAGCTAAAGGAGGGGAGTGAAGTGGATAAACGAGAAACATACTTCCAAGATAACATGATCAAGGCTTGGATATGAGTTGATGAGAGGGAGGGAAGTATTAAGGAGGACATTCGATTCCGGCTTGCTCAACCAGATGACAGGGTTAGTCACTGAGCCTGTGGTCCTGGAAAAGATCTAGTTGTCTATAAAATAGGGCTAACCTTGCCAGTTCTGCTTTTCTTGTAGATTTGCTGCCAGGCTTCAATGAGATAAAGTGTGTGGCAATGCTTTGTAAATGATGTGGTGCTGTAGACATATAAACTGTTATTATTCTCCCATTTGCTGGCCTTAATGGCTCAGCAGTACCCTGTGAACCAAATTTTCTAAGTAAATGTAATTTCTTACTGGGGAGCAAATAAAATAAATTCAACCCATCTTGACAACAATCAGAAAAATCAGGCATAATAAAATCCTTGGGGCAGAAAAATGTCTTTTGCCAAAACTACAGCCCACTCAGAAATGTCAAGTTCCAAGTTTCCAACTCGGATGAAATCTTTTACTGTTCGACTTCTTCTCACAGTTGGCAAGTGACAATACAGCGGGTGGAGGAAACTTCCCTGATTATTAGACCTTCTGGTCCTCTTTGGTCTTGCAAAACAATATTTTGAATGACACCCAAGTAATTCAAAGTAAAGATTCAACTGACTTACTAATACTGACAACGTGGTAATACTGACATGATATGACATGCATCATGTGCTATGAATTTTTTCTCCTTTCTAAGAAGACATCTTTTAGTCTTTGCTGACTTGGAATATAATGGAACTTATGGGTTTTGTTTTCATGGGGTCCAGGGATAATGGCAGCTCTAAGGAAACTCAGGGGCATGGAGCCATCACTAGGTTATGTACATCTAATTTCCATCCAGATTTATTATTTGTATGAAAAAGCCCCTTAGTTTTTAACAACACTGTGGATCTCCCTGTGTTCAATGCTTCTGAGAACAAAATTCATGCTCTGCAGCATCACACTAATGGACCATCAGGATCCAACCCCACTTCTTCCATTTGGTGCGCTCTCTCACCACTTCCCACAATGTCCTCTGACCCTACAGAATATTCCCTACCATGGCCCATGCTGGTCTTGGCTTCTGGCTAACTTCTCACTCTTCCAGATTCAGCAAAGGCATTTTTTCTTCCATGAAGTCATCCCCAGCTCCTCATCTGAGCTCTCCTAGGAACCTGGCTTTACCTCTAGCAGAGCTTTTACTACATGGCTTGGGGTTAGTAGGAAGGTAAGCCCTAGGATGGAACCTCTAATTTCACTATACTCACTGTGTTTACAACCTTGGCTCAGTTACTGTTGTTGATTGTTGTACTAATGGTCCCCCAACAAATCATACCTGCCAATACCTACACCCTTGCATTGGCTCCTCCTATACCAATGCTGGGCTTGGCTTTGTGAACTTGCTTTGAGCAATGGGATACCAGTTAACTCTACCCAAGAAGAGGCTTGAGAAGCACTTGAACATAAGATCTTGTAATCTTGGAATGCTGCTGTGACCTAAGAAACTTGCTCGAGAGACCACATACAGGAGACCTTAGATGCCAGTTGATATTGAATCCTTTTTCAACATCTCTCCCCAGTTGAGCCTTCAGAATAATGCAACCATCTGAGTGACCCTGGGGAGACTAGCCCACCCACTTGAGCCCAGTCCAAACTGCAGAACTGTGGACCAATAAATAACAGTTAGTTCAAACCAATTAGTTTGGGGAGTTTTGATACACAGCAATAGAGAACTGAAACACCCAGTTCCCTGGGTTTACCTCTACCAGAGCATTGATCACAGAATTTAATTTCTAGTAAGTAACACCTGACTTTGAATCCTTAATTTTGCCATACTCAGTGGTTGTGTGACCTTTGATCCGTTACTCTTGAAGCCTTAGGTTCACCATTGGTAAAACAGGCACAATGCTGCTTTGAAGCTCAGAAGGCTTTGTGAAGATAAAAAATAGTAATAATAATGTGAAAAAATTACTGAATGCAGTTTCTAGCATAGAATACTTGGTAAAAGTAAAGGGGAGTAAGTGTTATTATGTTTAAATCCATTCTCCTTATTGGTCTGGAGTTCTCGATCACTAGGAGTAATGCATTGATCAACTCAGTATCCCCAGGCATGTCACAGTGACTGGGACAGATGAAGGTCTAAGTCAGTGTTTATCAAACAAATAGATGAATTAATGATCTTTCTGGTTTAGTTGGGAGATTTTACATGAATACTCACAACTTGAAGCTTCTATGACCTCAGTAGAAACCCACTGCTGAGTGACCTGTTAGATGAATAAACAAATGACCTCAGAGAGCCAGAGGCATGGAGCAGTTCTATTTGGCATTTAGACTCTTACCCTCCTCAATGAATTGGACCTATTGCATGGTTCTCAAACTTGGCTACCCAATGAAACCACCTGAGATGTGTTCCTAAAGACTGACGTGATTGGTCTGTTTGACCAGGTGATTCCTCTAGCAGTCAAGTTTGAGAAGCACTGCTTGGGAACAGAGGTTCACAAAGTATGGCTTCATTGGCCAAATCCAGCCCACAACCTACTTTTGTAAATAAAATTTTACTGGAATGCTGCCATATTTATTTATTTATAGTCTATGGCTGCATTTGTGCTATAATGGCAGAGGTGAGTTTGTAACAGAGAGTGTGTGACCAGCAAAGCCTAAAATAGCATTCACTTGGCTGTTTACAGAATGAGCACGGACACCTGCTTTGGGTCACTGGAGTATCATACGCCTCGATCTTCAGCCTTCGCCACCACAGCCACAGCACCTCTCACTCAGTCATGCATGGTATCACCAGGTCTCTTTCCAACTCCATGACTTTGCTATGAGAAATTTCACAGCTAACATAGGTAGTAAGTTATGACTACATTTTCTTCTATCTTGACCAAATTTTCTTTTACTTAGAATGCTTGTGTTAATTTCTTTGTTGCCTTTGGTTTCTATGTACATCTCCCACATTGTCTGACATAGTTGTAAAATTCCTTTGGGCACAGCCAAATTCTTTAGATAGTCCCACCATATCTTGAAGCCCTCCTTTTGCTATCCTCCAGCCCCTTGCTCTTCTGTGCTGGATTTACTTCTCTGGACCTTCATATCTTCTTCTTGTTTGGTTCACTCACAATTTGTTCTTTTTTATTTTGTTGAGACGGAGTTTCGCTCTCGTTACCCAGGCTGGAGTGCAATGGCGCAATCTCGGCTCACCGCAATCTCTGTCTCTTGGGTTCAGGCAATTCTCCTCCCTCAGCCTCCTGAGTAGCTGGGATTACAGGCACGTGCCACTATGCTCAGCTAATTATTTGTATTTTTAGTAGAGACGGGGTTTCACCATGTTGACCAGGATGGTCTCGATCTCTTGTCCTCATGATCCACCCACCTCGGCCTCCCAAAGTGCTGGGATTGCAGGCTTGAGCCACTGCGCCTGGCCTCACAATTTGTTCTTAATGGTACTCCTATTTATGAAGTGTCACACCTTCTTCATTGCTCTTCCAGTTTTCCTTTCCATTTCTTTGTCTTTATTTTTCTACTTTTTCCTACCTTTACTTTACTTTGTCTTCTATTCATATATTGAATTTTTATTTTTATTCTATTGCCAAATGTTTAATCTCCAAGAGTTCTTTCCTATTTCCTGAATGTATGTTCTTTGTATGTTCTTATTTCTTTTTTTTTTTTTTTTTTTTGAGACAGAGTTTCACTCTTGTTATCCAGGCTGGAGTGCAATGGCGCGATCTCGGCTCACCGCAACCTCTGCCTCCTGGGTTCAGGCAGTTCTCCTGCCTCAGCCTCCCGAGTAGCTGGGATTACAGGCACGTGCCACTATGCTCAGCTAATTATTTGTATTTTTAGTAGAGACGGGGTTTCACCATGTTGACCAGGATGGTCTCGATCTCTTGACCTCGTGATCCACCCGCCTCGGCCTCCCAAAGTGCTGGGATTACAGGCGTGAGCCACCGTGTTCTTATTTCTTAGATGCACATCTCATGTTTCTGAGTATGTTAATGGAGGATAGGAAAAGCTATGGGGAATCAATTGGGTGTTTTACTGAATATTTTTAAAAAGTGAAGTAGGAAGCTTTTAGATTCTTTTCTAAAAGCTTCAAAACACTTCAGACAACTTGGGTAGCATCTATTCATTGACGGTTTAAAAGAAATCACGTGAAAAAATCATCAGAAACCAGGGTCCTCTGCTTGATTTTTGTTTTACATCTTCCCTAGTTTTAGCTCTGGTTGTTGGTATATTGGGACATTTTTTTCCTTCTATGATCAATATTGGTAATTTATAGTTTTCCAGGAAATAATGCATTTTATTCAGAGTTTCAAACATTCAAGCATGTTATACTAATTTAGCTCTTTAGAACATCTCTATCTGATTACCTGGTCCTAATGAAGAGTGCAGGTTGAGGAATGAGATGAATTTGCTTCCAAATCCCAGAATTTCACTAATTAGCTCTGTGATTTTGAGCAAGTTAATCACTACTATAAACTTCATCATAATTCTGCTGTATTGCGACAATTAAGCACACAACAAATTTGAAGTATTCAGGAAATCTTAGTAAGTCTTCATTGAATATTATCTCTCTAGTAAACTAGCGCCTTAAGATTTTTCTACATAGAACCACTAACAATCTTAGGAGGAAGAAAAACAAAGCTTAACTGTACCAGACAATAATTCTCAACTTTGGGCCATTAAACCATATGTTTCCACTGCTGAAAATGGTCTTATCCCATGTTTCCATGTGGCTGACTCCTTCGTGTCATCCAGATGTTATCGCAAATATTTATTTATCAGGGAGTCCTTCCCCAGGGCTGTAGTCTGCAGTTGTCCATGTTGTACACTGCACAACTCCAGTGGGCACCATTCCTATCAAAATTTATGATAATGGTGTCTGCTGAAGTTGTACAAACACGATCAGCCCAGTCATGCTGGCTGGCCCTTGTCATCTCTGACCCTGCAATCTAATAACCCACACCCCATCCCAGTCATTTTAAATTTCTCATTCCTTTTAACATTCATTCACAGTACCTATCACTATCCAAAATAATAATCTCATTTAATTATGTGTTTACTTGTTTGTTGTCTACCTGCCCACACTAGAATGTAAGCTTTACAAGAGCAAAAGTTGGGACTTTATTGTCCACACTGTAGTCTCAATGCCTAGAAGAGTGCCTGGGCCATCACAGATGTTTAATTCACATACATTAACTCTAAGGGCCAAATTGGAAAGAGGCATCAGAGAGGGACAGAAACCAGGAAGTTAAAAGTCACAAGAAACCAGTGGATCAACTTTCTCTCTCTCTGCTCTTTGTCTCTGCATCTGCCATTTTTGTCTGCTTCATCTTGTTCTCTGCAGGTCAGCTGCCCAGCTTTGTAGTCTACCTGCTGGGTGAATGATGACTGCTCCTACAGTTCTATCCAGAAGGAGGGCATGCTCAAATCTCTCTTAGGTCTGATCTCATACTTCTCAGTGAGAAATTCATTTCAGTTTGAGCCAATTATTCATCACTGGTCCTATCAGCTATGTTCAGGAGATGGAGGCCATATGATAAAGCATAGCTAACAGTAAGAGGTAGCCTAGGGAATTTCTTGGAGGGCAGAGACTTTCATGATCTAGATGGACTCCCCCATCGCTCATACAGGACGCAGTGGAGCCACAGGTTCATGTAAGAGCTGATGAGTCCAAATGCTCAGAAGTGGTTGTGTGATAAGAATCCAGAGTTAGGTAGCTTTTGGTATTCAACTGTGTGATGTGGAGCACACATCTAGCTTTATTTTTTTTAATTTGAGAAATGAAGGCACTGGATTCAATGACTTCTGTCCTTACCCTGCCATTTCCTGAGTCTTGTAATGTGCTAACTCCCAGGGTAATCAGCCCTCCCACTTGCCTTCAACTCATTCTCAAATCCCCATCTACTAGTCCCACTGGCATTGGAAAAGCATCGTAGAAAAATTCAACCTCCATACTGTCTACCAGAGTCCAGAAAATGCTATGAAATATCAGAACTAGGGGCAAAAAACCAGATACAAAACCCATGTTAAGATGCATAAAAAAGGGATTGCTGTATTCTAAAACATAACAAAGATCACAAAAGAAGACAAACCAAGGATGTTCAGACTTTGATATGGTTTGGATCTGTGTCCCCAACAAATTCTTATGTCAAATTGTAATCCTTCCTGTTGGAAGTGGGGCCTGGTTGGTAGTGATTAAATCATGGGGTTGGTTTCTCCTGAGTGGTTTAGCACCATCCCCCTTGGTGATGTCCTCGTCATAGTGCGTGAGTTCTCGTGAGATGAGACCATTTAAAAGTGTGTGGCACTTGCTCCTGCTCTGGCCATGTGGTGGGTGTACTTCCCCTTTGCCTTCCACCATGTTTGTAAGATTCCTGAGGCCTTCCCAGGAGGTGAGCAGGTGCCAGAATCATGTTTCCTGTATAGCCTGTGGAACCATGAGTGAATTAAAACTTTTTTCTTTGTAAATTACCCAGCATTGGGTATTTTTTTTTTTTTTATACCCAGCTGCCTTTAGTTAAATTGTCTTCTGGTCACAGTCTTACTTAATGTTCTTGACTGGTGACTTCTGTGCTGTCAGAGAGTAACTGATTTACTGAAATCTCAGTGGAGATTTCCCTGCCCATCCTAGGCAATGGCGTCAGCCCTGCACTCTGTTCTCCACTTTGTATTTCCCCATAGAACCCCTATCTTCTATTTACTTTAACATCTGTGTTATTTATTTTTTTTAAATTGCATTTTAGGTTTTGGGGTACATGTGCAGAACATGCAATATAGTTGCATAGGTACACACGTGGCAGTGTGTTTTGCTGCCTTCCTCCCCTTCACCCACATTTGGCATTTCTCCCAATGCTATCCCTCCCCAGCTCCCACCCCACTGTCCCTCCCCTATTCCCCCCAATAGACCCCAGTGTGTAGTGCTCCCTTCCCTGTGTCCATGTGCTCTCATTGTTCATCACCCACCTATGAGTGAGAATATGTGGTATTTCATTTTCTGTTCTTCTGTCAGTTTGCTGAGAATTATGTTCTCCAGATTCATCCATGTCCCTACAAAGGACATGAACTCATCATTTTTTATTGTTGCATAATATCTATGGTGTATATGTGCCACATTTTCCCAGTGCAGTCTATCATCAATGGGCATTTGGGTTGGTTCCAGGTCTTTGCTATTGTGAATAGTGCTGCAATGAACATTTGTGTGCATGTGTCCTTATAGTAGACCAATTTATAGACCTTTGGACATATACCCAGTAATAGGATTGCTGGGTCAAATGGAATTTCTATTTCTAGGTCCTTGAGGAATCGCCAGACTGTCTTCCACAATGGTTGAACTAATTTACACTCCCACCAGCAGTGTAAAAGTGTTCCTGTTTCTCCACATCCTCTCCAGCATCTGTTGTCTCCAGATTTTTTAATGATCGCCATTCTAACGGTTGTGAGATGGTATCTCAATATGGTTTTAATTTGCATCTCTCTAATGACCAGTGATGATGAGCATTTTTTCATATGTTTGTTGGCCTCATGTATGTCTTCTTTTGTAAAGTGTCTGTTCATATCCTTTGCCCATTTTTGAATGGGCTTGTTTGTTTTTTTCTTGTAAATCTGTTTGAGTTCTTTGTAGATTCTGGATGGGTAAACTGCAAAAAATTTTTACCATTCTGTTGGTTGTGGATTCACTCTAGTGACCGTTTCTTTTGCTGTGCAGAAGCTGTGGAGTTTGATTAGGTCCCATTTGTCTATTTTGGCTTTTGTTGCCAATGCCTTTGGTGTTTTGGTCATGAAGTTCTTGCCTACTCCTATGTCCTGAATGGTTTTGCCTAGATTTTCTTCCAGGGTTTTTATGGTGCTGGGTCTTATGTTTAAGTCTTTAATCCATCTGGAGTTAATTTTAGTGTAAGGTGTCAGGAAGGGGTCCAGTTTCTGCTTTCTGCACATGGCTAGCCAGTTTTCCCAACACCATTTATTAAACAGGGAGTCCTTTCCCCCTTGCTTGTTTTTGTCAGGTTTATCAAAGATTGTATGGTTGTAGATATGTTCTGTTGCCTCCGATGCCTCTGTTCTGTTCCATTGGTCTATATCTCTGTTTTGGTACCAGTACCATGCTGTTTTGATTACTGTAGCCTTGTAGTATAGTTTGAAGTCTAGTAGTATGATACCTCCTGCTGTGTTCTTTTTGCTTAGAATTGACTTGGTGATGCGGGCTCCCTTTTGGTTCCATATGAAGTTCAAGGTGGTTTTTTCAATTCTGTGAAGAAAGTCAGTGGTAGCTTGATGGGGATAGCATTGAGTCTGTAAATTACTTTGGGCAGTATGACCATTTTCACAATATTGATTCTTCCTAACCATGAACATGGAATGTTTCTCCATCTGTTTGTGTTCTCTCTTATTTCATTGAGCAGTGGTTTGTAGTTCTCTTTGAAAAGGTCCTTTACATTCCTTGTTAGTTGTATTCCTAGGTATTTTATTCTCTTTGTAGCAATTGTGAATGGCAGTTCATTCTTGATTTTGCTCTCTTTCAGTGTGTTATTGGTGTATAGGAATGCTTGTGATTTTTGCACATTGATTTTGTATCCTGAGACTTTGCTGAAGTTGCTTATCAGTTTAAGGAGATTTTGGGCTGAGACAATGGGGTCTTCTAGATATACTATCATGTCGTCTGCAAATAGAGACAATTTGGCTTCCTCCTTTCCTATTTGAATACCCTTTATTTCTTTTTCTTGTCTGATTGCTCTGACTAGAACTTCCAGTACTATATTGAATAGGAGTGATGAGAGAGGGCATCCTTGTCTAGTGCCAGATTTCAAAGGGAATGCTTCCAGTTTTTGCCCATTCAGTATGATATTGGCTGTTGGTTTGTCGTACATGGCTTTTATTATTTTGAGATACGTTCCATCAATACCAAGTTTATTGAGGGTTTTTAGCATAAAGGGCTGTTGAATTTTGTCAAAGGCCTTCTCTGTGTCAATTGAGGTAATCATATGGTTTTTGTTTTTGGTTCTGTTTATGTGGTGAATTACGTTTATAGACTTGTGTATGTTGAACCAGCCTTGCATCCCTGGGATGAATCCTACTTGATCATGATGGATAAGCTTTTTGATGTGCTGTTGCAATCGGCTTGCCAGTATTTTATTGAAGATTTTTGCATCTATGTTCATCATGGATATTGGCCTGAAGTTTTCTTTTCATGTTGAGTATCTGCTGGGTTTTGGTGTCAGGATGGTGTTGGTCGCATAAAATGATTTGTGAAGGATTCCCTCTTTTTGGATTATTTGGAATAGTTTCAGAAGGAATGGTACCAGCTCCTCTTTGTGTGTCTCATAGAATTCGGCTGTGAAGCCATCTGGACCTGGCCTTTTTTTGTGTGGTAGGCTCTTAATTGCTGCCTCAACTTCAGGCCTTGTTATTCGTCTATTCATAGCTTCGGCTTCCTCCTGGTTTAGGCCTGGGAGGACACAAGTGTCCAGGAATTTATCCCTTTCTTCCAGGTTTACTAGTTTATATGCATAGAGTTGTTTGTAATATTCTCTGATGATGGTTTGAATTTCTGTGGAATCTGTGGTGATTTCCCCTTTATCATTTTTTATTGCATCTATTTGGTTATTCTCCCTTTTCTTTTTTATCAGTCTGGCTAGTGATCTGTTTTGTTGATCTTTTCAAAAAACCAGCTCTTGGATTTATTGATTTTTTGAAGGATTTTTTGTGTCTCTATCTCCTTCAGTTCTGCTCTGATCTTAGTTATTTCTTGTCTTCTTCTAGATTTTGAGTTTTTTTGGTCTTGCTCCTCTAGCTCTTTCAATTTTGACAATAGGGTGTCAATTTTGGATTTCTCCACTCTTCTCATGTGGGCACTTATTGCTATATATTTTCCTCTAGAGACTGCTTTAAATGTGTCCCAGAGATTCTGGCACGTTTGTCTTCATTCTTGTTGGTTTTGAAGAACTTCTTTATTTCTGCCTTCATTTCATTGTTTACCCAGTCAACATTCAAGAACCAGTTGTTCAGTTTCCATGAAGCTGTGTGGTTCTGAGTTAGTTTCTGAATTCTGAGTTCTAACTTGATTGCACTATGGTCTGAGAGACTGTTTGTTATGATTTTAGTTGTTTTGCATTTGCTGAGCAGTGCTTTACTTCCAATTATGTGGCCAGTTTTAGAGTAGGTATGATGTGGTGCTGAGAAGAATGTATATTTTGTGGATTTGGGGTGGAGAGTTCTGTAAATGTCTATCAGGTTTGCTTGTTCCAGGTCTGAGTTCAAGTCCTGGATATCCTTGTTGATTTTCTGTCTGGTTGATCTGTCTAATATTGACAGTGGAGTGTTAAAGTCTCCCACTATTATTGTGTGGGAGTCTAAGTCTCTTTGTAAGTCATTAAGAACTTGCTTTATATATCTGGGTGCTCCTGTAGTGGGTCGATATATTTAGGATCATTAGCACTTCTTGTTGTATTGATCCTTTTATCATGTAATGTCCTTCTTTGTCTCTTTTGATCTTTGTTGCTTTAAAGTCTATTTTATCAGAGACGAGAATTGCAACTCCTGCTTTTTTTTTTGCTCTCTATTTGCTTGGTAAATCTTCCTCCATCCCTTTATTTTGAGCCTTTGTGTATCCTTGCATGTGATATGGGTTTCCTGGATACAGCACACCGATGGGTTTTGGCTCTTTATCCAATTTGCCAGTCTGTGTCTTTTGATTGGTGCATTTACATTTAGGGTTAATATTATTATGTGGGAATTTGATACTGCCATTTTGATGCTAGCTGGCTGTTTTGCCCGTTAGTTGATGCAGATTCATCATTTTGTTGATGCTCTTTAGCATTTGGTATGTTTTTGGAATGACTGGTACTGGTTGTTCCTTTCTATGTGTAGTGCCTCTTTCAGGAGCTCTTGTAAAGCAGGCCTGGTGGTGACAAAATCTCTGAATACTTGCTTGTTTGCAAAGGATTTTATTTTTTCTTCACTTATGAAGCTCAGTTTGGCTGGATATGAAATTCTGCGTTGAAAGTTCTTTTCTTTAAGGATGTTGAATATTGGCCTCCACTCTCTTCTGGCTCATAAGGTTTCTGCCAAGAGATCTGCTGTGAGTCTGATGTGCTTCCCTTTGTGCGTGACCCGAACTTTCTCTCTGGCTGCCCTTAGCATTTTCTCCTTCATTTCAACCCTGGTGAATCTGACAATTATGTGCATTGGGGTTGCTCTTCTTGTGGAATATCTTTGTGGTGTTCTCTGTATTTCCTGGACTTGAATATTGGCCTTCCTTGCTAGGTTGAGGAAATTTTCCTGGATAATATTCTGAAGAGTATTTTCCAGCTTGGATTCATTCTCTTCGTCACATTTAGGTACACCTATCAAACGTAGATTAGGTCTCTTTACATAGTCCCACATTTCTTGGAGGCTTTGTTCATTTCTTTTTGTGCTTTTTTCTCTAATCTTGGCTTTTTGTTTTATTTCATTAAGTTGATCTTCGACTTCTGATATCCTTTCTTCTGCTTGGTCAATTTGGCTGTTGAAACTTGTGCATGCTTCATGAAGTTTTCATGTTGTGTTTTTCAGCTCCTTCAGTTCACTCATATTCCTCTCTAAGTTGTCCATTTTTGTTACCATTTCCTCAAGTCTTTTTTCAAATCTTTTTTCAAGGTTCTTAATTTCTTTGCATTGATTTAGAACATGTTCTTTTAGCTCATGGAAGTTTCTCATTACCCACCTTCTGAAGTCTGATTCTGTCATTTCATCACTCTCATTCTCCATCCAGCTTTGTTCCCTTGCTGGTGAGTTTTGTTCCTTTGTAGGAGGCGAGGTGTTCTGGTTTCAGATGTTTTCCTCCTTTTTGCGCTGGTTTCTTCCCATCTTTGTGGATTTATCCACTTGTCGTCTGAGTAGTTGCTGATTTTCTGATTGGGTCTCTGAGTGGACGTCCAGATTTTTGATGATGAAGTATTTCTGTTTCTTACTTTTCCTTCTAACAGTCTGGCCCCACTGCTGTAGGACTGCTGAGGTCCACTCCAGGCCCTACTTGCCTGGGGAACTCCTGTGGCAGCTGCGGAACTGTGAGGGTTACTACCAGATTCTTCTTCTGCTATCTTTGTCCCTGAATGATGCCCGCCAAATGTCAGTCTGATCAGTTCTTTGTGAGGTGACTCTTTGGATATACGGGGGTCAGGGAGCCACTTGAGGAGACAGTCTGTACTTTATAGGAGCTCAAATGCTGAGCTGTGAGCTCCGTTGTTCATTCAGGGCTGCTAGGCAGGTATGTATAAGTCTGCTGCAGCAGAATTCATAAAGCGCCCCCCCCTTTTTTTTTTCCTCAGGTGCTCTGTCCCGGGGAGTTAGGGCTCCATTTAGGAGTATCTGTTGCACTTTCCTGCCCAGCGAGGAGGCAGTCTAGTCACTTCTTGCCTGTAGTGGCTATTGGGTAATTCTTTATAGCAATGTGAGAATGGACTAATATCTCTAGATCAAATCAAAGTGAACAAACTTGAGGGAAAAGGGGAAAAAACTGTAAGAAAAGGTGAACTTAGGTGAAAAAATGATCAAGATGCTAAAATGAAGATTATAGTGTTCCAGGTGGAGACACTTTACCAGTGGATTGGTATAATCCTTTCCCCCATGTTATGAAGCTCCTAGCCTTCAGAGAAAGTGTTCCAAATCCTCTCAACATCCCCAGCTATTACCCCATTAGTACCTTTGTGTGTGTGAGTGTGCTTTGAGACATCTTTTCAGATGAAAGATCGTTAAAATCAGAGAGTTCTGTGAAGGCTAAAGATCTGAGAAAGCTCAAGAGCTTAAGTGGTTCTGGCTGCGATCAGCAACTGCTGAGATGCCTGGAATCAGAAACAAAACTAATTGAATGGTGGAGCGTTGACAGATAATGGAAAGAGGTAGAAGAGCAGTCATCTGGTGAAATACTGATACTTTGATGAAACTGTCCACTGTTTGCTCTCTACAGGCATGGGCTATTTCATATGTGTTTCATTTTTCACCCCTAAAGGCAGCTGGCAGGATGCCAGGTATAAAGGAGGCATGACTGTATGTTTGTAGAAGGAATGCCCATGTTGGAACAGGGATGCTTATCATGCCTACACCAGACTTTAACTCTGCAGAATCTCTCTTTGTAACTTTTTTGTCTGACGTTCTCCTTTAGCCAACGTGGGATTTTTCAAGGCCCTCTCACATGGCGCAAAATTCATGGGTGTTTTTAAAGTCTCAATATCTGGGATAACACACTGCCAATGAAGCTGCCTTTAACAACACTGACCTTAGAAACTCTCAATTCTCCTTGGAAATGCTTTAATAAAGTCTGACCATCTTGAGGAAAGAGTCCAAATATCTTATTATCACACTGTAACGTTTGCCAGCCTCCTTCAATTCATCTCTTAACACTTTTCCTTATTACACCTTGAAGTTCCCTGAGTCTGCTATACTTCTGCTAGCTTCTGAACCTTGCATATTCTATTCCTCTCTTTCCAGGAATGCTCTTTCTCTTCTTCCTCCACCAAACTCATTCTTTGCTATTTTTTTTTTTTTTTTTTTTTTACAATTCGGCCCTGATGCATGTCCCCCTCTCTCCTCTCATAAACCACCACAATACTCATTATAGAATCTTGATTCATTCCTTCCTTTTCTTCCATTCTAGATTAAAAGCTGCTTGAGAGTTAGAATTCTCACTTCTTCATCACTTTACCCCAAGTTCAAATGGACACGCTTTGTTTATTCTAGGTGTTCAATAAATTGTTTGTTGAATGAATTAATTAATGAATGAGGTAAAATGCTAAAGAGCAATCTAGTAAGATGGCAGAATAGCATTTCTCTGTTAAAAACCTCATTCTCTTCATTTCTTTGTTAAGGAACTCCACTCAATCACTGTGATTGGAGTCACACTCTGGATCTCTGAAAGCTACAGCCACTATCAGAGCTTACGTAGGGAAACCTTATGAGGAAGTGAAAATTTTTAACCCTGGACTCAGGCTATGATATTGACAGCATGGATAAAAAAATCAAAATTAATGAAAGAATTAGCCAACCTTGTCTCACCTGTCAATGCTCACCATTAATAATATATAAGTCAAAAACTTTACAAGCTGAATCTCTTCTTATACTGGAGCAGAGGAGGTGGAGTTGGGGAGGGACCTATCCCAGCCCATATAGAAGTTATTTTTCCTATGGTTTGAAGTCAGGTCAAATTTTGGATATCCAGGGTCCTATAGCTAGTTACAGAAGAGGTGACAAGGGTAAGTGTCTGGATGAATAGATGAATAAGTGTGTGGACGGATGGATGGGTGGTTGGTTAGGTGGATGGATGAATGGATGGATAGTTGGGAAGAATGGAGGGAGAAAAGAAGGCACATTGAACAAGAAAACTTTATTAAACTTGGTAATTCATTACATAATGGAGATAGAGGAGGTGGAAAAATTAAATATAATTAACAATTTCCAGCCTGGAATACTAGGAGAATTGTGATAAAAACTAGAAAAAAGAGAGAAGGGTAAAACTGCTTTAAGAGCACTTTTGTGCTTAGGCACAGATAAGAAGTGATTTTTGTCTTCCCAAAACTGAAGGATTTATTCTGATTGTAGAGATAAGAGGAGATTTTACTGGAGGAGATTTCCAAATATTGCATTGTTCCAATAGAATCTTCAAATTTGCTTTCCACAATATTTTACTTTACTCAAAGGATGAAAGAATTGAGTTAGTAGTGTATGCGAACGTGGGTGTATGAGTATTACCTGAAATTGTCTCAGGTGTTCAGGAAACACCTGTTTAAACCTGGTGCTTAAAGCTTTCTGGTTACTAAACTGTAGCCACAGAGAGTTGCAGATATGAGTGTGAAAAGGGGATAAAATAAAAAAGGACAATGCTTTTATATTCAACAATTAATAGCTATTGCTCTAGACAAAAACTGGCAACACAAACACAACATGTGAAGGGGACCATGAAAGGAAGTACTAAGTCTGACCATGGAGAGAGAGGTAAGCTGGGGAGGGATACAAGGGGTAAGCCTGTGTCGTTCTGCTATTCCTCCCTCAACCACATACAGCATTTGGCAGGACTCCAGCTCTGACTCAGGAGTGCCATGGAGCAGGGTTTTGAGTGTGAAAATGATGAAGTCGTATAGCATTTGCATTAATCAGAATTCACAATCATACCCACAGGGAATGAATTCGCCCCTGCCAACCTCCTAAGAGAATAGCTTAAGGGCATGTTAACATTAAGCCTAAATTGGGGACTGAAACAGTGCCAAGAGGAAAATTATTTGTAATAAACACCATTTGTCAAGAAAAATGGCCCAGAGTGCAGACAAGCAGGTAAACCCCCTGGCCAATGGGGGAAGCCTGACTGGAGGATCCAGTAGGTGGTCCAAGAGGCAGATGGTCACTTCCTAAATCACAACCATATGCACCATGGGGATGCTTTATGGATCACTTGAGAGCATTCTTGTCAGCAGCTCACCTGCCTGCAAGTCCAGGAAGTCACTCAAGTTTATATATTAAGAAGGAGTGGAGACATTGCTTGTCCTTCCCCTCTCCTTTTTTTTCTGGAGAAAGGGAGATAAAAAGAGATCAACAACAAGCCCTTTTTGCAAAAAACCAAGGACATTAACTTTTATTCTTGGCCTGACATAAATAGGTTTAGGAAAACATTTTCTGCAACCCAGGAAAATGAGGGAATTTTAATTAGCATTTTGAAATTCAAACTCGAGACCTAGGGGAAGGTTTGAAATTAAGCATAAGGTTTTCCTAGACAGAGAACAGAGGCTGGAGAGCTTCAGAGGAAAGACCCAAGACAGTTCCCCAGGGCTTGGAAGAGCACCCTTCTGTATGTTTGGGAAAGGGCACCAAGAGAAAACACTACCTGGCTAAGGAAGTTTGAGGAAATACAGGGAGGGGGCTGGAACCTCAGATTTGAAGACAGAGCACTCTGGCTTCAAACCCCAGCCAGACCATTCACCAACAGGACAGTGTGGGAGTGATCTCTTTAACCTCTGGGCTTTGATTTCTTGCTCTGCAATGTAACTGCCCCTTGCGGTGTCTGAATCCAACAGTTAGTCCATATGAGGGACCTACTTACCAATCAGCACAGAAAAGGAACCAGGAGGCTTCCTGCGGAAGTGTGGTGAAAGCTTTGAGCTGAGTTTTAGAGAAAGAGTGGTGGCAGCCTTGGAGCTCTGGGGAAGGAGTACAGATTGCAATTGTCTACATTTTTCCCATGTCCTCTTCACTGAGGCTGTCTGGAGCCTCTGTGAGCTGACCCACCACTCACCTCTCTGGAGCCGCGGAGACTGAATTTTCAGGGGTAAAAGGCAGCCCTTTTGTCTCAAAGTAGTTTTTTTTCTTTCCCAATAGACTAGGCAAGCTGATTGCCTGGGGTCTTTAAAGAACAAGTTGTCAGATGTTCGGCATTTTTCACACTGCCTTTTATTTAATTTTTTTTTTTCATCTCTGATATGTAACCTTGGACCCTCTAAGTGTCAGCTCAAGAATCTAATGGTGACAAGCCCCTCAGCACCTGTCTAAACTCACATTAGGAATAATCAGAGGCAATGGCTGGACTAAGAGGCCTTGGAATCTGAGGAAGACTCACTGGAGAGTAAGACTCTCTGGGTTTTCCATCCCTGAGGACTTCACCTTGACAAAGGGTAAACTTGCATGTGAGGAAGAACATCCAGAGTAGAAGTTCTCCTGGCAGAGGAGGGGCAGCGTATTGAAGACGCTCTGCACCTGCTCTGGCCACCAGGACCTTTCTCTACATACCTGAGCATGTTGCTTCGACAGCTGATGTGTGCCAGGCATGGGGCTGGGTTTCAGAGCCGCGAAAGAGAATAAGGTGTTGTTTCTCCATCTTCAGGGTTTAGACTTCTATTGAAGACGCACACACACACACCCCAGCACAGCATGACATTTTTCAGGGAATGGCAAGACCATCCACTACAGGCTCAAATTAGAAATTTGGTTGTTGTCTTTGATACCTTCCCACATAGAAAAAAGAGTCAGCCCATGATGTATCTTCTGAAAAGGGGAAGTCCACATGGAAGATATGGGAGGTACACTCCATCTTTGTTGATGTAGCCATAAGACTGAGTGTTTAATATCCTAAAGGAGCGCTTATTTATGGTTTTGAAATTTAATGTTGAATTGATAAAGTTTAAATTAAAGCTGTGTTCTTTCTCAAGTTTTAACTTTCATCTTATAAATATTATTCTTCTGTTTGTAAAAGTCTAGCAAAAATTAACAATCACTTATAATGAGACCTTGATTAATATGTAGTCCCATTTATAAACTTTAAGGTTTTCAATTATCTTTATAATTTTGATACATTCTATCTTTAGTACTCTAAAAAATTTCTCATGTGCTCAAGTTTTATAACTCTAATAGATTACACTAAACTAATAAACATAGTGATTCTTATGGTATCATATTCAAGGACTGTATATAAATCTAGTAAAAATTCAACTTAAAATAAGTCTAAATCAATTACTAAATTACTCATTTTAATTGTGAACAAAGTTTAACTGCTATTCCAATAAACCAAACTCTCTTAAGTATAAGAATTTCTATATGAATCATACATTGCTCTTAGAATAATTAATAAAAACTATATTTTTTGGTAAAAGTATGTTCACAAATATATATAAATATATACACTAGAATATTAGCAATTGTTAATTCTGGCTGGTGGGGATTTGACTGATTTTTATTTTTTTATTCAAACCTTTCTTCTTTTTTCCAGTGAATATGTATCCCTTTTTAATCCAGGGAAAGACATAATTTTGAAAACCTTAAGTACCTGTTCTGGGATGGATCCTATGCTTGGTCCCATGAGGTGGTCCCCAGATGTCTAGACTCTCTGTATAACTTCTATGGGTCAGTTGCAGCCCCAACCCAGCTGCTGCTCAGGCCTCATGGTACATGAAATTGATGACTCTTTTTGTGCACAGATACTTCTTGTATCCAGCTCTAAGGTTTATTATTATGTAACAAAGAGAGGAAGCAGATCCATACTTCATAGTCTGAGCCTTATGGGCTATAAACATATTAAAGTTAAATTTAAGAAAAGCATTGATTAGAAGCTGTTCCCTCAAGGCCTGGTGAACAAGTTCACTGCGTTTAACTGATTGCCTGATTGTGAGAGAGACTGAAAGACCAATGGATAAATGAATAAAAACATGAATGAAAAAATGAGTTAGTGACTAGCCTTAAATGTTTGAATATATGTGCAAAGGAATGGGTAAAATGACTCTGTAATGACCGATTGACTGACAGGCGCAAGGACTAGCTTGAGAAATGAATGAGTCAAAGAGTCAAATGACTGCCTGGGGCTAAATGTGTGTGAATAATTAATTGGCTGAATAACAGTCACAATTGAATGGATGAAAGACTACATGATGGCCAATATATGAATGGCTAAACTGTTGACCAATAGACTGAGTAATGAATAGGTGAATGGAAGAATGAGTGATGGAGTGAGCGAATTAAAGGATTGTCTCACTTCCTGATTGTGTGTATGTGGATTAGTTGACTGACTAAATAATGGTCCTTCAAAACAACAAAACGATGATGGACTACAATAAATGGGAACCTGGCTGAATGAAGAAAGGACATTTGAAGGAGAGAGGCCCTCACTGGAACTGTTTACCTTGAAGTTGTCATGCCTTCATCCCAGCACCACAGCTTCAGCCCAGTCCTGTGCAGCCCCCTCCCTTAGCATTCCTGGGTGCCTGAGTACCACTGGACAATGACCAAGAGCCCTCCTTGTTGACTGGCCTACGTCCCTTTTTTTCATTTTATTTTGTGGGTGGAAACTGACTCAGGATTGGGCCTATTCTTGGCCTTAGGATTTTTCAACCAGTCTTGACTTCTTGGGATTGTCCCATGATGTCTAAGAACACTGGGTCAGACTTGAATCTCAGGCCATTCCACTTCTGAGCACACTGGAAAGGATGTGGAGCATAAATCTCGGCTGGGGTTCTTCTCAGCCTATGGTGGAAGATATTGAGACCTTAGATTTTAAGAACATTCTCTGTTGGGTGAGAGATTCTATGGCACCAGGAGCTCTGTCTGGGGGTCCAGACCTTGTCCATCTCAGTGCACGGGGGCTGATGATCTGCGTGTGTTTATTCTCAGGCCTCTGGGTGGTGAGATGATGAAGACTGGCATGCACTTCTATGACTTCCTGGCACACATCCACTGAGGAATGCCAGTGTTTGCCCATTTGCTTTTTACTGTCAACTCACTTAGTTTTTCTCTTATTTCTCTAGCTTACCTGAAGCAGATTAATTCTTAAAAGAATTTTCATTTAGATAAACTCTTCCCTGGTGATCCATTCAGACTCAGCCTCTGGGACATAGCCTCCCACTCCTTCTCTCCTGCCAACTTGAAGCTGCCTCCACAAAGAGGGGAATTTTTCTAAAGATGGATCTATGTGTTATCAAAAGATTAGTTAATTGGGAGCTCACTGGACGCCTCTTGTTTATCAGTTCCAAATCACACAGTGGATCTGTTTTTAATTTATGTTTGTTAAAGGAGTATTTCAGTAGGATCTTTATTCTTGAAGGAAAGCTCAGAGGTTAAGTTGCCCCTGAATCTCAGTGAAGATCTGTCAAAAATCTATGGCAAAGAGGCTGAAAATAGACATAATGTTTACTCATCAGGAGCCTCTCTGGGCGTGTTGGCAGTTGTTGGCATGGAATTGGAACATCACCTGTGAGTGCCAGGCTGGAATGAAGGTGAGGCTGACATGATTATGGAGACAGGACTTGACGACTGTGTGAAAAATCATCCTAGTTGGTTTAAACTTAATAAACAAGAAATCCTAATTAGATGTCAACTTCACCCTCAGGATTTGTAAAGCAGACTTAACTTCTCCCAGGATCTTTGCAAGTGTGAATAGTCACTCTAATTCTGGGGATAGGACAAAGAATTAAACCACGTTTGTCCCTCTCTCTGTCCATGGCACCCCTCTGCTTTCCATTCTTGCGGTTCCCACACACTGTTGGATTGTAGCTTCACATCTACTTCACTTACCCTGTGAGTGTCTGGCCCATGACTAGTGTTTCATAAATGCTTGTGGATGATGTTGATAAACACAGGAAAGTCAAAACCAATTTATCCTCCAAAGTTTGGATCAAATTCTGACCATTTAATCTTTCCTGACCCTGCTTACAACGTGGCACAAAAGAAGCATCAAGAGCCTGGGAGTCAGGCCAGCTTGGTTTCATACTCCAGTTCCTTCACTAATTAGTTGTGTGTTTAACTCCTCTCAGCCTGTTTCTTCTTTCTCATCATCACTGTAATCATCACCATCCTCACAGTAATGACTCCTCTTTAGGGTTTACCAAGTGCCAGTTTTGCACATGGCATGGGTCATCTTTTAGTCTTCACAAAACTCTGTTATGTAAGGTCTAGTATCTTCAATGTACAGACTAAAAATTGAAGCACATGGAGGATCAGCAATAGTAGGAACTACCTCTTTATAAAACTGTGTGCCAGCCACTGCTCTTAGCATTTTTAAAGCCACTCAATCACAAATGCCTAGTGTGGGCCATTTTGTCTACAAATATCCTGAATTCAGCACTGTGATTTCTACATCCCGAGGAAACCCTCAGTCCTGGGCAAGTAGGACGGTTGGTTCACTGTACTCAATTCTCATAACTAAATATGAGAAAGGTATCATTCTCCCAACTTACAGACAAAGAAACCCAGGCACAAGAGGTTAAGTAACTTTCCCAAGTCCGTACATACAGCTAATAAATGGCACAACAATTTATTGTTAAGTCCCAGAGTTAAGCCATACACTCTGCTTTCTCTCAGGAAGAAAAAGTGAAATGATTTCTCTTTCATTGGATTGTTAGAGGAAATACACACTCTCTAACAAGTAGTAAGGGTATTATATATAGCTTACTTCTCTACACCTTCAATTTAAAACTCCTGCTTTTTCTTCCTCTTTACTTTAAAGGGCCTCAAAGAATCACACCAGCTGGGCTCCACCTTCTAACCTTCCATTCACTTCCAACCTGTCCCAGTCTTACATCTGCACCCATTACTTGCCTGAGAAAGAATTCTACCCAAAAGTCAACAAATGGTCCATGGATTGTTCCATCCATTTGTCTCTCCAAAGCCCCCATTCTACTTCCCTGACCCATAAGAGATGGTCTGTCTGTCTGTTAAATTAAAGCAAATAGAAGTGAATTGAATTGGAATAAATTCCAAGGCATTTTACAACTATGACCTCTCCTTTTTTAAAAAAAACTTTTGCCATGGTTCCCATGACCTGTCTGGGTTCTTCCACATGTCTGAATGCTCTCTGTCAGACTTCATTGATCCCCTTTATATTTTGTCTTCTTAAATGTTGCTATTCAGTGTCTTCCTCTGGCCTCCTTTGTTCTTACTATGTAGTCTCTCACTAAGTTATTCATTTCCTGGAACTCAACTGCCATATTTATACTCCTAAAATTCTCACTCCTTTCTCCTGAATTTCAGATGCATATGCAATTGAATTAGTAAGAATAGCATAGGTTATGCTGCAGTAATAAATAAGCCCCCAAATCTCAAGGATTTTATATCTCAAATACCTATTTCTTGCTCATGATGCATATCCAACACAAATTGTTGGAAGACACTCCATACAGTCACTCAGAGACCCAGGCTGGTGGATGTTCTGGCACCTCCAGACAAAGGTCTCCTTAGTCCCTGTGGCAGCAAAATTGTGAACTGGAGGGTTGTACAATAACTTTCAAATGCTTTGGCCTGGAAGGGGCACCGATCACTTCTGTCCCAAGTCCACTAGCAAAAACTAGTCATATGACCCTGCTTAATTGCAAGGATGCTGGGAAATGTAAGAAAGCTCCTGGACATAGAGTGGGCAGTAAATGCCTTAACCAGCTCAGCTAGCTCCTGGGCATCCTCACATAGCCTTCACCAAGGTAGTTCAGATTCAGCAATTTTCCCAAAGAAGTCAAAACTTTCTACCAAATGGTTCCATTTCCTGTATTTCTGGTCCTTTAAAAGAAAAGGGCCAATCTCAGCACCGTATCTGGAGATGTAACTTTCCTATTCTCCCCTACTTTAGGCTGCTTGTGAAACCTGACTGAATCTGTCTCCTTGATTTTCCTTGTCCTTGATTTCTTTGAATCTAAGCCTACTTGCTTGTTCTCAACCCACTGGTCTAAATTCGCTTTTCAGCAGCTCTTTCTGGATTTCTGAAGTGTCTCCTATTGCTCCTGCTATTCAGACTTCTCTAATTCATCTTTCCCAAGACTGCCAGCATGGGCTTTGTTTGTTTTTCCTAGTATGCTAATCCAAACACATAATGTCCCTGCTTAAATACCTTTAATGTCTATAACTTTTCAAAACTCAACTGGTCCAAAACCTAACTTCTTATCTTCTCCCTCACATCTGCACCCCTAGAAAATTCCTCCAGCTCAGGTAAAGGAACTCCATTCTTTTCATTGCTCAGCCAAAATCCTTGAAGTTGTCTTTGGTGTTTCTCTTTTTCTCAGATTGTGCACCCTATCCATTAGAAAATGCTTTGCTTTTGTATTATATCCAGAATCCAATGAATTCTCACTAGTTCTGTCACTCAGGTCCAAGCCATATTTCACTTGGATTAATGCAAGGGCCTTCTAATTAGTCCCTTGCTTCTATTTTTGCCCATTTCTATCTATCTCATACAAATCAGCAAGAGAGATTCTTTTATAAAAAAGTCAATTTATCACCTCAGTGCAATACCCTTCCATGGCTCCAGATCTCATTCAGGACAAAAGCCAAAGACCTCAGGAACTCACAGGCTGCCTGCAATCTGGATACCAAATGATTCCATCTTTAGCAGAGCTGCTTTTCCAGGACCCTCCCTCTGGATCACTCCATGTGGTCACACTGATCTATTTCTTTCTTGAATTCACCAAAGTCCTTTGCTTCCAGGCCTTTAGTATTCTCTTGGCCTGGAGAATACCCTGGATCCTCAGGACCACTTCCTACCCTTCAGGTCTTTGGTCACATGTTATCTTCTCTATAGAAGCCTTCCTTCAAGGCTGATGTAAAATTCGTCCTCTTCTGTTGGCCACTCCCTGCCTTACTTTTTATCCATGTGCTCATTACCATCTAACACACTATATTGTTCTTCTTATTTATTTTGTTTATCATCTTTCTACATCGAAACAGGGATTTTCTGTCTACCCCTTCACTGATAGATCCTTAGTGCCTTGAAGACTGCCTGGGACATAATAGGTGTTCATTATATATTTTTTAAATTGTCCTGAAGGTAATGGTTAATCTTCTTAGTACAGCCATCACTATTTGTGCAACTTCTTTGCTGGCCATCCTACCTTCCTATTCCTGGTTTTAACCCAATGTTTCCAAACTACTATATGGGCAGTGCTCATCCTGCCAGTATAGATACTTTTTAAAAATGTTTAGGAAATACTTCATCTTCTTGGTCCTCCCCCCAACCCCACCAAATTGGCTAAGATTCATAATACATAATGGCATAATGGAAAATTCAAGAAGTACTGCAAAATGTTTAACTTTGTTTCTAAGCTTACTTGTTAAAGAAATCTTTTTAGATGATTTATAGTAATATCCTGTGAAATTAGAGTTCCAGTCTGTTGCCTTTCTGCCGTATTGAATCTTTTAGTTATCAGAATGTATCATATTACTATTTTTTGTCTCACTGTGTTGTTTTCTCATTCTTGAATTTTCAAATGCCTCTCTCTACACTACATGAATATACACACATGCATGCACATACAAAAGCGCACACACCAGTGCCCAGAGCAAACGACTTCTTTCTTCCTTTGTCCACGCAGTCACTTCCTCTGTGAAGCCCACTTTGATCCCCTACTCGTCTAAACTACTTTTTTTCTCTTGTGCCCACATCATGGCCTGGACAGTTGCTGATCAGAGCATCGCACTTAGTTAATTCCAGGTATGTAATCATGTGTCTGCTTTTCTGATTAGCCGTAGCTTCCCAAAGGCATGTGCAGTATCATTTCATCCTTATATATGTGGCATGCAGCCCTCCACCTCACACATAGAAGGCTGGTCTTCATCAACAGAAACAGCCACCGTCTGGGTCTTCTGGAGTTAGGCCATAAGAGTCCTTGAAAGCTTCTGCCTGGTTCTCTTGCCCCTCTTGCTCTCGCTACTTTCCCTTTCCAAATCCATCCACATCCACCATCTGTGAGAAACCCAAAGCATGTGGAGAAGCCTTTTGTAGGTATTCTGATAGAGAATCCCAGCTGAGCTCCCAGCTGACAGCCAGCAGTGCCTGGCAGCCAGGGGATGAGCCACGTTGAGCGTCCAGACAGTTTGGGTCTTCAGATGGCTGCAGCCCCAGCCACTCCCTGCCTGTCACGCATTGAGGCCCCAAGTGAGACCCATTCAGCTGAGTCCAGTCAACTCACAGATCAAGAAAGAGAAAATAAAATTGTTATATTAGCCCATTTTTTGGTAGTAATTTGTTAGACAGCAGTAGGTAAATGGAACAGTGTCTCATCTCACCTTGCTGTGCAACATGTAGACAAGCCTGGTTTAAACCTCCCCTTTGTGTGCAACCCTACTTTTTCTAATGAAATGACTTTGGAATGTGAAGCACGTCCCTTCCTATTCAAAAAGTCTTGTAAACTATTAGATCTGCTAATTAGGAGTAATCCCCTTTAGTTCCATTGCAATGCAGTCACAGTGTACCTCCCGCTAGAATCGTCACTAAACAACCAGATTGCTCCTTTTCCTTTTCCTTTTTTTTTGAGATGGAATCTCACTCTGTCACTCAGTCTAAAATGCAGTGTTGTGACTGCAACTCAGTGCAAATTCCACCTCTGAGACTCAAGCGATTCTCCTGCCTTGGCCTCCCAAGTAGCTGGGATTACAGCCTTGGGCCACCAAGCCCGGCTAATTTTTGTATTTTTAGTAGAGACAGGGTTTTGCCATGTTGGCCAGGCTGGTCTCAGATTCCTGACCTCAGGTGATCTGCCTGCCTCAGTCTCCCAAAGTGCTGAGATTACAGGCCTAAACCATCATTCCCGGCTGATTCCTCTTTTTTCTATCTGTGCAAATTTCATCCTACTGGAAGAGCAGGATGTCTTTTTAGAAACCTTATTCTGTAAATAGCATCCATTTCTGTTTGGTATTGAGATATGCTCCATGAGGCAGTGCCTCAGTGTGTATAAGTTGGTGTAACATATTATCCTTTGGCTATCACCCACAAAATACAGCAATTCACTTTCAACACATTTTAAGGCTCCTACGTGGCACATTCTCACTTAGGTATCTCCCCAAATCCTCCCACATTGTGCCCTCCTATTTGCAGAGCTCTTCATCCCACTATGGCATTTTATTTTCATGGTGGTTTGGTTTGCAGTGGTTTCACAGTTCCGTTCCCCAGAGGTCAGCCTTATTTTCTTAAATTACAATGTATTGGTGACACAGGGTGTACTACTTAGCTACACTCCACTCAGGATGAGCTACAGCAAAGCCAAGATTTGGGGTAAGAAGAGAATTTAGGACTTGGAGTCCAGCTCTGGGGCTTCCTTGATGGATGACTGTTCAGCTAATGAGACCCTGCACAACATCGATCCCCTCATCTAAAAATAGACATCCTGCCTCCTTATACCCTTGAGATTATCAAATGAGAGAAGAGGAATTAAGCTTCAGCAAGCTCACTAGGTAACCTCTAAGTTACCTTCCCCTGAGGTTCTAGCACAGGGATTCCCTCTTTTTTTAAATTGTACTTTAGATTCTGGGGTACATGTACAGATTATGCAAAACTGTTACATAGGTGCATTCGTGGCAAGGTGGTTTGCTGCCTCCATCCCCCCATCACCTATACCTGATATTTCTCCCCATGTTATCCCTCCCCAGTCTCCCTCCCACTATCCTTCCCCTAGCCACCCCCAACAGAACCCAGTGTGTGATACTCCCCTCCCAGTGTCCATGTGTTCTCATTATTCAACACCTGCCTATAAGAGATAACATTCAGTGTTTGGTTTTCTGTTCTTGTGTCAGTTTGCTGAGAATGATGGTTTCCAGGTTCATCCATGTCCCTGCAAAGGCTACGAACTCATTGTTTTTTGTGGCTGTATAGTATTCCATGGCGTATATGTGCCACGTTTTCTTATCCCTCTCAGGTTTCCTAAATGCTTAGCATTGCCTGGGGCACTGTGAAGGAGAGAGGAGGCTTTCCATCTCTCAGAGGTCCCTGCCCTCCAGGGGATACAAATTTAGTTGAGAAGAAAGACTCAGGCAAAAGAGCACAAGGGTGAATTTGAGATTCTTTTAACTTCTAATTCTACCTCCTAACTTTCATTAAGAGGGAACCAGCCTATCAATGATGGGCATTTGGGTTGGTTCCAGGTCTTTGCTATTGTAAACAGTGCCATGATGAGAAAATCTGAGAGGGATAGAAGCTTTTCAGAGAAATGGAATAAGGCACAGGGCAACTGATTACATTGAAAAGGAAATATTAGAAATAAAAGAGTAACCTTCATATAATTGGGTACTTTGGATTAACCATGTTCCATGATCTGTCCCCTGTGTCCACCAGAGACAATCACCACTCACTGGCAAACTCCATCATTAGGTTTAAAACACATTCTGAAAATGACCAATCATTAAAAAACAATTATTAATATGGCCATTAAAAATGTGTAACACATATTTAATAGCAAAACTCTGTTGCTTTTGCCCACTCGTCCTGTTTCTGCCCACTGGAGACACCAGACCTCTGGGCTGTGAAGTCAGTGACTGTATCTCCCCACCGCTTCTCTCCAGCCCACACACCCCAATTCCTTCATCCGATCCCCAGGTAGCTCTTTTTAGTCCTGTCACCATCCTGGACTCCCCTGTCTGAGGGCAGTCATGTTTGTCTCTGTCATTCTCAAGGCACATCTTCTTTAGCGGTTTGTAGCTAAGAAAAAAAATTCTGTTGCATAAATACATCTGGGGATTCTTGGTCGCCGTGGCTTGCTCAGAACCATGGGACAGACATATCTGAGCCCTGGTGAGGTTTTCTTAGTGTTTCTAAAGCCCAAGAGAGACACTGTGTTTCAGCTCTGATCTGACCAAAGGCCCATGTGAGACAGTCTACTTGTAGCTAGAATGACCCCTGGCTTATACAGAGCTTGCTGAGCTCTGCAGAGACAAAGACCCAGAGCTCTTGCTTACATTGTAGCACTGAATGAAAAATCAGAGGGAGGGGGGGCAGGATTGGAAGGAAAAGAAAGGAAGGAAGGAATGATAAAGAAGGAAAGAACAAAAGAGGGAGGGAGGAAAGATGGAGAAAGGGAGGAAAGAAATCCTATTTTTTCTCGAGTGTCTTCCACACTTTAAAAGCCTGCAGAATGATTCTGAAGATGAAAGCCCATAAGTCATTACAATACTCGTTGTACAGGATTTTACTGAGTGCCTACACTGCCAAGCACTGTGCTAGTTATCATACACATAACTTTTTAGTCATCAATAGACATAAACAAATGGAGCTCCCACCCTAGGATCCAATGTAGTACAGGAAATAGGAATAACATTATGACAAAGGAAACAGTAACACACACTAGCAACAGGGAAGGAACTATATGATACCAACCTCTGCTGCTGTTGCTTTGCAGAGGGCTTAATATCTTACCAGAAAATGAGTTTCCTACAACCTCCCTGCCCTCCATCAGCCATGGCCTCCCCAATGTTGACAGTGAAGCCAAGGACCAGTCTGGTTTATAGTCATTAGGAAATGTTGCAAAGCTCATGGTACTTGCAGCCATATCAGAAATAGAAGATGAATATGGGATGACCATACATTCTGGTTTACCTAGGACAGACATGGTTTGTACCTGTTTTCCCAGTGTCATTTTTAATAATACACTCTGTCACTGTCATGTGTCCCAACATGGATGGTAAATCATATGGTCATCCCAGTGATAAAAGATGATCTCAATCTTCAAGGAGAACACTTTTCCAAATTTTATACAGCCAAAGTCATGCTTTATATCCAGTACTTTCCCTACTTTTCTACTGGTTCTGATCCTTTCCATCATTATTGCAAATGACATCTTATCATCAACAATGGGGGTAGTTGCTGATGGTGATTAGAAGCAGGAGTGTTTAACGTTTATTTTTTCATAGATTGTGTGCACAATTTCCCTCCTGTGGACACTTAACACTGCAATTTGGAACCCCCAACAGTGTTGAATGTGTGTGCACCACATTTTGAAGCACCAAGTTCCTGCTTAGATTCATCCTTGTCTTGTAGACTGAGTTCTTCCCCATATAAAAAAAAACACCAGTATTAAATAATCCCCAGAGAGCAAATATGAGAAAACTTGGACTCTCTCAAGACCCCCAATCACAAAGGGAGTCAGCAAAACATCCTAAGAAAAAGAAACCTTTCAAATTAACAAGTCAAAAAAATACACTATGTCAGAAAATGTCATCACAATAACAAGGGGACAAAGGGGAATGCAAGGTAAATTGCTGAAGTGGGTTTGAGACACCCAATTTCCTAAAGAAGGGCAGGATAGTACAGAGGTTTTAATCATTATAAAGATATTATCCAAAGGGACAAAGAAGAACAGGAATTGCAACAGCAAAGCCAACTATTTCTTCCCCATGTGTACCCTTCTTGGATGATCTACTTCCTACAGTTCTGGCACCCTGCTTGTGCTGGCACTGGAAGCCACTCCTAACTGGTCACACCTGGTTGGACCAAAGGTGAATAAATAACCCCAGACAAAGCAAGCCACCAACTGGGTTGAGCTGATCATCCTCTTTGGTACATGTCTGTCTCTGTCTCTATGTCTCTCTCTCTCTCTCTCTCTCTCTCTCTCTCCACCATAATTTGAGCTATGTAATACATCCACAGTGTTAGGAAGTATTAATCTAAAACAGTGCTTGCATTGTGAGATGATGAGGAATCAGGGTGACAATTTCAACCTTCTGCCTTCTCAACCAAGAAAGAGACAAGACACTATGATGACCCAGAGTAACAGACTAACTTAAGTTGTTGCTCTTAGTTCCTTATAATGCTGAACTGTATCTTCAGCCTGAGTGTGTGAGCTGAGCATTTTAAAATTTGGAAGTGTGGGGTTGTTATTTATAAGTTTCTGTTTCTTACAACCAAGAAATCTCTAACAAAAAAAAAGAAGGCAGATCAAAGTAGGTTTAAAATTTCAAAAACCTACAGTAAAGCTGCTCCATGCATCACTTTACCTAAATTCATTGGAGCTTTTCCTTTTTAAGTTTTCCAGCAGACTCCAGAAAAGTACTGACCCCTCCTCCTAAGGAGAAGATAGGACATCAACCAATGAAAGGGAACCTGTCTTGGCAAAATAGTCCTTCTTGCCAGTTCTTAAATCCAGGAAAGCTTTTGGAGTCCGTTCTTACTCGAGAAAGCATTCTGCTCCATGCAGTAGTAATGAAGAGGAGCAGGTGTGTGAAGATTGTAATTTTGGCCAGTGTAGGAGCAAAGACAAAGGCTGAGAGCCTAGTATAACTGGATGTAAGTTCCTACATGCCAGAAGCAGAAGACTTGTATGAAGCACACATAAATAAGGAGCTGGATTCCAGCACTGTTTTGAAGATTTTTATGTTTGCTGGCCAAGAATCATTATCAGTTACCTATTGAGGAAGGCAGGGAGCAGAATTCATTATCTTTCCAATATGTAAAGATAAGAAATAAACTGTGTATAGTTCTATTCCACAACGTAGGTTCAGTTTGACTCCATACATTATTTACTTTCATAAATGTATGAGTTAAGAACCTGTCCAAGCTGTGACTAAGTGCAGTTATTGCTCTGTCTAGGTAGCTGAGTGCAACCACTGCAGTCATTATTCTGGGGCCCATGGGGAGAAGGCTGAGCTCCTTACCATGCACAGCCTTGGTCAAGCTGTTTATGTGGTTGACCATCCAGAAGGGAGGTGTAAAAACCAAACACGGAGTTCCTTTCCTTTTGCTAAATCCCAATGGCAAGTGCATAGATGGAAATTCATAACTCAATCTGGCCTCCAATTTTCCACAGAATATTTCAGACTTACATGGCTATCTTGACTGTTGTCTTTTAAGCAAAATTACATTAAATGACTGATCGGATTTCTGGCTGGTAGTCTTGGTGTTGGCCTGCAAATACCTTGTGGCAGGTGGCACAACACAAGCATGAGAGCACAGGCTCTGGAGCCAGAACATCTGGGTTAAACCTCAGCTCTAGCGCTTACTGACCACCTTTTCTGGAGTCACTTGAATTCTCTGGGCCTATCTCCACATCTGTGAAGTGGGACATTATAACTACTTCATGTACGTTATCACGAGGGTTCAGTGAGTTAAAATGTGCAAAGCTTTTAGAACAAGTCATAGCAAATCTGCCCAGATTTGGAATGCTGGCCTTTCCTTAATTTCTATAGAACGCAGAACACCTCGTGTGCCCAAGGTATTTATGTGTCTGTGATCTTTACCAAGGATCTAGGGACTTAGGGCAAATACAGGGGCAGTGCCACTGCAGAGCCCAGTGATCCTAGGAGTCCCTTGTCCTGCTCACTGGCCTCCTGAGGGCCCCAGCTTCATTTCATCTCAAGACTCTTTCTCTTTCCATCTCTTTATATATAGGACTGAGACCAAGGCTGAAGGGACCTGCCCCTGGGCAGGGGATATCTTTCTGTTTTCAGGGGGAAGCCATGGATATTTCTGTGACTCTGATGAGACACAGTTTGGACTCTCCTCTGTCCTTCCTCAGGATGTTTGCCAGAAAATCTACAGGACTCCCAATGTATTAGTCTGTTCTCACACTGCTAATAAAGACATACCTGAGACTGTGTAATTTACATTTTAAAAAAAGAGGTTTAATGGATTCATATTTCCACATGGCAGGGGAGACCTCACACTCATGGTGGAAGGTAAATAAGGAGCCAAGTCATGTCTTACATGGTGGCAGGCAAGACTGTGTGTGCAAGAGAATTGCCCTTTTGTAAAACCATCAGATCTCTTGAGACTTATTCACTATCACTAGAAAAGCACAGGAAGATTCATGCCCATGATTCAATTACATCCCACTGGGTCCCTCCCACAATATGTGGGCATTATGGGAGCTACAATTCAAGATGGGATTTAGGAAGATTTAGGTGACAACACAGCCAAAAAAATGTCACCCAGTTAATTTAAATTTGTTTACTTTTTTAGTATAAGCATGTCCCAAATATTGCATGGGGCATACTTATACTAATTTTTTTTTACTTCATTAAAATTAAAATTGAATAAGAGCTTCTGTGTTTTTACTTGACAAATTGCCAACCTTGACTCCCAGGTTCTTCTATTTTGCTCTTACCAAGTCATCTGATTATTGCCTCTTTATGTCTCTGTCTCCCCACTCTCATGAGGGTGGTGATGGCACCTTATTCATTTCTCATATCCTCAGGTCTATGTAGTCTTCATCAATTAGTAAGTTCTGAGTATGTGTTTGCTGCAGAAATGATACAAGAAACATCAATTTTTTTCCTTTGTTTCCCACTCCACCTCAGGTACCCAGACTCACACACATCAACAGCTTTCCAAGCACATGGATTTTATTTCATTTCTTGAGCAACCACAGTGTTTCAATGCTAAGAGCTCTCTGTACCTCCCCTCCATGACCTAATGCCATCTCAACATCTCGGCAAGGTCTTGAAATCGTGAAAGGTCAGAGCTCTCCAATCTGTAGTGATTTGGATTACCATTTCCTTGAGACTTCCTTTGCCTCTTCTTTGATTAAAGCTGTGTTTGCCTCGCCTCCTGCTTTTTTAGCAATTATACTAATTAAGCTAATTTTTCTTTGTTCTCTTGTGCAATTTGCATAAATGGCAAATTTATATATAGTGCCCCTAATTCTTCTATAACTGCTCTGTAATTAACAGGATGCTCAGGCTAAATATAAATAAGTGCAGAAGGAAAAACAGCCTTCTGCTGAAATACTGATAAAAGCTGGAAGAAAAGAAAGACAGAGGAAAGAAAACAATTTTAAGCCCTGTTCCAAACTCATTATGCCTGATTGGGACACAGTTGGAGGACACTAGCTAAAGGTCAGCTACTGCATAAGTATTTCTGAATGCCTTGTCTCTGGAGCAATTTCAGGACAGAATTTTGGCCATTTGCTTGCAATTATAATAACATGCAGTTTCTCATGGGGGTGGAGTAGTGTGGTATGGCAGTCAGTGGGATTGTGTGTAATTCATAGTTCTTCTTCTTACCAGCTGAGTCACCTTCAGCTGAGGAATCACAAAGCCAAACACCTGAGCTTCAGGTACTTTCCTGTCACCACATACTAGAACACTCAGTAGCCCTATTATCCCATTATTTCTCAGATGTGAAAATATACAGTGATGGAGGTGTGCTCCAAAGACAGTACTAAATCAAGACATTCTTCTACAAATGTGAATTAAAGTAACAACACATAGCTATACATTAGTCATCTGTGAATTCGTTTAGAATAGTGATTACAAAAGTGGTCTTTGCCCCAAAATCCCAGAAGAAAACCTAGGAAACACCATTCTGGACATGGGCTTTGGGAAATAATTTATGACTAAATTCTCAAAAACAATTGCAACACAAACAAAAATTTTAGAAGTGGGACCTCATTAATTAAACAAGAGTTTACTATTCTAATATTCAGAATCTATAAGGGACATAACAATTGAACAAGGTCAAACCAAATAATTCCATTTAAAAATTGGGCAAAAGACATGAACAGACACTTTTCAAAAGAAGACATACAAGCAGCCAACAAACATGAAAAAATGCCCATCACTAATCATCAGAAAAATGCAAATCAAAACCATGACGATGTTGTCAAGGCTGAGGAGAAAAGGGAATTCTTATGCACTGTTGGTGGGAATGTAAATTTGTTCAGCCACTGTGGAAAGCAGTTTGGAGATTTTTCAAAGAACTTAAAAATAGAACTACTATTCAACCCAGCAATCCTATTACTGGCTATATATCCAACAGAAAACAAATAATTCTACCAAAAAGACTCTCATGTTCATTGCAGCACTATTCACAGTAGCAAAGTCATGGAATCAGCCTAGATGCCCATTGAAAATGAATTGGATAAAGAAAATGTGGCACAGATATGCCATAGAATACTTACTCTGCAGCCATAACAAAGAATGTAATAATGTTCTTTCAGCACCATGATGCAGCTGGAGGTCATTATCCTAAATGAACTAAGGCAAGAACAGAAACCCAAATAACATCTGTTCTCACAAGTGGGAGCTAAATATCAGGTACTCATGGACATAAAAAGGGCAACAATAGATGACTACTGGAGCGGGAGGGTGGGAAGGGGCAAAGGTTGAAAAATTAACTGTTGGGTATGGCTTGGATTTGAGTTCTCACTGAAATCTCATGCCAGATTGGAGGATGGGCCTGGTGGTAGGTGATTGGATTATGGGGGCAGTTCTCCTTTGTCTTTCTCATGATAGTGAGTGAGTTCTCATGCCATGTGATGGTATAAATGTGTGGAACTTCTTCTTTTGCTCTCTCTCTCTCTTCTTCCACCATGTGAAAAAGGTTCTTGCTTTCCCTCATCTTTCTCCATGATTGTCAGTTTCTTGAAACTTTCCAGTCATGCTTCCTGTTGAAAATGTGGAACTACGAGTCAACTAAACTGCTTTTCCTTAAACATTACCTAGTATCAGGTCGTTCTTTATAGCAGTGTGAAAATGGGCTAATACAGAAAATTGGTACTGCAAGTGGGGCACTGCTATAAAGACACCAGAAAATGTAGAAGTGACTTAGGAACTGGGTAGTGAGCAGGGGTTGGAACAGTTTGGAAGGCTCAGAAGAAGATGGGAAGATCAGGGAAAGATTGGAACTTAGAGACTTGTTGAATGGTTTTGACCAAAGTGCTGATAGTGACATGGAAAATGAAGTCCAAGCAGAGGTGGTTTCAGATGGAAATGAGAAACTTACTGGGAACTGGAGCAAAGGTCACTCTTGCTATGCTTTCACAAAGAGTCTGGCTGCATTGTCCTCCTGGTCTAGGAATCTGTGGAACTATGAAATTCAGAGAGATGATTTAGGGTATCTAGCAGAAAAATATTTATAAGCAGCAAAGCATTCATGATGTGGCCTGGCTGCTCCCAACAGTGTATAGCCATGTGTGTTCACGAAGAGATGATCTGAAATTGGAACTTATGTTTAAAAGAGAAGCAGAGCATAAAAGTTTGGAAAATTTGCAGCCTGATCACATGGTAGAAAAGAAACATCTATTTTCTGAGGAGAAATTCAAGCCAGCTACAGAAATATACATAAATAAAGAAGATTTGAATGTTAATAGCCAAGACAATGGGGAAAATGTCTCCAGGTTTTCAGAGACCTTCATGACAGCCCCTCCTGTCACAGGACTGGAGGTCTGGGAGGGAAAAATGGTTTCGTTGGTCAGGCCAATGGCCCAGCTGCTCTGTGCAGCCTCAGGACATGGAGCTGCTCCAGCAGTGGATAAAAGGGGCTAAGGTACAGCTCAGGCGATTGCTTCAGAGGGCACAAGCCCCAGGCCTTGGCAGTTTCCACATGGTATTGGGCCTGCAGGTGCACAAAAGGCAAGAGATGAAGTTTGGGAAGCTCTGCCTAGATTTCAGAGGATGTATGAAAATGCCTGAATGATCAGGCAGAAGTCTGCTGCAGGGGTAGAGCCCTCAAGGAGAACCTCTAGTAGGGCAGTGCAGAGGGGAATTGTGGGGTTAGATACCCCATAGAGTCCCCACTGGGCACTGCCTAGTAGAGCTGTGAAAGGAGGGCCACCATCTTCCAGACCCTAGAATGGTAGATCCACTGACAGCTTGCACCATGCACCTGGAAAAGCTGCAGACAGTCAGTGCCAGCCTGTGAAAGCAACCATGGAAGCTGTACCCTGCAAGAGGGCCACCAGGGCTGAGCTGTCCAAGGTCTTGGGAGCCCATGTCTTCTGTTAGCATGCCCTGGATGTGAGACATGGAGTCATAGGAGATTATTTTGGAGCTTTAAGATTTAGTGACTATCCTGCTGAGTTTCAGACTCACATGGGGACCTTAGCCCCTTTATTTTGGCTAATTTCTTCCATTTGATTTGGGAGCGTTTACCTAATGCTTATATTCTCATTGTATCTTAGAACTAACTTGTTTTTTATTTCACAGGCTCATAGGTGGAAGGGACTTATTTTGTCTCATAGGAGACTTTGGATTGTGGTCTTTTGAGTTAATGATGAAATGAGTTCAGATTGGGGAACTGTTGAGAGGGATCATCATATTTTGCAGTGTGAGAAGGACATGAGATTTGAGAGTGGCCAAGGGTGAAACAATATAGTTTAGATGTGATTGTCCCAAATTTCATGTCAAATTGTGAGAGGAGGTTGGTGAGAGGTGATTGATTAATGGGGGTGGATTTCTACCTTGCTGTTCTTGTGTGCTAGTGAGTTCTCATGAGATCTGAGGGTTTAAAAGTGTGTGGCACTCCCCCCTTCACTCTCTCCTTTCTGCCACCACCTGAGGAAGGTACATGCTTCTCTTTTGCCTTCTGCCATGATTGTAAGTTTCCTGAGGCCTCCTAGTCATGCTTCCTGTTAAGCCTGTGAAACTGTGAGTCAAGTAAACCTTTCTTCTTCATAAATTACCCAGCCTTAGGTAGTTATTTACAGTAATGTGAAAAGAGACTACTACAGGTACTATGCTTAGTACCTGGGTGAAGGAATCATTTATACCCCAAACCTCAGCATCATGCAATATATCCAGGTAATACACCTGCACGGGCACTCCCTTAATCTAGGATACAAGTTGAAAAAACAATGGTCTTTGGATCTTGGTCTTCATTGTACTTCTGGCCGTATGACCTTGGGAAAATTGCTTAATGTGTCTACACTCAAATTCCCTTCTCTATAAAGTGGTATACAACAGCCTTGTGAGGTTATTTGTAAGGTCAAAGAAACAGCATTAAAATGCTTAGCATGGTGCCTGACACCTAGGAAGTCCTCAACACAATTTAACTTTCATGTTTGTCAGGTCACATAATTCAGTCCCCAGTGGTTTTAGGTGAACTGATCAAATTCAGTTTCATAGCAGTATATGGTATCCAGACCTAGAATCTTGGGTGGTTTAACCAACAAACTCCAGAAAGACCCATCCAAGGAGAGACTCTTATTTCTCCCAATCTTAGAGTTATGATCATAATCATTGTTAACAACATCTATCCTTCATTTATATGTCTCTATTCCTAGAAAAGTTTATGGAGAGTCAATTCTGTGTCAGGTACTGTCCCAAACACTGAGCACAAAGACATGAAAGACCTGTAATCCTAGCACTTGGGGAGACTGAGGCTGGTGTATGGATCACTTGAGGTCAGGTGTTCGAAATGAGCCTGGCTAACATGGTGAAACCCCGTCTCTACTAAAAATACAGAAAAGTTAGCCAGGCATGGTGGTGGGTGCCTGTAATTCCAGCTACTCGTGAGGCTGAGGCAGGAGAATCACTTGAATCTGGGAGGTGGAGCTTGCAGTGAGCTGAGATTGTGCCAATGCACTCCAGGCTGGGTGACAGAGCAAGACTCTGTCTCAAAAAAAAAAAAAAAAAAAAAAAAAAAGAAGAATGAGACCCTGTTTTCCAAGTGAGGAGACATATAAATGAGACCCTGTTCTCCAGGTGGGGAGACATACAGGTAAAGAAATAATTCCAAGTGTGAGTCAGAGTAATGCTAGTCTCAGGAAAGGTGGGGCCTCTCCACATGGATCAGTGGCCTCCAGGGAAGACTGTGTTTGCCCCATGCACAGGTGGTCCACTTCAGTGTTGGGAGATCACTTACGGTTTCTAGTCTTCCTTTTTTTTTTAATCTGTGCCATTTAAAACTTAGGTTTTGGTGTATATGTAATGCATATACACAGGAGTGCATGTTCACAATATTTTTACTGGGAGTGGAGTAAGATCAAAGGATGTGAAGAAGGATCAGCAAAGGGAAAATCGAAGAAGGGGGAGTTAATGAGGAAGGTTTCTCTGAAGTGAAACTTGGAAGCTGTAAGCTCCATGAAGTCAGGATCCATTTGTCTCTTGTTCTTTCAAGTCCCCAGGGTGTAGAAGGATGTCTGGTGCATAAGGAACATCCAGTACCTACTTAATGAGTGGCCGAGATGTGATGAAGTACAGAAGGGGAAATGAGATGCCTCCTGAACTGTTTATGTGTTATGGGATGAATATGTCTCAAAATTGCAAATGTTAAAGTCCTAACCCCCAATGTGATAGTATTTGGAGATGGGGCCCTTGGGTGGTAATTATGTTTAGATAGGGTCATGAATGTGGGCCCCAATGATGGGATTAGTGTCTTTATAGGAAGAGGAAGGGGCATCTGTCTCTCTCTCCCCCATGTCTTGAAACAAGGATAGTCCATGTGGACATATTACAGCAAGAGAGCCACCTGCAAGCCAGGAAGAGAGGCCTTGCTAGCATCCAACCATGCTGGCATCCTAATCTTATACTTTCTTCCTCCAGAATGTGAGAAATAAGTGCCTATTGTTTAAGCCACCCAGTCTATGGTATTTTGCTATGGTAGCCTGGGCCATCTAAAGCACCACAATAACATAACCTTGAAGTGGCTGCGAACTGAGGATCAGGGTGCTGAGTTAGTGACAAGGGTGCCTTGGACCTGTTCTGCATCTCCTCAGCCTCACCTCCTTCTCCAGCCATGGTTTCAGCCAGCTTCACGCAGGTATGAGCTGGCAGTGCCTCCCCAGGGAATCTGTCACATGTCTCCTGCTTCCTCTCCTGGACTTCTCTAGCCACATGTTTGAACCTTGGGCACTTATACATATACAACCCAGAACTGAGAGTATTAACACCCATGGAGTAATTTTCACGAATGGGGAATGGGAGCTGATGAATAAATGTCTTAGCCGTCAACCTCCCCTAGCTACTTCTGAGATGCTTTCTGTAGGTTTTCGGGTGCTCTATGATGGAGCAACCAGTTACTGCTTGTGTCTATATTGCTAATGCACCTGATTTTGACTTTATATAATATAATGATATTATAATACCAGGGAAGCTTGTTATAGACTCACTGTCTAAGGTCTTTAATGGGGGATGATCATTTAAGATACCTATGTGTGCCAAATTCCAGTCTCCCAGGAGGTAAGCAGATGTTCAGCATAAAGCAAAATGCTCGCATAAATAGTTGAGGCACTGCAAGTCAACCTCATCAGTTAGGAGAGAGTGGGAACATTCCCACTTTCCAGCTTCCCAGATACCAGCCAAGGACCACTTTGGCAGCAGGGCTTTCTATGGATGAGCAGTTTCAGGCCTGCTGTGTTAACTCTTCTCTGTAGAGTGGCCTTGAACATTATTATAAAGATGTACCCACATGAGAAGGTACAAAATGGAATGTACAAATGGGGTGACTAGAGCCACTCTGGCTTGAATTAGAATCCCAAATTGGCTTTCATCAAGCAACTCAAATTCTCCAAAAGCCAAATAATAATGTTCAGTTCCTTAGTGAAATGGGGTAGTACTATTTCACAACGTATTTACGAGAGTTAAATGGGATGATGTATTAAAGTGGCTGGTGGCTGGCTGAGACATTCAATTGTCTGAGATGCAGGAAGGTAACCTGAACACGCCTTTGTGTAGACTCTCCCTCCTCCCTGTTCCCTCTGTCATTAGCCCAGTGGGGCAAGAGCGGCATGGAAACAAGCTTCAGGAATTATAGGAACACAGAAAAGCAGACAACCCTGTGTGGGCTGTGAGGGTAGGGTGCAGGAAGACTTCTTGCAGAATGTGATATCTAAGTCCAGTCTTCTTTTGGAGAGAGGCTGTCTTTCTCGATACTGAAAATCTCATGGAACCTGAAGGTGAGAATCCCTTTCCCACGTCTTCTCTCTGCGGGAGAGGAGCTGATTGGAAGCCCAGTTGCAATTTCTCACTTCTCCTGCTGTTTTGAAAGATTCCGGTAAGAGGGAAGATATCCTCTCTGGGGAGCCCTTGCCCTTTCATGATTTGCCAAACACCTCCTCAGCAAGGTAGCCAAAAGCCTGCTGCAGCCAATTGAGATTCAAAGAGAAAGCATATCTCAATGAAGGGCTGGAGTGAAAAGACTGTGTTTATTATTGCTCCCTGGCATCCTAGGCCAACTTCACCAGAAGAATTTTAGCAACAGGCTCACTGCCTGCAGGCAGCCAGGGAATGAAGGCTTCTCAGGGGCAGCAGATACATCTGTTTAAATGGAAGAAAGTCCCCAGCAGTGAATTGGGAGCTGTTTGGTGCACTGCAGGGCTGCTGCCCTGAGTATTTCTTTGGTGCTTATCTCTTAGTAATGTTAGTTCTGACTGAGTATGATACATGTGATTTTAAAAATAAGGGAGCTTTAGGAAATGAGAAAAGATCGGATCTGTAGTCTAGCACCTTCATTTATAGTGGGAATCTGAGGTCAGAGCAGGAAAATGACCAGCCCAGCGTCACAAAATGTACAATATGACAGAGCCCCGTTACCCTTATCCAGTTTCAAAGGCAAAGGATGGTCACTACATTTTTAAGCTATGGCCTGATTTATTTCCTCCAGAGATCTCTAGACATTCTCCTAGTCTCCAATATATGTTAAGTAGAGATGCTAATGACCAGTGTTGGAAAAATTATTGGTGTAAATCAATAAAATTTCACGTTCGCTTAATGCATACCAGTGATAAACTTGGGTCTGTGCTGCATCCTGGATAATGAAAGGTGTAAAGACAAAACCAGCACCCACACTAAAACACACTCTCCTCAAATTGTGAGATCTGCCCTCAAGATCTCACAACTTGGTAGGCGACATAGACTTGTAAATAATCAATTATCACACATTGTGAAAAACCTGAAGGTTAATATTTCAGTACAACTGTATAGCAGAACAGAAAGCCACAGGGGTCTCCATGGTCATCCATCATTGTCCCAGATGGAACAGTATTCCACAAAATTCATGTGCACTCAGAACCTCAGAAGGTGGCGTTGGTTGATAAATGGGTGTTGACAGATGTGACTAATTAAGATGAGGTGGTATTGGATTAGGACAGGTCTTAATCCAATGACCGCTGCCCTAATAAGACTGTGAAGACATGAACACAGAGGGACATCATGTGAAGACAGGCGATAATCAGAAGGATGCATCTCCAGGGAACACCAACAACTGCTGATGGTCACCAGAAGTCAGGAGTGGGACATGGACTGTATTTTCTCCCAGGGCCTTCAGAGGTGCATGGCCCTGCCAACCCTTTGATTTTGAACTTCTAGTCTTCAGGACTGTAAGAGAACACACTTCTGTTGTCTTAAGCCACCCAGTTTGTGGCATTTTGTTGTGGCAACTCTAGGAACCTAAGACACTCATCAAGTTAGGAGGCTTGGTTTTATGCTGGAGGGTATGGCAGGTGCTGTTTTTAATGTAAGGCTGCCTCATATTTCTATGCTTGTCTTCTGCCCTTTTCTCTACCACTCAAGCTCTATAGCATCATGCAGACCCCCCACCCAGCATACCTACCCTAAGAACCTCTGGGCACAGCTCCCACATATGCAGAAAACAGGCCAGGCCCCATCCATGATCCAGTTGGGTGTGCTGCCTAGACACTCTTCCCAGCCCTCTCACCATCCATATCTCACTCAGCCATCCTCTGACAGGAGAACTAACATATTTGTTAACCTCACTCTGAATGAAGAGGCCACCTAATCAGGCTTTGTGTGAACAACAAGGCTGTTTATTCACCCAGGTGTGAGTGGGCTGAGTCTGAAAAAAGAGTCAGCAGAAGGCAGTGGGATAGGAGATGGTTTTATAGGTTGGGGATAGGCAATGGAAAGTTACAGTTTAGGGTGCTTTTTTATATGCCCAGGGGCAGGGGATGTCACAGTGTCCAGTGTCACAAGGCAGACATGTCAGTTGAGGCAGGAGCAGTGGTAGAATGTCGCAAAGTCAGTTAATCAGGCCGCAGGGTCCAGTGTCATGAGGTTGACTTATCAGTTGAGGCAGGAGCAATAGGGGAATGTTGCAAGGTTGGTTAATCAGGCACTGTAGGAGCTAGCTATTTCTCTTTTTGCAGTTTTCTTGTTATCTCAGACTTTCTGGCTCCAGGAGGCCCTCTGGAGGTGTACATGTGGGTCACAGGCGTCCCCATGGCTTGACTATGGTGTAGCCCATGGTGCAGTCAATTCAAAGAATCTTGCAATATTGAGCAACTGTATCTCACTGAACTGAGTCTATCAACAAGTCTGTGAAATATGGTCACTTTAGTTATGCCCTCCTATAGATGAGGATGAGCCAGTTTCCACATTCCCTCCACCACACCTCAGGATTTCCTCTTAGTTTCTTTGGCTGATATCTGGCAATCCCATCAATGAATTCATTCCAGATGTGAAAGGCAGCTATGCCTTAATATTTACTTGTCACAGCAATTTACCTTTTAACAGGGAAACCTAGAAAAGTAATGCCTTATTCCAGTGGCTCCCAGCTCGGATTCTCATCCTTGGCTATGTATTGGCTTGATTCTGTTACAAGATTAGAAAAATAAAATAGGTTCTACTCTGGAGACTGGCTCAGTAGGTCTGTGTGGGCTCTATTGGCTGAACATTTTAAAAGTGCTGTAAGAGTTCAAACGCACAGTAAAGGTTGTGAAGTGTCTCAGCTTCAAAGAATTTCAGTACTGGCACAGGCTAAGTTTGGAGTTGAAAAGTTTTTAAGTAGTTGGGATTCAGGTATGTTGAAATCATACCATATTGTCAAACCAAACTATGGCAGTAGTAGTAATGATCTCAATATACCAGTTATTAAAGTCTCACCAGGGCCAGGCACTGTATTTAGCCCCTTAAAGTAAATCACTAACCCTCCCCATAATGACATGAGATGGTTTCTTTCCATTTTGTGAAAAAGGAACTGAGATTTGGAGATAAAGCTCTCCTGCTACATGCCAAAGCCTGTGCTCGTTATGATACTACTTCTGTGTCATCTCCTACATGTCTCATGCTGGCTTCGACATGGGGCTTCCTACCACCTGCAGAATTCAGCATAGACTTCACAGCCGCTCATTGGCTCCTGCCCTCTCTCAAAGACAAAGCTGCTTAGAAATGTGCTCAGAACTAGAGAACAGACAATTAAATCTGTGTAAATTCCTTGGCTCCTACCAAGAAGATTTATGTAAATGCCTCTTTTCTTGGCCTGTAAATCCTTCTGGGTTTTTCTCCAGCATGACCATCTTTCTTTCTGCAAAATTACTCAAAATCCACCTCTTTGTTTCTCTGCAGAGCCCTTGAATCCTTGTCATTGAGACTTCACCTCCATTCATCAGCCTACATTGAAATCAGCTAGGCATACTTTGATGATGTCTAACACATTTACCAGGTACAACAAGCTTGCACAGATTTGAGTTCCTAGAACCCTCACGATAACTCCCATCCTTGTGTGGTCCAGAAAAACTAATTCTAAGTTGGCAAAACTCTTTGTATTAGTCTTTCACACTGCTATGAAAAACCGTCCAAGACTGGGTAATTGATAAAGAAAACAGGTTTAATTGACTGACACTTCTGCATGTCAGGGGCGGGGGCCTCAAGAAACTTACAATCATGGTGGAAGGGGAAGCAGGCATGTCTTACACAGCAGCAGGTGAGAGAGCATGTGAAGAAAGTGAGAGGGCAAGAACCCCTGAGAAACCATCAGATCTCATGAGAACTCACTCTCACAAGAACAACATGGGGGAAACTGCCCCATAATCCAGTTACCTCCCACCAGGTCCTACCTTGACATGTGGGAATTACAATTTGAGATGAGATTTGGGTAGGGACACAAAGCCAATCCATATTTCTCCTATAGGCGGTAATGGGGAGAAGATGGGTTAGAACCCAGTCTCTCCACAAATCTGATACCCTGTCCATGAACCACAGGAGAGACTTGTCCAAATGCAAGTATAAAAGTAAGACCTCTGTCATGTACTTGGGGAAAAATGGACATCTTGGGGTATTTATGTATTGAATAAACTTTTCCTGGATGTCCACATGTAGTCTTGATTAGGTCTCCAATCGGGGATACCTAATGGATGCCCATTGTATTCTCTTCTCACGCTGCTAATAAAGACATACCTGAAGCTGGGTAATTTATAAAGGAAAGAGGTTCATTTATAAAGGAACCTCATGGTTCCTATATATCAGTTCCACATGGCTGGGGAGGCCTCACAATCATGGCAGAAGGTGAATGAGGAGCAAAGTCATACCTTACACAGTGGCAGGCAAGAGAGAATATGTGCAGAGCAACTCCGATTTTTATAACATAAGTCTTGCCTGCCACCATGTAAGACATGACGTTAAATCTTGTGAAACTTATTCACTACCACAAGAACAATATGGAGGAAAGTGGCCCCATGATTCAATCATCTTCACCTGGCCCCACCCTTGGTATGTGTGGATTATTACAATTCAAGGTGAGATTTGGGTGGGCACACAGACAAACCATATCACTCATTAAGTGCCCACTATTCCAAGTGCTGAAACCAATGAAAGTCAGATAAGACTCATCCACTGCACTTAAGGGGTTAGCAGTCTATTGGGTGACACAGACCGGCAACATGGTAGCAGGAGAGTGCATGAGCGCAGCCATAGAGACAGGCACACTTTATTATGGGAGCAAAGGAGAACCTGCTCAGGGAGCCAAGAGAGGCTTTGAGACAAAGTGGCCACCAAGAGTGTTCTTAAAAGATGACTAGGAATTAACTGACAGTGTCAGAAAAATAATTTATGCAGAAGAAACGACATGGACAAAGGCTTTGAGTCAAGAAGCGCTATATGTTTTGGTGGGTGTGTTTGTGTGTATGTGTACATGTACATGTAAGACAGCAACAAGGAGTGCCCTGTGGCCTGAGGGTTAAGCGTGGGGTAAGGAGAAGGAGACAGGTTTCAGTAGATTTTTGTTGCCTTTTTCCTACTTCTCATTATGTTGTTTGGACTTCATCTGGGTTGTCTTGGGGAGATATAGCACACAGGAGAAACAGGAATTTTACTATATTATTTCTCTTTCAGGAAATTTCCAATATTCAATACTTTGTAGAATGTATTTGTTACCAAGAAATGGGCTCTCTATCTGATGATATGCATAGAAGTGAACACTGTGGCATCGGCTTTTGAGAAAAGAAAGGCTTGATTGCAAGCAGACTGGCAAAGAGACAGGAGGCAGCACTCAAATCTATCTCCTGGAGCTGGGGTCTGGGGGCAGATTCTGCAGATAGAGAGTAACAATGAGTCATAGGAAAATGCAATGAGGTGTGATCTGAGTGGGTCATGCAGAGGTAGTATCAGGTCCTTGGCTTTTAAGGTAGTACTGCAACAAAACAGAATACCCCTCACTTCTTAACTTGGTCCCTGATCCTTGATCCAAGTACTTAGACTCTGCACGTGGTTGACTTTATTATTGTGGCTGGGGTGGAGGAGTGCACTAGCTACATATAGACATGCTCAGGCCACCTACTGGCAACCTTGGAATCCATTGCAGCTGAAAAACAACTCACCATTTTGTTACAAAACTGAACCAGATTCAACTGGTTCTGCAGTTACATACTGATATGAGAAATAGTCATATACTCGTCACCCAGAATTAATATAGGTTAATATTTTGCCCTCTTTGCCTTAGAACTTTTTTAGAATGTGAAACATCAAAGGTAGGGTTGAGGTTCTCTTCTTAAGGCTTCAAATTCCACTCCTGCTCCTTGGGGACAGATACGGCCATTAATGTGCAATTAAGGATGAAATTTCTTGGGCATACTTTGAATATTGCACTCCAAGTGCACATTTCCACATAGATTGCCTTATGAGTTTTTGAGTCTTACTTAAATGGTAATATTCCGTATGTTACATATGCAAAGTATTTTTATATGACATTATGTTTTCCATATCTGTCAGTATTGATACCTGTAACCCTAGTTTCTTCATTTTAACTAATGAGTAGTATTTCATGAGCATAAAATAGAACACAGCTTAAATATTCTTTTATTGGTAAGAATTTTGGTTGCTCATAATTTTTGTTACAAAATTTACAACAAGTATTTGAACGTGTGTCCCTGTGCTCATGTGTAAGAGTTTCTTTGTGATATATTTCTATATATAGGGACTTGGCATCTAGTCATGTGCATTTTCAACTTTACTACATATTGCAAAGTAAGTACTTATACCAGTTTACCACTTTTTGCAAAGGATTATACCAATATGTAGGCTCACCTACTGTACATTGTCGCCTGTACTTGGTAGAATGAAACGCCATCTCAGGTGGGATTTGTTTGTGTTTTCTGTAGCACTAACTGGTGACGTTGAGTGTCTTTTCAGGTTTTTCTTTTTAATATTTATTGGCCATTGTATTCATTGTTTCAGATATGTCTCTTCCTTTGTTTTACGTTTTTTTTCTCTTAGTTGATTTTTCCTTTGTGATTTGTAAATTACCCATTTATTCTGGACATTAACCTTTTGTCAATTACATTTGTTAAATTTTCTCTTTTGGTATTTCTTTTTTTTTTTTTTTTTTTTTTTGAGGCAAAGTCTCTCTCTGTCACCCAGGCTGGAGTGCAGTAGCATGTCCTCGGCTCACTGCAATCTCCGCCTCCTAGGTTCAAGCTATTCTCCTGCCTCAGCCTCCCATGTACCTGGGACTATAGGCACATGCCACTATGCCCGGCAGATTTTTGTATGTTTAGCAGAGACAGGATTTTGCTATGTTGGACAGCCTGGTCTTGAACTCCTGACCTCAGATGTTCTGCCTACCTTGGCCTCCTAAATAAAGTACAAGGACTACTGGTGTGAGCCACTGTGCCCAGCCTTAACTTTTGTTTATGGTGTTTTTGTCAAACAGAAATTTTTAACTGTGATAAAAATATGTTCATTGGTATTATCTATAAACTAGGCCTTTTAGGCTCATTAAAAAAATCCTACCCAATCCAGATATCACAATATTTTTCTATTATTTTTCAAGTTATAAGCTTTGCTTTAGTTGTGCTTGTGTGTAGGAAGGGATGTAGTAATGTGAGGTAGAGATCTAATTTTATTATTTTACATATAGTTACTCAATTGCTCAACACCATTAATTGCATAATCCTTTCTTGTCCACTGAATAGTAATTTCAGTTTATTTTTAAAGTTGATATATATGGTGAATTTGTTTTTAGGATCTCATTTACCTTTCATTGATGTGTATGGCAAATTGTAAAAATGGTCAGAGCTTAGTGTGAAAAGAGTGGTAATAATGGATTAACTAACAGCATTTGTCACATGATTTTGCTCTTTAATCCATTAATGTGGTAATTTGATAATGAATTTTTATAATATTGAACCATTCTTCCATTGTGTGTGTGTGTGTGTGTGTGTTTAAATACCTTGCTGGAATGCATTGGTTAATATTAGGATATTTACATCTTTGTTCAAAAGATAGTGCCTATAATTTTTCCTACTGTTATCCTCATTTGTTTGGTATTGTTTACATTAGCCTCATAACTTTGATCTCAACAATACTCGCAGCAATGGCCTTAGTTTCAACCAGACATTTAGATGCCAGATTTGAGTAGGTCACATCATAAATTATGCTGCCTGAATGGGGCTGACATTCCACTTTTACCAGGTGTCCAGGATTAATACTCAGCCAAATTTGTCTGTCTGGAAAGAAAGGTTTTTTTTGGTTTTTGACCCTTACCCACAGCTAGCCTACCTTTTTCTAGTTTCTAGAAAAGCTTGCATAACGTAGGAATTGTCTATTCCTAGAAGGTTTGGTAAAATGTGCCTGTGAAATTATGTTATGCTGTTGCTTTTTGGGGGTGAGAAGATTGTTGACTACCAACTTAATTTCCTGAGTGGTCAATTCAGCGTTTCTATTTTTGTGGAGTCAAGTTTATTAATTTTGGTTTTCTGCAAATATTTATTTCACTCAAGTTATCAAAATTATTGTCATAATACTATTTGCAGCATTGTTTAATGATCGCTAAAATTTTTTCTGAAGCTGCGGTTATATTTTCTTTGTCATTCTGAGTATTGTTTGACTCTTCTCTTTTATCTTGAGCAATATTATCAAAGAGCTGTTTGATAAATAAACTACCTTTTTAAAAATAAATATCTTTATGATGTTCTTATTTTCTATTCAACTTCTTGATTTGATCTCTAAGTTTCATTCAGTTAATTCTGTTTTTTTCCTAGCTTTTGAGTTAAATATGTAACTTTTTATCGTTTTTTTCCAATATATACATATACTACAATATATTTCCCTCTAAGTATCCTTTAACTTGCATTACTCAAGTTTTAATGTGTAATGCTTTTATTATCAATCACTTCTAAATTCCCATTATGCTTTCTACTTTAACTCATGAATTATTAATTGTGCTTTTTCAATTTCTAACGTGTTTCATTTGTTTCTTTGCATGACTTCACTCAAGTAAGGTGTTAGCAGCCTATTCTCTTTTACAGCAATAAAATAAAAGGTTTCCAGAAAAAAATTATTGTGGAAGCAATAAATATGTTGGGTTTATCTTACAGAACAAAAAGGAATAACTTTATTTCATAGATCAAGCACACAACTGCATAGAACAATGTTTATTCACTAAGCCTAGTCTACTTTTTAATGGGTTTGTTATCATTCAGCCAACATTTAGTTACTACACAAAATATGTGAGGAATACAGTGGGTTCTGAGGATAAAATTTATTAGAGAAACAAAACAAACATGTGAACAACTCTGTGATAGGGCCAGCAGAGCATCTATGGAATAGGAAAGGACCCAGAGATGAGTGGGGGATGAGCAAGGGTTATAGAGGCTTCTAGGAGAGGATGGTAGGATGTGCCTTGAGGAGGAAGCAGGAGTCACCCAGAGAGTGGAAAATGGTTCTCCAGGCACAAGGATCTGCTGGGACAAATGTGTGGTGGAGGACAGATGGGTGGACTTGGCCATGATACAGTAATGGCTCGAGCTCTGAGTCATTTCTTAGCACCCAGGAATCACCACAGGAAACAGGAGGGTCTGGGTTCGGGTAGGCTCTTGCAGTGGTGCTTTGTATGCTGCGTTTCACTTCTATCCCTAATCCTCCAGCCTCTCTGAGGAGGCACACTGCTCCCTTGCTGGTGGGCCCAGGTGGGCTTTCCTTATTAACCCTGAAGGGGTAACAAGAGCTGGTCAATCTCAAAGCAGCTAAAATTGTTCTGCTGCCTCACATGTCCCCAGGTGGAGAACAGAAACCGTAGTGCACAGCGGTTGGGCTCTCACCATGTGCCAGGCACTGTGTTTGGTGCCTTACATGTGGTATCTCATTCAGTTCTACAGCAGGCTGGGGGCAAGTCCTGCTAACATGCTTCACATTTACCGATGAGGAGATGGAGGGTTTAGGCTGTTAAATACTTGCCCAAGGCCACTGCCGTGAGCTCAGTCATCTATAGCAAATGATTTCTCAATTTGGGGTGAGAATTGGCTCCCCAAATTCATATGTTGAAGCCCCATTACTTCATATGTTGATGGTTTCTGGAGGTGAGACCTCTGTGAGATCAGTAGATTTAGATGAAGTGGTAAGGGTGGGGTCCTCATGATTGGATTAGGACCCTTATGAGAAGAGACACCAAAGGGCTTGCTTCCACTCTCTCTATTTTGTGAAGACACAGTAAGAAGGCAGCCATCTGTCTGCATGCCAGAAAGGCAGCCCTCGCTGTAAACGTGAATTGGCTGGCAATTTGATCTTAACCTTCAGGATTGTGAGGAATACATCTCTGTTGTTTAAGTCACACAGTTTAGGTTTTTTGTTGTGCAGCCCAAGCTAACTAATACATTTTTACAGCTATTAGGTTGGTGCAAAAGTAGTTGCAGTCGTTGCCATTGAAAGTAATGGCAAAAACAGCAACTACTTTTGCACCAACCTAATAAAAAGTAGCTTAGATAGGATTCAGTCTGTTTAGGCCCATGTCTCCCCCTTTGTCTTGCTGGAAAATAAGAGCATGGGCTCAATTTGTGGGCCTCACACAGGTAATCATGCAGGCTCATGAGCAATCGTGAGCATTGCCCAAAGTTCTGCAGCAGGTGCCTGTATACAGCATGGTCTCACAGGTGAGCAGAAGCAATAGCCAGCTCCCTACACAATTTGTTAGGTAGGATGCTCTCAGTTAACAGTAACAGAACAGCCAAGTAAACATGACTTAAACAATAGTGTTTTATTTGCCTTTTTTTCCAGCAATAAGCAGCCCAGAAGCAGCTGGTCCCAGTATTGACTCAGCCAGTGCTGACTGAGCAGCTCAACAATGTCATTGAGGATTCAAGTATTCTCCTGTTTCGGAGCTGTCTTTCTTGGTGCATATTGCCATGCCTGGTCCCAAAATAGCAGTGACAAAAGCAAAAGGGAGGCACAATTGCTTTGTGTGTGTGTGTGTGTGTGTGTGTGTGTGTGTTTAATCTATTTTTATCATGGAGTGAGGAGGAATATTTTCTAGAAGTCTCAAAACAAGGGAAAGTTCTCTTTATGTCTCATTGGCTCAAAAGGATTCACATAGGCAAGCTGGAGAGTAGGGACCCAGTATTTTCATTTCCATCGTTGGGAGAACAGGGGTCTGCTAGGGACAAAGAAGAGGGAGGAGAGTTGTCATTGGCAACCCGCAGCGTCTGCCACAGAAGCTCAATTTAATAGAGTGTTTTATTGCTGTTTGCTGCTTTCCACTTATTGTCTGTTGATTTATACACACCTATGATTAATTTAGGAAGGGAAAATATTACTTATTACTCTTTAAGAAATAAAATTTGTTTGGTGGAAACATTCTCAAAGCTGAGAGTCAATCATTTATTCAAAATGCAAAAAAAAAAAAAACCATTTACTGAGAACCTACTTCATACCACGCTAAGTACTGTGGACAGAGAGATGAAAATAATTTGTCATATAGATAACAGTAATAATTATGGGTTCCTTTGTGGTAGAAGAATTACAACAACCTCTTACTTTTTATTAGGGCTCTTCACCTCTAGGGATGACAGATCAGTAGTTATCCTAAAGCATTGCACTCTCCCTATTCTGCCTCAGACAAGACATGAGCTGGAAAGACTGAAATGTGGATGCACTCAGGATTTGTCTCCAGGGAATTTTATGAGCCAAAGCAGACAAACACCATGAGGTTGTAATTCTAGGAAACATCAAATTTGCTGGTTTACTTCACAGCAAGTCGCAAATTTCATAGGTCATAGCATCCTGGGTTTTCCACTGGAGGATCTACATAATTTTAAGGCTTTTCCTTATCTTCCCAGGTTTACATTCCATGCAGGAAGTTGAGTCCCACACCTGTGTTCCCCTGGTGGCAGTTCAGGTCCCAGGTTTCATGAGCGATTCAAGAAGAGGGAGTGGTTACTGGAGGAGCAAGCTGGACTTGCAAGGCCTGGGAAGGGTGTGGGCAGAGCAAGGGGTCAGGCCTTTTCGCCTGAGAGCTGGCTGCAAGCAAGGCTCAGAGAAGGGGATGGACAACAGCAACAGTAATAGTGAAAACTGCTCTGTAGGAGCACTCAGTATGAGCTCCACACTCAATTATTTAACCCTCACTTCAACCTTGCAAGCCATCTAAAGTACAGAAAGATTTAGAAACTTGCTAGAAAGCATGAGAAATGGGTTTTAAGCCAACATATACCTGCCTCCAGGACTTTAACCAACACATTGGGACAACACGAGTACACTTGTTGGCCCAATATGGACTGTTCACATATGTGTGGTGGAAGCTATGCCAGGAAAATTTGGACCAGATGGTCATTTATTTGTGGGATGGCCATGAGTTCGTGAGAGTAGACATTATGTTTCATTCAGCTTTTATTCCTAATGCCTAGTATATAACAGGTGATTGATAGGTATTTATGAATGAGTGAATGATGGAAAGATGCATATGACTTTAGGTCAATGGAAAGTCAAATTATGGAGTTTGTACTTCAACCTTTGGTTAATGAGGAGTCAGGAAAGTTTCTTGAGCAGAGAGCAGAGAGTGTGACAGGAGAATAGCAGTGTTACAGGATTGAACTGGCAATAATGTGCAAAATTTTCATTCTCATACCCCATAAGTCATGGTTGGCTTGATTGCATTCCACGTGGGGAGTCCTGGGTCATCCCAGACAGCTCTGCCCTGTGGGCCCAAAGAGGTAGAGGAGTCTGGAATAGCCAATACAGAAAGCTGGGGTCCAAGGAGTGTAGTCAAACTCATCCTCCTCTAGTATCTTTCCTGCCTGCTATGCATGGATCCACCCAAATTCCTCTTATGGCATTGCCTTGGGGACACTTTCCTGGTCCCAACTTCTGTTTGCCACCTGAGTCTCCCATTTGCCATCTTGGTCTCCCATTTGCCACCTGGGTCTCCCATTTGCCACTATTCCCATGCATTTCCTGCCTGACATGCGTGGGTCCACCCAGACCCCTCTGATGGCTTTGCCTTGGGGACACTGTCCTGGTCCCAACTCCCATTTGCCACCTGGGTTAGTGGCTTCACTGTAAATTCCCAGATCCAGTTCTTGCCCCCCTGCCTTTCATCTGGGCTTAGTTCTTTAAACTCTTCCTGGTTCCTCACACAACCTTAGCCTCTTCTTCTTTGTTTCGTTTGAAGTATGCCGAGTTATGAAATATGTGCCTTTTTCTTTGCCCTGGCCTGGCCTTCAGAAACAATGATAGGGCCTTTAATGTCTTGGTGCTCTAAAGTGGATATGGATATTTTAGTTGCTTGATTTTTTATATCACCTTTGAAGCCTTGAAAGATAGGTGCCCCCTTTCCACGTTTTATTCAGATTGCCATTGGTAATAAAATACAACTTAACTTTGTATCTTTGAATGTAGTCTATTTTTTTCTAACTTTTTACTTTCTTAAGAGTTTACAGACTGTTCTGTCACTGGCTTCCATAAAAAGGGCCCAAATTAGAACACACTTGTGGAATAAACACATGCACACACACAGATTCTCTCTCTCTCTCTGGCTTTAATTTATCATTTAATCCTGATTCTGCAGTTGAGGGCAAAAGAGCATGACTTTTGAGAGTGCCAAGGTACATGTAATTTTTGCAGGCAATGCAAATTAAAAATACGTTGCCAGCCTTCATGAGTTTTTGCATGTTCAGACACTTTTGACTGCGGGCAGGCAGGTGTGTTCAGTGTTTCAGCGAGGCCTGGACGGACGGAAGGGAAAACACGGGGTTGTTCAGTGTTTCAGTGAGGCCTGGAAGACAGACGGAAGGGAAAACATGGGGTTGTTAGCAAGACCAGTGTTGGAGGAGCTGAGGAAATTCTCACTTTCTTAAATTGGTAGAGTTATTGGTAACATTTTGCTTCCAGAAAAGGAAGAGGAGGAAGCTAACATTTCTTGAGCAGGTGCTATGATGAACTAATTTGCCTACAAATTCAAAGTTCGAGGGAATCTGTCCTGTTCACTGGTTTCCTCTCAAGGCCTCCACACACGTGAAGGCCCCCTTCACAGGGAGCTGGAAGTTATCCTTCTGTAGCATCAGCCCACTGGCCAGTACCAGAATAGAGTTGCAGGGGCAAGAATAGCCAGGAAAAGACAGGCCAGTGTCCTAGAAAGAGGCAGACATCAAGAGCAATGAAGCCAGCGTGGTCCTCGTGATCACTGCACCTTCGACCCTACCCACCATCCAGGGGTACCAGAACTTGCCTGAGAGATTTCACTGGGCTGAGGCCCACCCAGGGGCAGCTGCTCAGAATCTGACAAATGGCTGGGCTTTGTTCGGCTAATCCAGGAACAGGGTATGTAAATGATTGGGATGTGGAGTAGGGGTGAGGTTTTCAGACAATAGGGCGAGGAGAGAGAGAGAGGACAGCTGCTTTGGCAAAAAGAAATTTGAGAAAAAAGGTGCTTAAGGGAGAAGTTCAGAAATTTGGGCATTGATGTATGTGATTTATTTCTATTCTTTGTAACCTTTAAATAGCCTTCAGAAAGAATATTTTTAAAGAAATCCACCTCTGTCTTCCAGGTTTTGGGAGTTGATGTATGATGTGGCAGTGAGGGTGTAATTTGGAGGATGTGTGTGTGTGTGTTTGTGAGTGTGTCGGTTTGTGTTTTGATGCTTGTGTGTTGAGAACAGACTTAAGTGTAGACTGAGGCAACCGAAGAGATTTTAGCTAATCCAGGTTATGGCATTTTACAGAGCTCAGTTTCCTTTAAAATGGCACCAGATGAAGGTAGGCAATGGAAAGCCATAATGTCCTCATCCTACTGTACCCAATTCTAAGGACTCTGCTGCCAAACACCTTCTTGGATGAGACTCCCAGGACAACAATAAAAGTTCCTACCAGGAGAGTATGAGGGTCCTGATAACAAGGTGACCTTAAAGATTCTGACAAATATTTCTCACATGACTTTAAGAAATGGGGAACAGGACACTCACTAAATAGAGAAAATGCAAGGATGTTTTGCATATTCTAGGTGAATGAGAAGGGATATTGTATAACTGATATCCATTTACCATTCGTTATTCCTAAGTAATTTTTAAGGATCTCTCTTCCCTGGAGCTTGAAAGAGGTGCGTGACAAGGTTTTATAAAATTCAGGTTGAAAAAGCACAGTTTGCAGGGTGATTGCAATTCATCCTTACTGTGTTCTCCTGTTGTCTCCTTAAAATGTTTTCAACCTTCTCCTGCCCCTGGATGAAAATAAGCAAGTCCATGACTTGTCTGGTAATTCAAGTAACTAACTGGTGTTTCTAGAGTCACTTTAAGCCTCCACCACTGTCTTGATTCAGTAGTTGAATGATCAAAGATATCAGCCAAATATCTAAACAGAATTTGGTGGTGCGTCTTGCTTCTTTCCCCACATCAGGTATTTTAGGTTAAAAGCCTGTGGAGGTAATGGAGGCTGCTCTATTTCTCAGTTTTTGCTTCCACAGTCCCCTAAACCCCAGCTTCTTAGCACCTTCTGATGCCTTGAGGTTTAGAGGGGAGGGAGAAGAGGTAAAAGAACAGGACAAGTCCCTTGCAGATGGCACCATCATCAGCTACCCTAGCACCCGAACACCTGGTGGAGGTGTGGGCATTCTTGAGCACTTCAGAAATCTTACCACTGGGACTCCCCTGATGTTCCCCAACCCAGATGGAAGCAACTTGGCTTGGGTGGATGCTTCATCTCCTCCCTCAGATTCTAGGAATCCAGGTTCTTCATGATGGATCGCACCCCTACTTGGGGCAGACCTATTCATTGGAATGTCCCCAACCTGGCTTTCTCTCAACCCATCTCAGTCCCATACTGACTCATAGAAAACATTCCTATGTTCCTTGCTCCAAGAAACACTGGGTCTCCATGCAGCAGGTGCCTTAGATTCTACCCCCAAAATGGCACATCAGCCCTCCTGCACCCTCTGCGTTTCCTGGTCAGGAGTTACATCTTAACCTCAGGGAACACATTCCAAAGCTCTTGGAGTGACCCCATGGAAGACTCACCGCACTTGAAGTGACACCCATAAGTACAATTGCCTCTCTGAGGAAATCTCCTCAGCAATTTTCCTTCTTTCATTCCCTTAACACTCTTTAAAACCACAATGAGGGCTGGCACCATGGCTCATGCCTGTAACCCCAGAACTTTGGGAGGCCAAGGCAGGCAAATTACTTGAGGTAAGGAGTTCAAGACCAGCCTGGCCTACATGGTGAAACCCCATCTCTACTAAAAATAGAAAAATTAGCTGGAGGTGGTGGTGTATGCCTATAATCCCAGCTGTTCAGGAGGCTGAGGCAGGAGAATCACTTGAACCTGGGAGATGAAGGTTGCAGTGAGTCCAGGTTGCACCTGGGTGACAGAGCAAGACTCTGTCTCAAAACAACAACAACAACAAAATAAATCAAACAAACGCATTGGGGAAGAGGAGCCCACTGCTTGGGCAGGTCCTCTGACATTTCCTTTGTAAATTCTACACGTGGAGACCTGGATTTGAACCTCTCGTTTGTTATCTCCCGGTGCTTATCATGAGGCTTACCATGAGGCTTCAGTTTCAACATTCTGTTACAAATTTGATTCAAGATTATTTGTGTGCCAAGAGAAACTTTAATTTTTTTTTTCTCCCTTTGGTTTCCCATCCAAATGTTCTGTGTCTCTGTGGTTTTATGACTCAGTCTCAAGACACTCTCTAAGTCACAAGATGGAATGACTCACACCTGGTCTGTACTCTCTCTCCAGCTCTAAAAACAGGATGGTTATATTGAACTAAGTCTGAGAATTCTAGAATTCCAGGTAAAGAAGATGTAGAATGGCAAGAGGTTTTTAATACTAAGAATTAAAGGAAGAGAGCTCTGCATTATTCTGGGAGTATGGTAGCCATAACCAGGTAAAAGTACCTGAAAAATGAGGGTGAGATATGGTAACATCTATTTGGGCACCTACTGTATCCTAAGGCAAATTGCTGTGTGTTTCATATACTTAATTATCACTTTATTATTAAGATTATCACTTAATCTTTAAAACAGACATGCTCGTTCCCTGGCTAGCCGCATGAAGCACTCCCCTTCCCCAACCTTATTGCCGAGGATGTTTTAAAGAATTAAGGTTAAGTTGTCAACGTTTGGTTTACTTCCTGTGCTGCTGCTCCATCAGCCCTGTCCTGATGACCCAGATCTGGGCAGCAGAAGAGTGGAAGAGCTGTTGGGGTAATGTGGATGTAAACAATCTAGGAAGAGTCCCCTTTCAAATCACAGCATCGGCTCACCCTGAATTATAGCAGAGACCATTAATTATGCCCCTCCTGGCTGGGCGCGGTGGCTCACGCCTGTAATCCCAGCAATTTGGGAGGCCGAGGCGGGTGGATCACGAGGTCGGCAGATCGAGACCATCCTGGTCAACATGGTGAAACCCCGTTTCTACTAAAAATACAAAAAATTAGCTGGGCATGGTGGCGCGTGCCTGTAATCGCATCTACTCAGGAGGCTGAGGCAGGACAATTGCCTGAACCCAGAAAGCGGAAGTTGTGGTGAGCCGAGATCGCGCCATTGCACTCCAGCCTGGGTAACAAGAGTGAAACTTCGTCTCAAAAAACAAAACAAAACAAAACAAAAACAACGCCCCTCCTGCATTTTCTAAATAAAGTATATTTTAAGTTAGTCAAGTGAACAATGTGGAAGTCAAGTGTCTTTTAATATGTTTAATTCTGGCAGCTCTACTGAGTGCCTGCAGAGCTGGGCAGAATCTGAGTGTCAGGAGGCACTAAGGATAGGAGTCCTGTATCTGTAGTCCTGCCCTCCAGGCATTCATTTGAAGGGAGGCAGACAGTGTTCAGATGAGTCCCTCAGAAACTCGGTATCCAAAGGCTCTTGCAAGGGTAGGCGCCTAGAGCAACATGGGTCCAGAGGAAGAAGCTGCTGAGGAGAGTTTGGAAGAGAAATTCACCGAGGGGAACTTGCAGTTGGAGCAGAGGTTGGGATTTAGAATGAAGGATTGTGCATGAGGGTTTGTGTATGAGGGTTCTGGGCTCACTTTCCAATTTCTCCTGAACTAGCCAATAGCACAAAAGGGAAAGCCAGAGAGTTGCCACCACTGAAACACATCCCTCTGTGTCTCAGGAACTTTGCATTAATTAGCATGGGTTGATGGAGGGGGTATGGAGTGTTAAAACACCTTGATCTTAGCTTGGACTCTGCTGCCAGTCTGTCTCGTGACCTCACACACACACGTATTTTACTCTAAGCCTCCATGGTCTCTTGAGCTCTCGGCAACCTGCAAGGCAGGCAAGTCAGGGTTTATCCTCATCTCGTGCAGAAAGCAAAACTGAGTGTCAGGGAAGTGAGGAAGGAATACCCTGATCTGAGCTTGACAGGGGCCCTGCAAGGTGAGCTATCCTCATCAGCCTCATTTCACAGATAAAGCAACATGCTAGAAAGACTAAGTGATTTTCCCCAAACTTGTGCAGCTGGCTTAGGTGAAAGCAGGTGTTTCCAGCCATGCTGGTGTGCCTCCAGACACTGTTCTTCCACTTCCACTTCCACATTTGGAGCACAAAACTTGGGGTGTGATTTTCAGAAAACGTGAAACATTACCTGTTCCAGAATGAAGACTTTTCATGCTTTACCAAAAATTTGTAAGGCATTCTGCCTCCTGTAGCTTCTCTCTAGCTATGAGGCCGTGTCATGAGTGGAGTACCATGGAAAAGACCATTGAACTCTGTGTCCCCATGTCTTTGAGAAACCCTTTTTTACCTTTCTAAAGCAAATTAAATATTCCATCAGTGAAGCAAAATTTAATAATCTTTTGAAAATGAAGCTCTGGCCCTCATTAAAGTGAAAGCCACTCATTACCTTGTCTGTCATCACCTGGGGAAGTGTCCCATGACCTACTATATCTGAATCGCCCCAAAGCCTACAATCAAAGCCATCTTGTGCTATTATTCTTTCAAACTCTTTCTTCTTCAAATACTATTACATTTATAAAACTTTGAGTAAAATGACTTTGATCTAGAATCCCAATATAGAAAAACATCATTAATTTAGGTGTCACTCATTCTTACAGTGTGGAAATCTGGGCTTTAAGTGAACTGCATTTGCTTTTCTACTTTGTATTTTTCTAAAAGCCTAATGCTTGCAGTTACATGAACTCATTTCACTTCTATTAAGTTGTGCCGGCACTTATTCCCAACTTTCCTTCAAACTACTCCCTCTTATCTCCCTCTTTATTGCTTCCTCAATAGTCCTGGCCACAACTGTGGTCCAGTTGCCCCAGGCTCTAATTTTTCCAGGCACAAATCAAGTCTACATAGAATAGATGGGTGATTTGCAGAAAGACCACATTTGCTCCTCACACGTCTCTGAGAACCTCCACTCTCTGCTTTCCACAGGTTGGGTTCTACCTAATCCCCCTCCTTTCCTGGTTTTTCAAGACGCTTTATGTTTCATACAGGCTCCTCTTCTCTAGGCCCCTCCCTCTTCACTATTATGCTTACTTGAACTCCACTAAAAACATGTTCACCACTATACTTTGCCGAGATGACTTACTTGTTCTCATCCTGCATATCTGCTCATGTTGTTCCTTTTGACTAAAATTTTCCTCCTCTCCCACCTCTGGGAGACCGCTATTTATGTTCCGGCTGGCCTCTGTTCACATTCAGGGCAAACTCAGAACAAAACCCTAATATCCTCTAGGAAGATTTGTCCGACCTCTTAGTCCTGAAGAGGAATGGCTCCTTTGCATTCTCATGGTCCCTCATTCTTCCCTGTTGTTGACCAATCACCCTGAACTATTGCTGCCTGTTAATTTGTCTGTATCTCTTATGAGACCATAAGTCTGCAAGGTTGGAGTCACCCAGGTATCCTCAGAAAAATATCTGGTGCAGGCAGGTTCTCAGTTAACATTAACATTATATGAATAAACAAACAACTGAAGATATGCATGTTGATGATGAGCACTGCATGTAAGGAAACCACAGCTCAGGTTTAGCGGTTTTAGTGACTTAACCCAACCAAGTTATATTTTTCCTTCACATTATACTTGATCCATCTCTGTGTCTCCAACTGCACCAGAATAGTGCCTTGGGCACACTAGGTGTTCAGTCAATGTGTTTGCACGAATAACAGTGCTGGCTCTGGCAATGAGCAGGTGGCTTTCTAGGGGCTGGAACTCAGTGTGGCCAGGAAGCTAGCAGAGGGAGAGCTCAGTTGTCCCAATGACCTAAAAGTGAGTCCCACTGCGTCCGTTTTTGTCCTCTCCTCTGCTGTCACCTCGAGAAGTATTGGGAGGAAGTAAAAACAGCTGGATGATCCTATTAACAACCAATAATCTGGGAATGCAGCTGAATTCGTTTGAAACTAAACTAGCAGTAACTCCCTCTGGGTCCATAAACCTGCAGCCGAAATTAGATTATGTAGAAATAACATTAAATAAAGAGCCACAGTGCTCAGTTAATTGAGAGGCAAACTTGTAAATTATAAGATCATTCTCTTTGAAAGGTAGACTATTCCATCACCTCAAGACCTGTGAGAGCAGTCACAAGTGTCCAGTTTGGGGTTCATTTTAGAGAAAAAGCATTTTCTGTAGTGGCACTTTAGATATCTATTTGTTGTAGAAACAGTTTGAAATGAAAAAAACATTACAAACTTTGGAGTGAAGCTGGGGTGAGGTAGAATTAAGTCTTAGCTCTATTACCCATTAGCTCTGTGACCATAGGGAAGTGACTTAATTTCTCTGAGCTCCAACAGTCTTGCCTCTTAACCGGGGACAGTGGTAGTAATAATATGTATCTCCCAGTCTTGTGAGGGTGGCAGGCACATCCACATATCATTGCGATACAAGGGGGGAACACACTGAGAGATGGTGTTCTGGAAGCAACAAGGAGAACCTCACCTGGCTAAGAGAGCAAAGAACGGTGCCTCACAGAGACAGATTCAGCTGAGCTGAATCCCAGAGTGTGAGCAGGTGCAACTGGATGAAGGGTGGGCCACTAGCACTTGCCTTGGAGACCATCTAGGTTTTGATCACTAAGAAACAAGGAGTTGGATGTCAATTTACTAATCAGAACTCCTCCAGGGTGGGGAGTTTACCCCATATGACTGAAGAAAGAGCTTTAATAATGTGCTCACAGTGAGGGGGAAGCGTGAATAACCATGGCTGGTTTCCAAACTGCCTTGATTTAGTTTTGCACATATTTGAGTCCAAAAGAGACTCAGTAGGTCTTGGCATAGTGAAACCAGGGTCTCCTGGTCATCGAATGCCCCTTGGAACTCTCAGTCTTTCTAAACAAACAGGTGTACAAATACTCAAATAATAACTATTTGAAAAAGAGCCACAGCAGTTTTTTTGGCCAGATGTGGTGGCTTACTCCTGTAATCCCAGCCCTTTGCGAGGCCGAGGTGGGTGGATCACCTGAAGTCCAGAGTTCGACACCAGCCTGGCCAACATGGTGAAATCCCGTCTCTACTAAAAATACAAAAATTAGCTGGGTGTGGTGGTGGGTACCTGTAATCCCAGCTAGTCAGGAGGCTGAGGCTGGAGAACTGCTTGAACCTGGGAGGCAGAGATTGCAGTGAGCCAAGATCATGCCATTGCTCTCCAGCCTAGGTAACGAGAAAGAAAAGAAAAGAAAAGAAAGAAAGAAAGAAAGAAAGAAAGAGAGAGAGAGAAAAAGAAAGAAAGAAAGAGAGAGAAAGGAAAGGAAGAAGGGAAAGGAAGGGAAAAGAAGGGAAGAAGGGAAAAAAAGGAAAGAAAAGAGGGAAGGAGAGAAAGAAAAAAGGAAAGAGAAGAGGAAGAAGAGAAAAGAAAGAAAAGAAAATGAGCCGACTATTGGTGTGGAGGACTCCTCCCAGCTCCATGAGAAGCAAAAGTTGCAGCTGTCTGCACTCAGGCCTCTGGAACTGCGATCACGTTCATCCCAACTTGACACCAACTGGCTCAAGATAGCTGCCTGTCCTTACAGGTGGTCACTTCTACAGCTGAATGCTCCCAGCTTCTGCAGTCACAGGACGTGGTTGGAAACCCATCACCACCCTGCCTGCTCTACTCTTGCTGCCAGGCTGTCAGGGTTCCCTCTCTTTGTGGGCACAGCAGACTAACAGGGGAGACTGGTGCAGAATAGCATGGGGTATCCCGTCTTTCCAAAGGGATGCTGTGCCCCACTTCATGGTGTCTAATGTAGTCCTCCAGAACATCACTCACACTCCCAGTACATAGAGGATCAGAAGGGGAAGTGGCATGTTTTAGTGAAAAAGACAGGCTGTGGCTCAGAAAATTCATTCGATCTTGGGTAAGGCACTTGACCCTTTTCAGCTCCAGTCTTGTAACTTTTACTTGCCTGTAAAATAAGAATTCTGGGAATTAAATGACAGAGGGCATGAGAAAGCTTGGCACCTTACCTAATGCATCAGATCAGCTTAAGAAATGGTCGGCTTCTTTCTCTCTTCTCCTCCCTTTCCTGCCTCCCTTCTTCCCACTCCTTCCTCTCTTCCTCTGGCCATCTCTCCCTCCCTCCTTCTCTTCCTTCTCTCATATTTATTTCCTTCCTACTAACATTTTTTTCCCCCTTCCCTCTCATCCTGGCCTCAGTGAAGCCTGAGGACAGCTATCAGTGGTCACTCTCGTGGGCTCGAAATGGAACAGATCATCCTGTTTCATCTCTTTCTGATAGTGCCAGTTCCTGCTGAGGACAGAACATTGTCTCCTTTTCTCCCTGCCTCAGGCAGCTGGCAGGGAGTGTTGTGTGTTCCCACAAAGGAGCACACTGTCCCCGCTTCCGAGTCTCTCAGTAAGCCCTGTCATGGAAGGCATCGGGAGAATGTGGAACTCTGCACCTGCTTTCTCAGAACACAGGAGCATCCACGACCCTCAGAATCACACCTCTGAGAGCTATCACAGGAAGGGCCCCGTGTTTGAATGATCTGTGCACTAGGAACCGAGACCCTGAGGACAAGCCTGTGGTTGTGAGAAGTCCTGCACATTGCACACTGTGCTTCAGCTGATGGAAGTGGCAGGACTGACTGTCATTTTCCCTACTTTACAGTCTCGAAAACTGACACTCAGAAGATGGGCTTAGTAATGTAACCAAAATTACATAGTGATTAGGAGGTAGACAGAGGTTACATGCCTGGTCTTGGGAATCCAGGTTCAGTGCTCTTTCATTATGATGTTTTGCCCCTGTATATTAAAAAAAATACATACATTTTCAACTGAATGTAGGTCAATAACCCAAGAATTTAATTATATTTTTCCTTCTGGTTCTGGCTTGTGCTTAGCTTCTACCTGAGAACCAACCTCTCCTCCGCCTGCAACAGTTGTTTCTTCTTTTCTGATATTCTGCATTCTTTTTTTTTTTTTTTTTCTGAGACTGGGTCTCACTCTGTTGCCTGGGCTGATGCAATCACCGCCTCCTAGGCTCAAGTGATCCTCCCACCTCAGCCTCTCAAGTAGCTGGGACTACAGGCATGCACTACCCTGGCCGGCTAATTTATTTATTTGTTTTAGTAGAGATGAGGTTTCATTATGTTGCCCAAACTTGTCTTAAAGTCCTAGGCTCAAACGATCCTCCTGCCTCAGCCTCCCAAAGTGCTGGGATTTCAGGCACAAGCTATCACGCCTGGTCACATTCTATATCTATGTTGGGGGCTGCACTATTGACCCATTTTTCATGCAAAACCTGTAATCACCCTGAACTCTTACTACTCCTAAACCCACCCCCCCACACAACACTTTTCCTGCCATATACAATTAACCCCAGGACCTGTACCTTTGACTTAACAAATACCTCTTGCATCTGCTCCTCCTCCCTATACCAACCGCACCCCCATCTACTGCTCTGCCTCAGGATCTTCTTCACCCAGTAAAGTGCGACGATCTCGAACTGTTTCCCTTTCCGAGGTGTTTTCTGTAAATCTGTGCTCCATGCATTGGTGAGAAGATCTTTCAGCACCACAATGGATACGTTCAATACTCCCACTCAGTTCCGCAAGGGAGAAGCTCTTTATGAGAAAACGTCTCTGAGCCAGGCACGGTGCCACAGTCTTTGCATGCAATAGTTCTAAGTCACAGAGTAACTCTATAAAGGAAGTTTTATTATTTAGTTTCACAACTAGAAACTAGCAGAGCTAGACCTCCAACACAGGATTGTCTGACTGCACAACAGTGCTCTCTTCGTATCCCACACAACCTCCCAGATAACATCTAGTCTCCTTAATATCAAATGCAGCCCCCCATCCCCTGCCTCCAGACACCCCTCATGCCCTGCTCTCCAGACACATCCCGCTTCCTGAAATTCACTGGTCTCCCCACATGGTTTTGTGTCCCACAGCTCCATGTGTGCTCTTCTTTCTGCCTGGGATGCCTTCCCCGGTCCACCTGTCCCCACAATCCCCTCTCAGCCACAGGGCTGAGGTTAGCACCCAGGATTATCTCACTCCGATCTTTTCTCCTTTCCACTGTGGTGCCCTGCCTCCCACATGGACCATTTTCACTTCATTCTAGGTTAGGATGTTGTAATTGGCATAGACTAGGATGGAGAAACGCCGCCAGGGAATGCTTCAGTTGGTAGTTAATATAAAGGGATAGGTTTCTGTTGGCTTCTTGTGGAAAATTATTTCAAGAGTTGATTTTTAAATGTAAGAGAAACAGGACTTGATTCCCTGGTCAGACTAATTACTACATTCCTGAGTCATGCTGATGAGATGGCTACAGAAAAACAACAGTTCTCCCACTGAGCCACAGGTCAAGGAGTTCTGGGTGTTTTCACTGAAGGTTATTGTTTTTCGGGAGGGGTGTTAGTGAAGGGCTGGAGTGTGCTGTTTCTTGAGGAATAAAACTATTGCAATTAATCTGTTTAGAACTTCTGTGTGGGGAGGGGGTTTTATTTCTCAGCATTGAGTGACTCAATGAAAAACAGAAGATTTGTGGTACACGTGTCGCCTGCTGTCAGGCTCATCAATACCAAGTTTGAAGACAAAAAAATTAATAATAATTATCAGGAAAAAAGAAGGCTGACATTTTTTTAAAGTTATTAAGGATGAATGTGCTGGCTGCTGACCTAGGCCTCTGAATTTAGAATGCAGGATGAGCCCAGCCGTGATGGGACAGGACCCTGAGTGTGGGATCTAAGCTCTGTCCCTCACACTTGGGTAGATTGTGAGACCAATACGGAGTCAGGGGACCTGAAGCTGAGTAGGGTCTGTGGCTGAGCTACTGGGGACTTTCTGGTGTCTGTTACCCTCCCTGGGACTCATATTCATTTTCTGCAAAATGAGGGGATTGAGCCAATTCACTGTTTCCTAATAATCACTGGTTTCTTGTAATCACACACCACTGTTCTCTTACTGCTTCTCTTTCCAGTTAATTTAAATCAACCCTGTTTTAAGACTTTATGGCTTTGATTTGCTAATTACATGTTTTCTAATTCACTCTGTATCAGTCAGAGTGTCCTTGGCTGAAAGCAATTGAAAATCTTCCAGCCATCTTAAAGAGAGTGAGATCTTATTGGAGAGATTCTGGGAGCTCAGGTAACTTTAGGAGGCTAGAAGATCAGGCTTGAAGGCTGTAGGTATTGAAGCTGTCCTGGTTGACCAGACAGCAAAACCACTGCAGTGGTCCTGTAGCATAAGCACTCTGGTCTCTGCGAAAACACCACTGACACACCACTGCCACTGCAGTGAATGTGGCCATAGACACCCATGCCACCATGTCATCTATCTGCTCAGAACTCAAAATCCTGGGGACAGTGTCTGGTTGGCCAAGCTCAAGTCACACTTGCACCCTGCCTGCCTTGGGACAGGTGTGAAAAGGATGAAAATCTGGCCCCTTCGACTTCTATAGGTGGCCAAGGATCCTCAGGAGGACACAAGATGGGAGATTCCCTGATAGAGTAAACAAGGTGCTAATGGAAGACAGATTGAATGGCATCTAGTCAAAAGGTGAAAATAAAGAAAAAACTCTCCAAAACAAAAAATAAGTATTTCTTGCACTCATTAAGATGAATACATAATTATGAAAATAAAAAGTTTATCTGTGATACATCATAAACTCATGTATCAACCCCCATGTACCACTCTATAGGAAGCGCTGACCCGTGGATCTCTAAGGACCCTGCAGGTTTGGCTTTTATTATGCACTAGTGAATACTTCCATTTTGGAAAGTATAGACTCATGCGTATCTTTCTGTAGAACACGGACCTTTGCTCTTTTTGTTTGATTTCCATGGTAGCTATCCTTTACGTGATGCTTCAGAACCTGTATAGAGCCCTTGTTTTACTCTTTTAGGTTGACCTTCCACTTCCACTTCATTTCTGATGTGTTCAGAATGTCATGCAGCCACACATCTTTGCATTTTACTAGGATGAGTAGCAAGTAGTTGGAACAACAACAGAAGAAACTGAACCTTTCGAATGACCTTGATATTCTGCCATCTTTCAATCACCGTATAGCTTTCTGGAATTCTCCAGGCCATGTCAGGGAGTGTATATTCTCAATGTTCAAGATTGAGTCTTACACATGGGTTCAGAGCCAACACGTTCTGCACCGGGCATCAGAATGATCCAGCTAAATCAGAGTTAATTCCACTCTTCCTTACCATGTATTTGGCACACCTTGTTAAACTACCCTAAACCTCACCAAACAAATGTTAGTCTTGGAAGAAATCTTAGTGATAATCCTGTTCATTTGTATTGATAACGCAAGTGAGACTTCCAAGAGAAGGGTACACTGGGCCTAAAATATTTTAGAATCCCTTCTGAAACCCGTTATGGAAGTTCTAGTTCAAGTAATAGGTCACCTTTTTCCTCTCTAACAGATCCCATTTCTTCTGCCAGGGAAGACCACTCCACAGTTACCTGATACTTTATGCAGAAACATGAAATATGATTCTTTCTATAGATGGAATTCTGGCTCCACAGAAATTAAATGAATCTAAAACATAGTTCCTTATCCGTAAATGATAAGTAATTCCCATGCATGTGTATAACCATAGCATGCACATCTATACATGGTAAAGGGAGAAAATAAATGAATCCAAATATGTGATGTTTTGTTACAGAAGTTAATATTAAAGGTCAAAATCCAAAGTATGGTTGGGAAGAAAAAGATTAGCAGGTGATCTGCTAACTATCCTTTTTAAGCTGGATGATTTCAAGGAGAGATGAATGAAGGAGAATGAGAAGGAGAGTAGGAAGGAGAGTAGGGAGGAGGACGAAGAAGATGAAGAAGGAGGAGGGAAAGGAAGGAAGGAAGAAAGAAGAGGAAGAAGAAGAGAAGGAGGAAGAAGCAAAGGAGGAGGAGGAATAAGAGAAAGAAGAAAAGGAGGAAGAACAGGAGGAGCAGAACTAAGGGTAAAAAAGGAGTTAGCCTGGTCAAATATTGGAAATATTCTATTCAAATTTCTGATGTTTTCTACTGATTGAATATTAACAAGAGAGTCCTTATCAATAGAATTCTTTCAGCAGGATACACTTGATCAATCGGTATGGTAAACAAACGTTGAATTTATAGATTTCTGGAGCATGGCTTGCTATAAAGTGTCAGTTTCAGGCATTTAATTATCAGAGTACAAAATGGATATATTTTATCCTTAAGAGTTACCCTTGGGTCAGTGATAAGTGATCTGCATCACTTAGAAGCCCCATGTGTTATAAATCAGGGCACATTCTGATGTGATGCAAAAGAACCCAGATGCAGCATTGGTGGTCCCAGATTCTCATGCTTGATCTGCATGTTGCATAAAAGCAGAATAGCTTTTTTATATTATTACTAAAGTTTGATACTGAATAAGATCTCTCATTCTTATGAGTCTGATTTGATAATCCAACCCTTTGTGCAATCTTAATAGCAAATGTGGTCACAAATTCTTACCCTTTCTTGATTTCCTTGTCTCTCTTCCCTCGCCATCTCCTCTTCTACCTCTGGGCTCAGCCATGTGACTTGCCTTGGATGTTAGACATTGCGACACAAGAGAGTACTGAAAAGCACTGGGCAGTAGCAGTTACTTACTCTTGCTGCTGCTGGAACCCTGTGGCATGTTAACAAAGCTGGACTCGCTGGTGGGAGGATAAAAGATCATATGGACAAGAAAGAAGTACCTTAACTGAGGCCCCTCTAGACCACCAGCCCCGACAGCTGGTGGAGTCCCAAGAAAAAGAGACTCAGTGTGCCTGAAGCCAATAGTATGACACCAGATTTTGAGAAAAGAAAAGTTTTTTATGGCAATTTGACTAATGAGATAGGATTTCAGCTGAAATCTCTTCTTATTCTGGCTTTAGGTCTGTAATTTGACTAGAAAAGGTTTAGCATGTGTTCTGAGAGAAGCAGGTGATTGGTGGAAGGAAACAGGAGGTATGGAAAGGTCTTGGGCAGGAGCTGTTACATCTTGATGCTATCTGATGGGGCATGTGCAGATTCAGGGGGAGTTAGTATGAAACACGTGGTGGAATTTCAGGCTGGGATGTCAGCAAGCTCGTTCTGTGCAGACTTCAGCTGCCCACATCGGTTCTAACTGATTCCAGCTAATTTTATTGTCTTATAACAGGAGGGAGTTTCAGCATGTTAGCAACTTGTTCCTTTTTTGTTTTATAAATCTGCCATCCTGTAAACTCAATAATTTTTGCTAGTTACTGGTTTCTTTAACTCTTTGGGACATGGTTTAAGTGGGACATGACAGATGTATAAGTGAGTCAGCCCAGTCAGATTTCTGCCCTACAGAATCATGAGCTAAATAAATGGTTGCTTTAAGCTACTACATTTTGGGAGTGTTTTGTCACAAAGGAAAAGCCAACTGACAGTATATTTAAAATCCTCTGCAGCCAGATTCTAACCTTCCTCTCATAACCCTCCCATTCCTACTGCTTGTTCCTCCCCTATTTGGGGTCAGGGCTCAAAAACCAGTGACCAAAGGCCAGCCAATGTGTCCCATGAAGATATAATGCTCAGCCAAGATTCACTGCAGAGACCTACTTGTTGTTTATGCTCAGTGTACATCTGATGCTTCAGGGCTCCTGCCATACTAACTGCTAAATATTTTCAGTATCAGCCCTGGTCCTGTGAACAAGTTTTGTTTTATTCACAAAGTATAAAGCGGAAAATTTTCCATGGAATCCTGGATTTACAGCTTCTCTAAAAAAGGGGATAGGGAAGGTCTGGGAATGCTGGGCTAGGATTGGGCAGGAATGACCTGGAGCTGACAAGTGACTGCTCATCATCCAGACAGGATATGTGCTACCAGTTCATCACTGTCCCAGAACTCCTGGGTATAGCATGCTTGTTTCACCTATGCATGTTACCTGCCTGACCTTAGAGGAAGATGGTTGTGTGCATGACACATTGGCTAGCATTGGTTTTAGGGTGTAACCATGTACTGTCATGTTTTTACACATTCTGGTCTCATTGCCTGGAATGTGTCTTGGACACTTGACTGAACCTCTGCAAATTCTTCAAAATTTAACTTAAATGCCTCCTGTTCTATGAGATCTTCTATATTTCTCTGAATAAGGCTGGTTCACTTTCCTCTGTGCTCCAGATGACTTTCCATAAGGCTTTAATCTCTACTAGAGCCTTAGCCTTCTATTCATCAGCATTGTTTGAAAACTGCCTGAACAGCTATCAAAGGACCTCCTTGAACACAGGACTACCCTCTTCCCCTTTTTACCCCTCGGGTAGGGCATATGGCAGGGCCCCTAATACCTGTGATGGATTAAGGAATCAACCAACTAGACATTCTGGCTGAACTTCAGAGAATAAATTTACTGCAATTTGTATTTTGTGTAAAACCAAATTTATGATTCTTTATGATATGCTCTCTAAAGACTTCTTTATAATCAACAATGTTCTGCTTTGATTTTAAAGAGCTTTTGGCTTCAGGACAAGCAGCATATAAAGGAAATAAAAATTATTTCAAATATAAGAAAATCTGAGTCAAGTATGTTTGAAGAAGTGTGTTTAAAGGAACCAAAAGGCTGTTGGCACCAGAATTATCCATAAAGCTCCCCAGCTTCCTAATAAAAAAGACTCCACATTGACCAGTGGGATTACCTAGTTTCTGTCAGGACAGGCTAGGCTACATGTTGGTAGCAATCCACAGATCTAAGTGACTTAACAGCAAGCACACGTACTGCTTTGCTTATGCTACATGAACACCATGGTGGAGAGAGTGTTCATCTTGGTCACTCAGGGAACTGTGCCAATAGAGGCTTCATCTCAACTCATGCTTCAATGACCCATACACTGGCTTTTAAAAGTGTCACCTGAAAGGAATACATATTATTTTTGCTCCTATTTAGTTGGTTAAAGTAGGGCATATTGCCAGGCCTAACTTCAACAGGGCAAGGAAGAGCAATTCTTCCACATGCCAGAAAAGAGACAAGTTGGGAGGCCGAGGCGGGCAGATCACCAGGTCAAGAGATCGAGACCATCCTGGTCAACACAGTGAAACCCCGTCTCTACTAAAAATAGAAAAATTAGCTGAGCATGGTGGTGCATGTCTGTAGTCCCAGCTACTCAGGAGGCTAAGGCAGGAGAATTGCCTGAACCCAGGAGGCAGAGGTTGCGGTGAGCCGAGATCACGCCATTGCACTCCAGCCTGGGTAACAAGAGCAAAACTCTGTCTCAAAAAAAAAAAAAGAGAGAGACAAGTTAGAATATTTGCGAACAAACAAGTGCCTACTGAAATCAGTGATTTTACAAAATACCTTCAGTTTTCAAAATGCATCATCATTATCTACCTGCCAATGACCCCCACAGAAGGATTTAAAGTAGAATTTGACTTCCATCAGCTGGATTCGGGTGCTTCTCCACAGTTGTTTCAGAATGCAGACTCCTTTGTTTCAAACTGCCACAAGTAAACAGAATAGGAGAAGAAGAAACCTGACTCCACCTCCAGCTTATACCCACTCTTGCAGACACATCAGCAGTCCATGGTGGTATAGAGTGGAAATGTGGTATCTGGGGGGACATTGGGTGCTGTGAAGGCACAGAAGAGGGGCACCAAACTGTACTGGGGGCAGTTGAGCCTCATGAGTAGAATCAAGAAAGATGTAGGGCTTGGGCAAGATCTTGAAGGGTCCATTGCTCTTTGCCTATTGGACAGGGGTGGAGAAGACACAAGGTCCCAGAGGAGAGGGATATGGATGAAGTCCTCAGGTTCATGACTCTGGTCAAGACAGAATGCCTTTATGAGAAGGAAACTATTTACATATATAACCTTGAGCAAGTGCCTTCCTCTTTTTGATCTGTCTCCTGCTCTACTAAACAGAGATTATAATCAAAATCGCATTTTTAAAAATGGAACTTCACAATTTGATTCTAAAATTTGCCAAGTGTATAAATTAGTAGAAATAGCTAAGAGTATTTCAAATAAAAAATACAATATATCAACTTGCCTTATCACAAGTAAAATAATCATATTCTAGAGATATAGGAATTAAGTTTACACAAAACCAGGCATTATTCAAAGACTGGCCAAATCAATTAAAAGAACAAAAAAGAGAGTCCAGAATTCAATCTGTGGCATTTGAGAATTTGTGATAAGAGTTTCACTTCAAATCAGTCAGAAAAGAAGTAACAGTTTAAGAGACAGTGTTGACAATTTATTAACTATTGAAAAAGTTATCTTTTAAATTCACATTATATATAAAAATAATATGCACATTTATTAAATATGTTTTAAAAACAAAATTTAGAAAGCCTTATAATAAATATAGAAAAATAATTTTCTTACCTTAAGTTGGAAACATAATCCTATAGAAGGTTTAAAATTATTGACACCATAAACAAAAGACTTGCATGTTTGATTATAAAACTTTTTAATATCTATTTGTGGGAGAAAATATAACAAATTCAAAGAAAAGTGACAAAGAGTAAGAAAGATATGACAATATATGTATAATAAATGATCAACAATCAGAATATACAAGAACTATTTGTGACCAATTATTAAAAATCTTCGTGGAAAAACAGACATAGAATATTAAGAGGACAATTAATCTGAGTTATGTAAAAGGCTAATAAACATGAAAAAATTCTCAACTCCACAAGATATCGAGGGCACACACATGGAAATAAAAATATACAATTTGTATTAAATTGGTAAAAAAATTAATAAAAGTCTAGTTCTTTAAATCCAGTTGTGCCTACATTGCTTGAAAATGGATATTCTCATTAAGTGACAAGAAATTAAAACTGGTAGAAAGATGGGCTATGAAGCCACATCGCCTGGGACTGCAGCCTGCCCTGTGTGACTTTAGGCAAGTTCCTGAACCTCTCTTTGCTTGATTTTTCCCATCCATAACAGTGTTTATATTATAGAGTTATTATGAAATTAAATATGGTAATCCATGGAAAATGCTGAGAATAGCACCTGGCCCATCATGAGTGCTCAGTGATAATTAGTTTTTATTTTTCCACTGTCAGAGTATCAAAATTGGAAATGCATATGCAACTTCATTTATAGAAATCTGTCCTACAGAAATAACCACTCGTGAGCATAAATTTCAATCTACAATAATAACCATTTCAATATTTGTAATGGTAAAATGTTGGAAACAACATAGCTATTAATTAAAAGGAGAGGAATCACAAATTTTGCCTAACTCCTCTTTTTATAGTAAGTTGCATGTATTTTATGTAATAGTTTACAAAGAATGAGATGGACCCCTATTTATTAAGATAGAAGGATCACTAAATATATATTATTATATAAAAAACAAAATAAGCTGGGCATGGTGGCTCATGCTTATAATGATGGCACTTTGGGAGGCTGAGGTCTGAGGATTGCTTGAGTCCAAGAGTTCAAGACCAACCTGGGCAACATAGTGAGACTCTGTCTGTACAAAACAAACAAACAACAAACAAACAATTAGTTGGGCATGGTAGCAAATACCTGTTGTCCCAGCTACTTGGGAGGCTAAGATGAGAGGATTGCTTGAATCCAGGAGAATGAGGCTGCAGTGAGCCCTGATTGCATCACTGCACTACAGCATGGGCAACAGAGCAAGACGCTGCCTCAAACACTAAAATAAAATAAATAAATAAGTCAGATCAATTTGAATAATATAATCTCTGTAAATAATTTCAAATGTAATATTTGTAAATACATTGAATTTTTTTAAAGAAAGAGTTACATGGGACTGTTAGTAGTAATTACTTTTGGGAAAGAGAATGTATTGGATGATGGTGAAAGCAGATTTAAATTTTACCTTCATTAGTATTTTGAAAAAAGTTTTTTATTTCAATAGGTTTTTGGGAAACAGGTGGTGTTTGGTTACATGAATAAGTTCCTTAGGGTGATTTCTGAGACTTTGGTGTACCCATAAGCTGAGCAGAGTACACTGCACACAATGTGTAGTCTTTTATCCTTCACCACTCCCCACCCTTTCCCAGGAGTCCCCAAATTCCAGTGCATCATTCTTATGCCTTGGTGTCTCATAGCTTAGCTCTCTCCTGTGAGTGAGAACATGTGATGTTTGATTTTCCATTTCTGAGTTACTTCACTTAGAATAATAGTCTCCAATTCCATCCAGGTTTTTGTGAATGTCATTATTTTGTTCCTTTTTATGGCTGAGTAGTATTTCATGGTGTGTATATATACATACCACATTTTCTTTATCCACTCATTGATTAATGGGCACTTGGGCTGGTTTCATATTTTTGCAATTGCAAATTGTGCTGCTATAAACTTGTGTGTGCCACTATCTTTTTTGTATAATGACTTCTTTTCCTCTGGGTAGATTCCCTGTAGTGGGATTCCTGGATCAAATGGCAGATCTACTTTTAGTTCTTTAAGGAATCTCCACACTGTTTTCCATGGTGGCTGTGTTAGTTTGCATTCCCATCAGCACTGTAAAAATGTTCTCTTTTCACTGCGTCCATGTGAACATCTATTATTTTTTAATTTTTTTATGATGGCCATTCTTGCAGAAGTAAAGTCGTGTTGCATTGCGTATTTTATTTTAATCTCCCTGATAATTAGTGATGTTGAGCATTTTTCCACAGGTTGTTGGCCATTGGTTTATCTTCTGTTGAGAATTGTCTATTCATGTTCTTAGCCACTTTTTGATGAATATGTTTTTTCTTGATGATTTGTTTGAATTCTTTGTAAATTCTGGATATTAGTCCTTTGTTGGATATATAGATTGTGAAGATTTTCTCCCACTCTGTGGATTGTGTGTTAACTCTGCTGATTATTTCTTTTACTGTGCAGAAGCCTTTTAGTTTAATCAAACTATTTATCTTTGTTTTTATTGCATTTGCTTTTGGGTTCTCGGTCATGAAGGCTTTGTCTAAAGCAAAGTGTAGAAGGGTTTTTCTGATGTTATGTTCTATAATATTTATGTTTTCAGATCTTAGATTTAAGTCTTTGATCTATCTTTAGTTGATTTTTACACAAGGTGAGAGACAAGAATTCAATTTCATTCTTCTGCTGTGGCTTGCCAATTATCTCAGCACCATTTGTTCAACAGGGTGTCCTTTCCCCACTTTATGTTTTTGGTTGCTTTGTTGAAAATCAGTTGATTGTAAATATTTGGTTTATTTCTTGGTTCTTTATTCTGTTCCATTGGTCTGTACACCTATTTTTTATACTAGTATGATGCTGTTTCAGTGACTATGGCCTTATAGTATAGTTTGAAGTCAGGTAATGTGATGTCTCCAGATCTGTTCTTTTTTGCCTAGTCTGGCTTCAGTTATGCAGGATCTTTTTTCATTCCATATAAATTTTAGGATTGTTTTTCTAGTTCCATGAAGAATGATGGTGATATTTTGTTGGGAATTGCATTGAATTTGTTGATTGCTTTGGGAAATGTGGTTATTTTCACAATATTGATTGTACCTATCCATAAGCCTGGGATGTGTTTCCATTTGTTTGTGTCATCTATGATTCCTTTCAGCGGTATTTTGTAGTTTTCCTTGTAGAAGTCTATTAGGTTAGATTTGGTTAGGTTTATTCCCAAGTATTTTATTTCTTTTTCTTGAAGCTATTGTGAAGGGGGTTGAGTTCTTGATTTGCTTCTCTGCTTGGTTGCTGCTGGTGTGTAGCAGAACTACTGATTTGTGTATGTTAATTTTGTATCCTGAAATTTGGCTGAATTCGTTTACCAGTTCTAGGAGCCTTTTGGATGAGTCTTTAGGGTTTTCTAGGTATATCATCATAACATCAGCAAATGGTAACAGTTTCACTTCCTCTTTACTGATTTGGATACTTCTGATTGCTTTATTTTGTCTGATTCCCATACTATGTTGAATAGAAGGGGTGAAAGTGGGTGTCTTTGTCTTGTTCAAGTTGTCGTGGGGAATGCTTTCAACTTTTCCCCACTCAGTATAATGTTGCCTGTGTGTTTGTCATAGATGGCTTTTATTACCTTAAGGTATGTCCCTTCAATGCTGATTTTGCTATGGGTTTTAATCATAAAGGGATGCTGGATTTTATCGAATACTTTTTCAGCAGCTATTGAGATGATCATGTGATTTCTGTTTCTAATTTTTTATATGGTATATCACATTTATTGACTTGCATATGTTAAACTATCCCTGCATTCCTGGTATGAACCCCACTTGATCATGGTGGATTATCTTTTCAATATGTGGTTGAATTCCGTTCACTAGTATTCTTGCCTCTATGTTCATCAGGGATATTGGTCTGTAGTTTTTGATTTTTGTTATGTCCTTCCCTGGTTTTGATATTAGGGTGATACTGGCTTCATAGAATGATTTAGGGAGGATTCTCTCTTTCTTTATCTTTTGGAATAGCGTCAATATAATTGGTATCAATTCTTCTTTGAATGTTTGATAGAATTCAACTGTGAATCCATCTGGTCCTGGATTTTTTTTTTTTTTTTGGCAGTTTTTAAATTACTATTTCAATCTTGCTGCTTGTTACTGGTCTGTTCAGAGATTCTATATCTAACTGCTTTAATCTAGGAGGGTTATGTATTTCCAGGAATTTATCCATCTCCCCTAGGTTTCTAGTTCGTGCATGTGAATGTGTTCATAATAGCCTTGAATAATCTTTTGTGTTTCTGTGGTATCAGTTGTCATATCTTCCTTTTCATTTCTAATTGAGCTTATTTGTATCTTTTCCCTTCTTTTCTTGGTTAATCTTACCAGTGGTCTATCAATTTTATTAATCTCGTCATAGAACTAGCTTTTTGTTTATCTTTGGTATTGTTTTTATTGTTTCAATTTCATTTAGTTCTCCTCTGATATTTGTTACTTCTTTTCTTTGGCTGGGGTTGGGTTTGGATTGTTCTTGTTTCTCCGGTTGAATACGGTGTGAACTTACATTGTCTGTATGTGCTCTTTCAGACTTTCTGATGTAGGCGTTTAATGCTACGAACTTTCCTCTTAGCACCACTTTTGCTGGATCTCAGAGGTTTTGATTCATTGTGTCACTATTATCATTCAGTTCAAATAATTTTTTAATTTTCATCTTGATTTCATTGTTGACCCATGATCATTCAGCAACAGGTTATTTAATTTCCAAATGTGCATGGTTTTGAGAGTTTTGGTTTTCGGAGTTGATTTCCAATTTTGTTCCTCTGTGGCCTGAGAGAGTACCTGATATAATTTCAGTTTTCTTAAGTTGCAGCCATGGATACTAGCACCTGCTCCAGTGGAGGTAGGAGGGGAGTAAAGTGGACCTGTGAGGGTCCTTGGTTGTGTTTTTGTTAAGTGTGCTGCTTTTGTGTTGGTTGGCCTCCAGCCAGGAAGTGATGCTTTCAAAAGCACATCAGTTGCAGTCCTATAGAGAGGACACAAACTTGCCTCGGACACCTGGTTAAGTATTCAGGTTTCTCAGGCAGTGGGCAGGGCCGTAGACCTCCCAGGAGATTACCACCTTTGTCTTTGGCTACCAGGGCAGGTAGAGAAAGAACACCAGATGCGGGGAGGGATAGGCATGTCTGAGCTCAGCCTCTCCTTGGACAGGGCTTGCTGCAGCTGCTCTGGGGGATGGGGATTTGGATCCAAGTCCAGTGAAGCTATATTCCCAGGGGAATTATGACTGTCTTTGCTGACTTATACAGGTTGCCAGAAGAGTTGGGGAAAGCTGGCAGTCACAGGTCTCACCCCCACCCCCATGCAGCCTGCTGTCCCAGAGGTTGGTCTGATTTCCACTGTGCTCCCCCAACAGCACTGACTCTATTTCCAGGTAGCTGGTGACCAGGGCTGAGAACTTGCCCCAGTCCATGAATTTCCCCATTGAGAAAGCAAGCAGACCCACAGTTTTCTGGCATCTCAGGGAGACTGCAGCAGTGATCCAGTTCCTTCAAAGGGTCTGTGGATTCTCTCAGCTTTCCTGGTTTGTCCCTGTGGCAGTTCTTGGAGAAAAAGTTCACGATGTGAGTCTCTACACACCGTTCTGTGCATCCATGCGGGAGCTGCCAGGTAGTCCTGCCTCCTATCCACAATCTTAATAGTAGTATTTGTTTTTTTGTACAATATGTACTTCACTGGGCACTTTAAAAACATTATTTTTTACTGGGCATGGCGGCTCATACCTGTAATCCCAGCTACTCGGGAAGCTGAGGCAGGAGAATTGCTTGAAGATGGGAGACAGAGGTTACAGTCAGCCAAGATTGCACCATTGCAGTCCAGCCTGGGTGACAGAGACTCCATCTCATATATATATATATATATGTGTGTGTGTGTGTGTGTGTGTGTGTGTGTGTGTGTGTGTGTATTCTTTCTTGCCTGCAATTGGCAGTTTTCCTTTAATTTTTTTTCTTCACCAAGCTTTCAAGTTTATTTATCTCTTAAGGTCTTTATTGTTTTCCTCTTTACAGACAAAAATTAGTTGCCAAAGCCATTTCTTCTCTGATACTTGATGAGCCTCCAGAGATGCTGCTTATAGCCAAAGAGCTGTATCTGTGACTCCCCTAAGACAGTAAGAGGTGGTGGGAAATAAGGCACAGCGATCAGGAGACAAGGTTTCCAGCCCTGTCTCAACTCTGGCCTGGCGGACTTCCTCTCCAAGCCTCAGATTCCATACTAACAACAGGGAGAGGTCAGAGCAGACATCCCTGAAGACCCCATCCAGCCATGACCATCTATGATCCCAAGGCAATGAGTGGACTCTGAAGTTGAAAAACATTAGTCACAGAGAAAGCAGAGAGTCCCACAGAACAGCTTGAGTTTCTCATGTCAAGAGCTCAAAACTCCCAGCCCCCTGCTGCCCCCACAGAGAGCTTCTCAGTCACTGCGCAATGGCTGGGCAGTGGTTTGTTCTATGGCAGAGACCATGAGGGAACTAAAGATGCTGCATTTACCCAAGCATGCAGCCACATCAGCATCACAGAGATCAAATGCCTCCTTTCCTTGATGGAAAAAAGGTTCTTACAGAGATGAAAGTCATGTGCCTTGTGCAAGGTCATGTGGCTAGGCTGTGGGTGGGGTGCCAGTGATACAAACAGGAGACAGGAAAATACTGGGTAGAAGAGGGCAGCTCCCCAACAAAGACCGCACCCTTAACACTGAAGACCTGCGCTCTAAATAAGGACAGACATTTCTGCTTTTATGGACAGAAAGTTGCCTTTTGGCCTGCCATTTTCTGCGTGCTGCCCCCATATAAACCTGAGACCTTAGCGGGCATACACACAAGCAGCTGAACATCAAGACCAGCAGACCAGCAATGGTGGAAAGATGCAGCAGGGAAAGAAAGAAGGGGAGGAATGCCTGGATGCCAAGGGGAGTTTGGCCAGGGGTTGACAGAGAACAGTCCGGCTACTGGGTGACCCAACTCCAGGAGACCACCTTCCCACTCCATCCCCACTTCTGGCTCCCCATCCATCTTGCTGAGAGCCACCTCCACCACTCAGTAAAACTTTGCACTCATCCTTTGAGCCCGTTTATGATCCAATTCTTTCAGGACATTGGGCAAGAGCTCAGAATACAGAAGGCTCTCACACTGGCTCTCTGCCCTTGTGATCAGGTAGAGGGTCCATTGAGCCGATTAACACACAAACTGTCTGCAGATGGAACTTACCCACTTGGGCTTCAGGAGTTGCAGGCACCCACCCCTTGATGTTGCCATGAGTCCAGAGCCCAGAAGTACTCACACCAGCCTCTATATCTGCCCATCTGTATGCTTCCCCTAGGGGCTTGAGCTGCAGGGCAAACAAGCAGGTGAGCCACACCCATCACATGTCTTGTGAGGGAAATCAGGGAACTCTCCCATCTCACCAGTTCATTCAATAGGAAGCTCTAAGAAATACCACCCCAGTTTCCACCATCTCCCCACTTCTACCACACCAGGGAGAGTGCTCTCCACTGAATTGGCTTTGGGGTTAAACAAACCTGAGTTTAAAGCTTTAGTATGTCACTGACTAGCTTTGTGATTGGATTTTTAAAAGGCTCATATCTTCACATCGGTTGTTCTCAATGTCAGATGTTCTACTCCGTCTTCTTTGCCAGCATCCGTCTTGCTCTTGTCCTTTAAAAAATCTCTGTTAGGGTACTTCCCCCTGAAGCCCTCCTGCCTCCCCAACTCAGGTTCACTCACCCCTCCTACCATCTTGGTATGCCCTGGATTTAATTTGTCTCTCCCACTGGATGATGATGCTTTTCCCTTCAGTCTCTCCCATGCCAGACTGTGAGTTCCAGGTAGAACAGCTCTGGCCAGAGATGGCTACAGAGGACTGTGAAATGTGAGACTTTCACAGCTCAATGCAAAGGGCTGTGAGAGCACAGGGACTAGAACGTAATGCTCCCTGTAGTTATAAATTCCTTATGGATGGTAGGTGCTCAGCACAGTGCTCTGTACAGGTTGTTGCTCTCAAAATATAAAACAAAAAGCTTCAGAGATAAGTTGTTTCAATTAGTCATTTACACCATAGCATGAAGTTGACCTTGCATTGCCTACCTCTGAGGGATGCTGATTCTTAAGTTTCTCTCCTTGAAGAATTAAAAACGTTTTCAGGATCATGAATTAAGCAACAGAAAGGAGAGGGGAGGGGAAACGAGAGGAGAGAATAAAACTAAAAAGATGTCAGCTTCTCTGAAAAGACATTTAGCCCTTGTGCCCTTGCCTCAGGCTGGCTTGTCTTAGAAACTCAGGAGTTTTCTTTCCATGCATTCCATCCCTCCCGTGACCCTCCAGGAGAATAAGATCTCAGCAAGGCCCTCTTCCGATGCTGCTATCTCCATCCTGGGGCGGCCAGGGGCAGTGTGTTTAGTTGTTTACATGCTGAGAGACACAGTCTTTATTTGGCAGGAAGTGTGAACAAGCAGACCTGAGGCAATTTCTCTCCTTCACTACCTCCTCCTACAATAACTGTCACTCTCCTTCCATCCTTTTCTCTCAGAGAGCTTTAATGCCAAGAACATCAAGTGGGGATCACAGTTCTGGGTGTGAGTCATGGTTTCACTACTGGCTAGCTCTGTGGCATTCTGCCTCGGTTTCTTCATCTGTGAAATGGGACAAAGTCCTTGTCATCTCTTCCACTGTGCAGTCAGTTCAGGTAAATGTATCAACGTCCTGAATTCAGTGAAATGCATCACACCTTTTCTGATGGTAGGTACAGCAGCTGCAGAAATGGCTAAGGCAATGTTTGTGAGAAGCATTAAATGAGTCAGTGCCGAATGATGACCAAGGTGTGGGATTTTTCTCCAGAGGACACTCTGTCCACGTTCAGGACCTATGCTTTCCTAATCCGTGGGGTTAGGTTGACTCCCTGGAGAGTACTGTGGTGCAGGCACGGCTGTGGCATGTATGCCTCTTTGTCCACCAACCCATGGCAGAAATCACAAATCAACCCAACATCATCTCAGGATTCTCCTCAACACAGGGCACCTGGGAGCCACTGACCATCAGGCAGAAGCCGAACCTACATGCTATTACAGGAAAAAACCAGCACAGCTTTGGAATAATACTAATGTGGTTTGAATCTGGTTCATCTGAAACATTGAACAAATTTGACAATCGCCTAAATGAAAGTATTTATCCACACCTGTATAAAGAATATATTTCTGCCTACCTCCCAGGTTTCCTGTGATAATCAAACAAAACTAAATATCATGGAAGTACATATCCATAATACTCCTTTTCTTCGTTTCCTTTTTTTCCCGCAAGATGGAATGTTGCTGTGTCACCCAGAGCTGGAGTACAGTGGCCCAGTTTTGGCTCACTGCAACTTCTGCCTCCCGGCTTCAAGCAATTCTCCTGTCTCAGCCTCCCAAATAGCTGGGATTACAGGCATGTGCCATGACACCTGGCTAATTTTTGTATTTTTAGTAGAGATGTAGAAATGGGGTTTTACCATGTTGGCCAGGCTGGTCTTGAACTCCTGATGTGGTGATCCGCCTGCCTCGGCCTCCCAAAGTGCTGGGATTACACGTATGAGCCACCATACCTGGCCAGTAGTACTCCTTTTCTACCCCTGCCCTTCTAATTCTAAACAGGCCTTTACACTGACTCTCAGTTTTGACCATCTGTAAAATATTATTAATAGTGCTGTTCTCACAAGGTTGTATTTGAGTTTCAAATGCTGCCCCTTGGGTATGACAACTCTCGATCACATCCAGGTAAGAACTTAAAAGTCTTGGCCTAGTATGGTGGCTCACATCTGTAATTTAAGCACTTTAGGAGGCAGGCAGATCACTTGCTGTCAGGAGTTTGAGGCCAGCCTGGCCAACATGGTGAAACCCAGTCTCTACTAAGAATATAAAAATTAGCCAGGCATGGTGGGATTCACCTGTAATCCCAGCTACTTGGGACGCTGAGTCATGAGGTTCGCTTGAATCTGGGAGGCAGAGTTTGCAGAGAGCTGAGATCACACCATTGCACTCCAGCACAGGCAACAGAGTGAGACTGTGTCTCAAAAAATAAGTAAATGAATAAGAGTCCTGACTGTCACCCTCATCACTGTCCTCTGTGCACAATTAAACAAATGTGCCCCCAGCTGAAGTTCTGGTTTGCCTCAGTTTCCCTTCTATCCTCTCCCCAGTTTTGAGAATCAGTCAGCAGAAGTTGGGGAAGGGTCATCATGTCCAAGCAAACCAAAGAGATATATCTTGATCCAGCGTGTGTGTGTGTGTGTGTGTGTGTGTGTGTGTTTGGGTGGGGGTGAGTGGAGAGGGGAAAGGTGAATTAATGCATTCAGTAGCAGCCCAACCAACTCTTCCTCCTAGTTGGCTCCATCCTGGGGAAGAGGAAGTGGAGGCCAGAGCCTAGATGTTCTTTAGAATTCTTGGGGGTCTGGTTTTCCTTCAGCCCCTTCAGGACCTTTAGTACCTCCAGAAATAAATGTTCCCACTCTGCATGCCTTGGGAAGGAAGACAGCTGGTATGTCTCAAAGGTTTTCCCAGCTATTTCTTCTTCCCCAGTGGATCCCACCAGGGCCTGACCAGTGCTCCTAGGGCACAAAATTTAAGGGAGGCCTCACTCTCAGCCTCCTGCAAGTGCCTATCCTGCACTCAAGAGTGAGAGCTTCCTTAAATGTGATCCTCCTTGCTTGCCTATCCAGCCTGCTCCTGAAAGTACAGAAAGGGTTGAATAAAAGCATGAAATGTTAGATGGGAATGTTTGAAGGAGTGGGCTTTAGAGTCCGGCCTTCCCGTTTCAAATTCCACCACCACCACTTGAGTTGTGGGACTTCTTGTAATTTAACTATAGTTTTTTCCCATCGGTAAATTGGAGATAATAATAGTACTACTTTCATACTCATGCTGTGAGGATTACATTAGGGACTGCATTTACATAACCAAGGAAGCATTAGTAAGAATAAAAGAACAATTTTTATTAGACTGTATAATACTGAAAATAATAGGGATCCTGGGGAAGTGAAAGAGAACGTATTCCTACCAGATGGCTGGTCCTATGCTAGGTGCCTTATATAAGTTTTTTCATGTTAAGCCTAAAAAATTTTCTCTATATCACAATGACCCTACTTCTACATTTTTTTTTTTTTTTTTTTTTTTGAGACGAAGTTTTGCTCTTGTTACTCAGGCTTGAGTGCAATGGTGTGATCTCGGCTCACCGCAACCTCCACCTCCTGGGTTCAGGCAATTCTCCTGCCTCAGCCTCCTGAGTAGCTGGGATTACAGGCATGCGCCACCGTGCCCAGCTAATTTTTTGTATTTTTAGTAGAGATGGGGTTTCACCATGTTGACCAGGATGGTCTTGATCTCTTGACCTCATGATCCACCCGCTCATCCTCCCAAATTGCTGGGATTACAGGCGTGAGCCACTGTGCCCGGCCACTTCTACATGTTAAGACATAAAGGCCACAAAGGATAAGGAACTTAGCCCAAGATGTTCAATGGATATGAGGAAGTTGCAGTAGTTGAGCTCATGTCCCTGAAATTCCAAGTTGTTTGCTCTTTCCTTCTGCCCTAAAGCTGTCTTAGCTTGGAAATCCATGCACTAGGTACATGGTACCTCAGCTGACTTTTCATTAGGATCATCTGTGTGACCTTATAAACACACACTTGCCAGAGTTCCAGGCTTGGGTTGAATCAGCTACGAATCTGTGTTTTGAACGGGAAGCCCTGAGATGAGGATGAACTGTCAGGCTTGGGCACCATTGCAGGCTGGGTGACCTCTAAACTCTCTCTACCTCCAATTTTCTATGTACCAGCCTCATGAGAAAGAGAGTGAAAGTGATGATTAAACTGTAAGAATAAAGCGCCTTGCTAAGGAAAGGCTGGCACTTTCTAAGGACATATAATTAAAACCCAATAGATTACGATTCTTTTAAGAAATGAGTAATACAAAGATTAAGGCACATCTGATATAGCTTCTTGAATGACTGCTCAAAGATTTATAGGCAATGGATAAATCAGCTCTTCTGAGAGAGAAGAAAATACATCTTACTGCTCACATCTGGCAGTGGAAGCTAATGTGTGCAGAAAAGGAGATGTGGCTGGCAGTCTTCAAGCAAGGTACCAGAAGTGCTTTTGCAAATTTGTTGTGGATGAAGAAAAGGAAAATCCCCTTTAAGTGAATGGGGAAGATTTGGTTGTCAGTCTTTCTTGGGCAGGGATTTTATCACACACAGAAAATGAGCAAAGGAACTTAGAGTAATTAGGAGGTAATGAAGTTGTCAGAATAAGCTATTGACCAAAGAGCAGACAAGGGAATAGATGAAAAATTTAAATGTTTCTAATTTAGCTGATCTGGAAGCTGCACATCCTTTGGCCATAGGGGAATTATCCTCAGTGCCTAATGAATGAGTTTTTTCTGGGCAAAGCAGGGAGCATCCCAGAAGACAAAGGAAGAAGGAATTGGAATCAAAGTCCTAAATGGTAATGGTGTTAGTAATAGAAATTATCATTAATCCCTTACATTTTAATCTGTTTTTGCAAAGCACTTGAATACATATTATCTCATTCAATTTGCACAGAAACCTAGGAGGGAAGAAACATTCACGGATGTAAGTATGGAAACTTGAGGTCAGTGTAATCACTTGCCTAAGGGTCGCACATTACCCTGACTAGTGCAGGATTGAGACCTGAATTCTGGTTCTTCCAGCCCACAGCAAAGTCCTGTTCATTATACATTGACATAGGGAGCATTGAGGGTAATAAGAGTAAAGAAATTGACAGGCTGGTTAAATTAGATCTGTGCAATGAAAACTGCCAGACCCTGTTTCCCTTCTTCTTGCAGCCCTTCCTGCTTCCCTGGGCCCTTCTGCCCTCTCTTCGTTATTCAAGAGTTTTAATCTAACAAAGCAGGTTCCCTGAAAAGAATCTGGGCTTCCTCTATTTATTCTGGCTGGTGCTGCCAGTGGGGAAAAAGACCAAAGGATAATCATTTGCTCAGCACAGGTTCTGTGCTTTGCCCCTGATATGGTTGGGCTTTGTATCCCCACCCAAATCTCATCTTGAATTGTAATCCCCATAATCCCCACGTGTCAAGACCAGGTGGAGATAATTGAATCGTGGGGGCAGTTCCCCATGCTATTCTCATGATAGCAAGTTCTCACAAGATCTGATGGGTTTATAAAGGGCTCTTCCCCCTCTTCCCTTGGCATTTCTCCTTCCTTCCGCCTTGTGAAGAAGGTGCCTTGTTTCACCTTCACCCTCTGCCATGACTGCAAGTTTCCTGAGGCCTCCCCAGCCATGCTGAACTGTAAGTCAGTTAAACCTCTTTTCTTTATAAATGACCCAGTCTTGAGCAGTTCTTTATAGCAGTATGAGAATGGACTTACACCTCTCTTATTCAGTGCTCTAAATCACTCTGCAAAGTAGTTGTAATTACCCCCTCAGCTGTGCACGCAAAAACAAGGACTCCGAAAGATGAGACAACTCACCTAATACTTTGCTAAATAAGTTGTACAGCTCCATAATCAGCATTTATATTCATTTTACTATTAATTCCACCTGCCAGGTCATGTTAGCTGGAGAACAACAGGCCATAGCGATGACAATTTAGCCACGAAGGCAAAAGCTGAGAGTGAATATGGCTCAATCTGGGAGTCTGCAAAGAGCCTTCTAGTCATTGGAACATTGTCTGTCCAGGCTCAGCCTGTCCCATAATTGCGCCTCTCCAGAAATCTGTGCTCAACTCTGACCTGCTTGATCCATAGCCCTCCCCAGTGATCTCTTCCATGTCATGGCTACAACCGCCCCCTTCTTACTGG